>NC_136286.1:8715712-9055112 GCF_964198595.1 Lampetra fluviatilis | reverse complement strand
AAGAACGACACGAACTATCTCTCTCTCTGCTGAAGCCCTCTCGATGTGGCCAGCAGACCTTGACCATGGCAATTAATTATTAAGCTGCCATGCGCAATAATATAATAGTATCATCAACCGTGATCTATCCACCGCTGGATGAAGGCCTCTCTCCAAGACACGGACCATCGCTCATTGTCCCGCGATTCCAACGATCGAGCTTGGAGCCACCTGCACAAGAGGCGATGGGGTCCTGGCAGTCACGCAGGTCACATGCAGTGCACGTGCAGTGCACGTGCAGTATACCTTTGGGACGACAGCATACATCTCTACTGCAAACACAACAAACTAAATAACCACCACGGCACTACAACCATCACAACCACCACGTCCACCACGCCACTCCACCATACAATACAAAGATCCCCCGTATAGCCTAAACAGACTGCTGGGGCAAGTGCTGTTATAGGGGGGGATATTTGTCTTAGTATTTGCGGGGGCGGTAGTGCAGCGGTTAGCGCGCTGTGCTACGAACCCGGCGACCCCACAACGATTCCAGCTCGATGCCAGCTCACGGTCAACACAATTCATGATTTTCTGAACCGGTCCTGAGCCTCCCCTAGGCCGACCTCTGTAGGCCGGCACGGCACACGAGGGGGTGGGTGGCCAGCAACACGCACCGGCCGCCTTTGCCACCCTAGTGGCGATGTTCACATACTGCACCAGGTACTCGTTTGTGGCTGAGTCGACCTAGGGGAGGCCCAGGACCTGTTCAGATAATTGTCACTGGTGTTGGCCGTGAACGGGAATCGAACTCGGGTGGCCGGGTTCATAGCGCAGCGTGCTCACCACTCCACCACCACGTCCACCCCGCAACCGCACCACCACTCCACCACCACGTCCACCCTGGCACTGCACCACCACTCCACCACCACGTCCACCCTGGCACTGCACCACTATCGCGTCCTCCACGGCGATGGGGAAATCTCTGTGAGAACATCTTATCGCATTCGCGTTTGCGTAGATTGTTTATGCAACTGCAATGAGTTTCTCCCGTTACTGCTGGTGGAAGCCCCTCCACAAGAGAACGTTCGAGAGAGTTGGATAGTGGTTTGGCCTACTCTTCCACAGTGGCCAGACGTTTTTGGAATAAGTGGGAGTACCCACATTTGACCCGACCTAACGAGACCGGCCAATCGACCAACTCTGGTTGTAACCATTTATGCTGCCGGATGGACATGGATGGATTTGGACTAAGTAGAGCGGGGGGGGGGGGACGATTTAAGGAAATTGTCCACGGCATAGCTCCAACTACCTTGCCGTGAGATCGAAGTCTCCAGCGTGCTCACCACAAAGCAGGGAATCAACCACCCTGCAGCCCTCCATCACAACAACAACAACCACCGCAACCACCGCAACCACCACCACAGCCACCGTTTTTGGGCATCGTATTCGAGAACGCGTCTGACCGATTTCACATGTATTTTTATTTTATAACTCATATTTATATATATATTAAAAATAAAATTTTACTGCTTGCACTTGCGAGCCAGGAGGACGCCAAGGTAGAGTTACGCGGGGGGGGGGGGGGGGTGGGGGGGGGGGGGGGGGGGGGGGGGGGCAAATGGGGGGGGGGCATCACCGCCCCCCCTACCCCCCAGCGCCTTAAAAGGAACGGGATGAAAACGCAGCGCGGTTTTGGCACAAGGACGTTTTTTAAAACTTCATACGCTCCTATAGTTTTACAATTGGGGTTATGCACCGTGGAGAAATTTGAAACACCTCCTGACACGCCATCTACACCGGCAGCTTACCGCCGGATCCCACGCAGAGCGTGTGTATTTCAGGCCGACATAAAAAATAATGCCACGGAGATTAGTGCAAATTAAAAAAAAGAAGTCGAGAGAGAGAGAGAGCATCCCGGGCAGATGTTAAGATGTAATTCGCGCGAGAGACACTTTTCGCTGAACGTTGTTGAGATGGCCTATCATCATTATGATCATCACCTACAGCGTATGGGCTACAGCGCCGCGTGCAATGTCATCCGTGCGTCGGGGAAATGAAACAAACGGATGCTTTATATATCGTGTATATGTACGTGCATATATATATAAACACACACACACACCTGCGCGTGTTTTGCCAATGAAATTTCGGTGAGACCACCGTAAAAATATAGATTAAGTGCGTTCCACTTGGTAATACGTGCCGTTTCTCAAACAGGAGGGGATATAGCCAGGAGCTTGTGTGCAGAATGTGTTTTCTATCGGCACGGCTTTGCCCTAAAATTGGCTTTCATTTTTTTGTACCCTTCACGAATACGTGTGCGCACTCCGTGTGCAGACCTAGATCATGTGCCAAGCAAGTGGACGTGTACGTGTGTGCATTCTGGCCACCCCACCTCCTCGTGTGACGTTCCGGCCTTAATAGGTGCTCGCTAACAGCACTTGCCCAAAACGTCCGTTAAGGCTTTGCGGACGATTTTTATTGTTGTGTCTGGTGGCCACCCACCTCCCTCGTGTGCAATGTCGGCCTTCATAGGTGCTCGCTAACAGCACTTGCCCCAACAGTCTGTTGAAGGCTATATGGGGGACCTTTGTCTTTGTAAAGGGGACCACTGACACTCTTCGTGCGAGCGGCAGCGTAGCGGTCAGCGCACTGCGCTTCGGAGTCTGGCAACGTGAGTTCGATTACCAGCCGCGGGTAGCATAAGTGGCGCGTGATCTTCTCAACCGGTTCCAGGCCTCCCCTAGGTTGACTCAGCCTAAAGTGGGTGTACCCTTGCACGGTGTGGAAGCATCGCATCGTGCGCAGCTCTGGCCTTAGTAGGTGCTTGCTAACAAAGGCAATGCGGGTTTCTTCGTCTTTGTGTCATATTTATTGTTTTGTTCGAGCACGTGGGCATGTAAATGTGGATTTATTTTAGTTTGCTAAACATATTTGTCTGGTTCGTAAAAGAAATTTTTTTTTAGAGATTTTTGTCTATTCGGACAATATTAATTTTTGTTCGAACGCTTTACCACAATGCGTTTTAATTCCTAAACCCACACAGCAATTAACATTTTGTTACTATAATTATGATTATGTATAGGCGAAGACAAATATATAATAAATCAACGTTCCAACATCAACCTGTCACCCGATCATTTATAGTGAGTTCTTCAATTCGTGCGAGCGATATTCAGAATTAGAATCTTTATTTGGACTGAAGGAATCCGATGAGCTATGAAGCTCTTTAATTTGACACGTATCTAATATGGGCGGGTCAGCGAGTTACAACAGCAAATAGTGCAACAACAAAAAACGATAGGAGCGCAGAATAATAACTCAATAAATGAATTCTAAAAGTCCGAGTTATTAAGCTTGATCAAGTGACCGCTGGCTTCAAATCCGAGAACCTGCACACCAATCCGCACTGACCTGTGTCTTCAAGTATGGTCACCCCCCCCACCCACCTCACTAACGACTATGACGTGGTAAGGGAGACCCTTATGAATCCGTGGATCGTGAATGTGTACGCCAAGAGTTGATAACAAAAGTTTTGAAACCGTTCGTTTAATACGAACAAAAATTGTCTGCACACGGTTAATCCATGAAGAGAATATTTGGCGATGCTGCTGTTGCTGCGTTCGGCAGCGGTGCATAAGCGCACACAACAACACACAGCTCAACGGTTTCGTCAATAGTACTGGGGTCTGACGTTTCGGGAAATGGCCCTTCGTCATATCGCACATGAAACGTTCATGTACTGCATAAACAGTATACACAGCATAATAATCCTTTGGTTATTTACCCAGCGAAGCTTCGCTGAGTCTGAAGACCTCTTTTCATCAGGGTCCTGCATTGGGATGTTTGTCCAAATGTACGCGTGAGTGTTTGAGTGTGTATACTCCCGTAATGACATCAACTCCGTGCCCAGCAGCGTGACGGCTTGGCCCGCTGGTTATCGCACTGCGCTGTGAAGCCGGTCCACCTACCCGGGTTCGATTCCTGGCCACGGCTGACATCAGTGGCGGGTTAACTTTGAAACCAACTTGGGCGTTGCTTCCACCCCCCCAGCCCCCCTCCCCCCTCGCCTCCCCCCGCCCCCCCCGTCCTCCACTAATCCGCCGCATCTGCAACAAGCCGCATGCACCAGCGTGGTGGAGTGTGATAACAAAGAAATATAAAATCGACACCGGCGTGCTGAACGCCTGCATCTAGCAATTGCTTTACGAAGGGGTGTACAATATTTAGCATACTGATTTAATCTGTGCGTATTAATCATAATAGCAACGTTACATACTATTAACATTGGCATATTGATACGTTAATTACACACGTTGAAAGTGTCGTATACAAAGTAAGTCATGTTTTTAAGTAATGTTCTTATATATATAGATATGTCTATCGTCTTTCCATTGTCTAAGCAAAACAATAGCGCAGAGATGAACCTACAATATTGATTCATTTCAGCGCATCAATAACAATAGTAGTAATGTTACGGTCATTTACCAATCTGCTTCTGGAGGAAGGCCTCCCTCCCAACACGCCGTGTGGGTCGTGAGAATCTTTTGCGTTTTTCGACCATACTTCACCACGCAGCGCTACGCTGCGCTACGGACCTGGCCACCCGAGTTCGATTCACGCTCACGGCCAATGCCAGTGACGATTAACTGAACCGGTCATGGGCCTCCCCTAGATCGACTCAGCCTCAAATGAGTACCTGGTGCGGTGTGTAAAAATTGCCACTGGGGAGACAAAGGCTGCCGGGCGTGTGATGCTGGCCACCCACCCCCTCGTGTGCCATGCCGGCCTTCATAGGTGCTCGCTAACAGCACTTGCCCCAACAGTCTGTTCAGGCTATACGGGGGATCTTTGTTAGCCTTGGCCGGGGATCGAACTCAGATGGCCGAGTTCATAGCGCAGTTCGTTAAGCACGTCGTCACCGCTGGTCAATATGCGGGTTGGTGGGGGGGGATGGTGGGGGGGGCGAGTGGTGGGGAGGGCCGCACCGGTAGAGATGTCAGCATCGTCGGCCGTGATAAATCTGCAACTCGACGAACGCCTCCCCTGCCCATTCTCCCCCCGCCCCCCCAAAAAGAAAAACCCAACAAACGTCTCCATCTCTCACGGTGTCGCGAAGCAACGATCCATCTGCGGCACTCGTGCACACGGGGGCTGATTTCATCGCTCCATCTCCTCGGCGGACTGTCCCCCCCCCCAACCGCCACTAGCACCCCCCCTCCCTTTCCTCCACCACCCCCTCCCCCTGTCGAGCGCGTCCTCAGTCACCTGCAGCGCTGATGTCTTCAATCGTGACGGGGGCACGGGGCTGGGGTGCACGAGGAGCAGGTGACGTACTCACGGCGGCCGCCACCCCACGCGTACTCACGGCGCCAAGGGCGCATTCATTGTGTCAGCCGCGTACGCGACCGGCACAATGAATGTCCCCACCCGGCACACCCTATCAAGTATACTCTCTCGCAGTGGCGGTGACCACTTTTTGGTATAATCGAGTGCCCACCTACTGCGGTCGAACCAACGACCGCGAAAATGTTTCGTGGGAAATAGTGGAAGCGCTGCATGCACACGCGTCATGAGCATCAATACAGCTTGCGCGTGTCGTGACGCAAGATGGATGTTTGTTAAACTTCTTTCGCACCGTACGTAGCCAGCCGTGCTAATCGGATGTGCAGAGGAAGGACAACAAACTAAACACGAAAAGCAGTTTCAAGCAATGAGTTTTCAACTTCGATTTCAAATAAAAGAAAATTAATAACAGAATACGACGTTTCGATTGCAACACAATCAACCGTCATCAGATGTGAATGCAAGCTCGGAGAGAGACACACGTCCAGCGAGACAAACACAGACACGGAGAGAGAGACACAGAGAGAGACAACAACAACAACAACCGCCATTCGCCACTAAGTGGCGGTGACGTCACCACGACGCTTGTGCCAGGCCATGTGCACCCTGAGGCCACGTGAAGTGTCGAACGCCCGCTGGCAGGAGGTCACGGGGCAGACCCAGGTGCCACGGGTCGACAGAGAGAGACACACACACAGAGACACACATAGAAGAGAGACACGTAGAAAGACACACATACAGAGAGAGAGAGACACAGACACGGAGAGAGAGACACACAGAGAGAGAGACACACACACATAGAGGAAAGATACATAGAGGAGAGACACATAGAGAGACACACACGCAGAGAGACACACACAGACACACAGAGACTTTACCGAAAGAACCAAAGACACACAGAGACACACACTGTGTGTCTCTGTGTGTCTGTGTTTGTCTCTCTCGGTATGTGTGTCTTTCACCGTGCTCGCATTCACACCTGATGACGATTGCTTGTGTTTCAATCGAAACGTCGTTTTCTATTATTTATTTCATTTTCTTTCTACGTGACTTCACCGAAACAACCAAATAGTCATTCCTGCATTCACGAAAGCTTAAAATCAAGTTTAGATGTAAAAGTGCATAGCGCCAGTGGCCGTCTTTGTTCGCAACATGAAGTCAATGGAATTGAACTCGGTGTATATATAATGGGCTTGCACGTGGCCGGCTTTGTGTTCCCCACGGTCCATTGTGAGCCCTGTGACCCCTGCGCGCTGCCAAAGGTGGTCCCGGTCGCCTATTGGCTCGCTGTGCCCTGCGCGTCTCGCGGCCGGTGCAACGACGACGCACCGGTGACTCGATTGACATCGATTTTTTAAGGTCGTGTGAAATTTTGCATGATGCGTACAAAAAAATAAACCAAACCAACCCCTTTTATGATGCGTATTCGTTATATGTAATGGGTTCACATGAGCTCCCGACAGCCACTAGAGGCCGCTACAATCAACACAATATTCAGTTTAACACGAAGCAGGCTTTCGCGATCAATATCATCCATAATACATGTCTTTTTTTGGTTAGACCGCGTAAATATATAAATGTGTCGTTGAACCCGCCACCACCCGACACAGCCAACTAGTAAGGGTTGTCACGTAAACAGAACGTGGCCAATTCGTCACTAGTACAACACACCGGTTGTGTGTTGGAGAGCCAAGCCACAACATTTACAATCTGAGTACGACGTTTCGCCAGTAATTACAACCAGCTTCATCAGGCGACAGCCAGATTCGTGGAGAAGTCCACCTGTTTCTTTCCTTAAATAGAGGGAGAGATGTGATGACAATGCTTGTGTGTTCTTCTTGCGCGAAGTGGTGGGGGGGGGGGGGGGAGAGGGATTAATGAATTGCATATAAACACAATATTACATTTCGATGTTTTGTTGTTTAAATAAATATGTATTTGCTCACGAAATCGCGTGAGTGGATCGCGGTTGAATCGCGACGTCGGCATTCATTCATTCCTTCGTTAGCCGTTGTCGGCGTGAGCGTGCCGGGTCCTTGCGTTAGCAGCGAGCGGGGCAGTTATCCTCCAGGCTGCTCCGACGTCTCAAGTAGCTCCGTCTCCCAGTAGGGGGAGCCGGCTCATGCAGCTGCAGGAGCTCCTTACAGCGAAGGGGCGAGCCGTCCCTTCGCAGTATGACGACCCCAGCGAGTGAAGATGCTGCTGCTGCTGCTCGTGGCGGAGGTGGTGGTGGTGGTGGTGGTTGATGGCAGTCGTGGAGAATCTTGAGAAGGAAAAAAACTCCAAAAAGTCGATTTTGCCCCGAGACAAAGACAAAGATCCCCCCCTCCCCCATAGCCTATATTGCTTGCTGGGGCAAGTGCTGTTAGCGAGCGCCTAATTAAGCCGGGCAAGACGCTGTCCAGCGCACGAGGAGGTCGTGGCTTGACGAAGCACCACGCCCAGCCGCCTTTGTCTCCCCATTGGCGATGTCGGCTGCACACTGCACCCGGTTACTTATTTAAGGTTGAATTGAGCGAGCGGAGGCTCGGGAACGATTCAGATAATCGCAGACGGAGACAAAGACCCCCCCGTATAGCCTCAACAGACTGGAGGGGCAAGTGCTGTTAGCGAGCACCTATGAAGGCCGGAACGGCACACGAGCGGGTGGGGTGGCCAGCCCCACGCAGACACACACACACACATTTAGCCGTATAGATCGTGCTGGCAAGCGCTGACAGCTATTGAGGCCGGCACGGCGCACGAGGGGATGATATGGCCAGTATAATTACGGCGCATCAGGGCTGATTAAATAATGAGCATCAGGTACTGGTTTAAGGCGAAGTATACCTAGGGGAAGCCCGGGAACGGTTCAGATCTCACGCACCGCGGTTGTTAGTAGCGCCGCGGGAATGCAAACCCAGGTGGCCACATTCATAGAGCGGTGCGCTAACCACTGCGCCACCGCTCCCCGCTGCACCGCTCTCTGCTCTGGAGAAACACCCCCCTTTTTGTGACGTTTCGATTTGAGGGTTCACACAGACACGCGATGGTGAGCACGGTCATCGTCTCTGTCATGTTGATGCGGGCAGCGATAATGATTGTGATGTTGGTGGTGCTGGTGATGATTTAGCATCACATGCAGTGACACTGGTGGTGGCAGTGACGGTGGTGATGGTAGTGACGGTGGTGGTTGGCCGCTGTTATCGTGGTTAGTGTGGGGTTGCTGAATACCGGTGAGCTGCATCATCAATAATTAATCATCATCACTAAGTCCCCCTCCTACTGATGTTTCTGCCGCTGATGCTGATGGGGTAAGACATATTATAATAGCATGGACAGTTGTTTCAATAGAAGGCAAAACAGATAATTATCGTATTTACCCTACGCCTATTTGCGCAGATAAATGCCGAAGATGCTCCAGCTTCGTTATGACGATACACAAAAGTCACTGAAAGTCTACAGAAATGTCGACACGTGTCCAGAATTTGCTTGGACTGAATCAATGCTCCTGAAATGATGCACTCCCAGAAGGCCGCGTGGCCGATGGATTATATTTTTCATGAAATACTTTTGCATATTTTTTTGCGCAGAGAGACTGATATATGAAGGGGTTCATCTCAGGTCGTTGTCATGATCCTCGTCGTTGTCACTGTTATCATCAACGTGACCATCGTCATTCCATTCGTACGATGTGATGACCTCATCATCATCAAAATCATCGCGATTAAATGTGTATCAAATGTGTATGAGTGCCATCATAATTTCCATCATCATCAAGCGGATAATCTATAGGATGCATCACCATCATCAAGTATACATAACGCGACACTACCAGTATGATCATCATCAAAAGCACATGTTGTTCCATCATAATCATCATCAACACCACCACGTGTTAATGTCGCGACATTATCAAGCGTAATCGGTGTGACATCAGCACCGTAATCATCATCATCATCATTTTTTTTAAACTTCAATAGCAATGGCGTGCTTTCATTCCGACTCGCGCGCAGAAATATTGACAGTAACCAGAGCACGTGGGGCTCAACTCACTCTGCCAGAAATCTCGCGTAAATTCACAGTGGACGCATTCTCCCTCGCACCGACAGCTGCGGGTCCTTGCGATGCCTTCACGAGCGAGAGCGAGTGGGGGGGGGGTTGGTTGGGGGGGGGGGTGAGACAGATCTAGACAGGGAAAGAAAGTGGGAGACTGGGGAAGGAAGAAACCCCAAACATTTAGTGGGGCTGGGGAGGGGCGGGGTGGAGATCGCGCGCGTAGAAAATTGCATCCAAATGATTTTATGAATAAGCAAGTTAAATTTCGATTTAAAGCTTTCGTGACTGCAGGGATTCATCTTCTTGGTTCTTTCGGTAAAGTCACGTAGAATGGAAATAATAAAATAATAAAAAATAAATATTAAACGTAACATTTCAATGTTTTATTTGTATTATTTTATTATTTCCATTCTACTCTAAAATAATACAAAATAAATATAAAACATAATTTTATTATGTTGAATTTTTATTATTTTATTATTTCCATTCTACGTGACTTTACCGAAAGAACCAAGAAGAATAAGCAAGTTCATTGCGATTGGCATCATCTCGCTGGAGACGGCACGCCTTTGATTTAGTCTGCGTGCGACGTACGGTGGAAATATATCGCACGAACAAAGTCGGTCTGACAATTGCATTTCTCTCTCCCCTGTCTTTCTCTCCTCTCTCGCAAAAAGAAAACTTAGAAGCTAATTAATTTCCTGCTGGCGCGTTGAAGGCGAGCGGTCGCGAGGTGTCGAAATTAAATCGACGCCATGAAGGGGGCAGCTTCCTTCTCCATGTAACGTATGGCATGCGTATCGAACTTCTTTCGAACTGCACATCGCCAACCGTGATTTTAAAAGGAAAGCTCTTCACCCCCCCCCCCCGTCTCAACGTGAAGGGGCTAAAGAGTCGGTCGTTACAAAGCTCAGCGTTTATACGGTGTCGGTGATATCCTGCCAAGTGAGTCGTGTCTTCTGTTCTTCCATCTCAAGTTTAGCTAGAGTAGTTATATTGTCCATGTATATACATCAACACATTGGTCAATAACATTGCCTTAAAGGCATACAGATATATATAGTAGACGACGTTTCGAGCAATGGTTCTTCTTCACTGACAAATATTATCCATATATGTCAGTGTATTCGAGCAATAGCTGGGTGAGCGGTGGTGCAGCTGTTAGCGCGCTGCATAATTGGAAGCCGTACACATGAGTTCGATTTCCTGGACAGGGATAACCTGGCTGGGAATCGAGTGGTACTGCCACCGGTTCAAGGCGCCCCCCCCCACCCCTTCACCAACCCGCACTGGCTATTGCGGTGAAGTATGGTCAAACAACCCTCCACCCATGATGTGGCACAGCTTTAATTTAAGCGTGGGTTGACACTAAGGCTGTAATTCACTTCAGCCAATCTTAGCGTCATCGAGTTTTTGCGCTCGCCACTACCGCGCTACACTTTACACAAGAAAGACAAAGGTCCTTCCTATAGCCTTAACATACTTTAGGGGCAAGTGCGCTTAACGAAAACCTATGAAGGCCGGCATGGCACGCCACACGAGGGGGTGGGTGGCCAGCACCACGTCCGACCGCCTTTGTCTCCCCAGTGGCAATGTTTACAAATCGTACTAGGTACTCATTTTGTGGCTGAGTCGACCTAGGGGAGGCCCAGGACCGGTTCAGACAATCGTCGCCGGTGTTGGCCGTGAGCGGGAATTGAACCCGCGTCGCCAGGTTCGTAGCGCAGCGCGCTAACCGCTACACTACCGCTCCACGCGCACACTCACACACATACACACGCACACACTCACACACATACACACGCGCACACTCACACACATACACACGCGCACACTCAGAAGCGTAGCGTACGCATGCGTTACACAAACACACCGAGACGCGCGTCTGCATTGTGGACGCATTTTCACAACGACGTACGCTATGCAGACTCAAAGGTCATGGGTGGCGAGTCGTGGGGGGGGGGGGTCACGGAGCCAGGCGCTTTGAGAAGCGAGCGCCTGCGTCGCGAGCCCCCCGACTCCGCGTGTCTCCTCGATTTCGCGAGACGCTGCCCCATGATTATGTAACAGAGCCGGTCCCGTGGCATGTGTGTCCTGGCGTCCTGAGATGGAAGGGCTCATGTGTCCATGCGATAGTGGAATGCGTGCATTGGAGGAGGAGGAGGGGAGATGTTGGATGATGAAGAGGAGGTGGAGGAGGGCGGTGTCATCTCGACACGCTGCTCAACCACAATCTGCCGCCTACGAGCAATCAGTGGCAGCAAATATCAGCATCATCGTCATCATCATCATCATCATCCACAACCCAGGCACCAACACCACTGTCCACGACGACCACGATGAGAATTCACCACCCACAACTGGCTCACCACCGCCAGCGCCATCTCAGTGACCTACGGGACCACCATCAGCGCCGCCCGCCTCGCATCCTCGCGCCGAGCACTGCGCCCTCCTTTGGGCAACGAGCGGAGCAGATGTGACGCAGGGCGGCATCCCCCGCGAGCGGCACATGCCCCCCCACCACCCCACGTCACTCCCCTCGCTCGCTGACACTGGCATCGCGGGGCTGACGGCCGGCGGGCGAGAAGCGCCCTGGCAGGTGATTAAAGTGACGGAGTGCTCGAGGGCTGAGCAAACACGGCCCCGTCTGCAGTTTAGCCGCGGCTGGGGAGGTTAGCTGAGGGGTGGGGGTGGGGGGTCAAGGGGATGGGGGGGGGCAATGGTTCGAGTGGTTCTGCGGAGGTGGATTTAGCTTTCAAGAACAATTGTCCAACTCTTTCAATAATTCCCATTTCAAAAACAAACAAACACACAAACCAAACCGCATTGGCCCCGTGCCCGACTCGCGCGTGCCCTGTCCTCCCGTGGCTCGCTGCTCCCTCGGTGGGGATTGGTGGGCAGGACGCGTTGCGACGGGGCCCAGCTGATGGACAGGAGCGAGATGAATCGTTGCATCGCATGGGGCTGGTGGACACCGGCGACGACGAGGCAAAGTAATCGTTCAGCATTGCATGATAGGTCACGGCTGATACCGATGATGATGAAGATGTTGTACCGTGGTCTGAATCTCATTTCGGGTAATTTGGTGCACTTCAGGTGGACCAATGTCATTTAATGAAATGCTGGAATATCTATCGGTGAACATTTAGTGGTCTTTGTACGTTTTCCGTCGGCTATAGCGTCACATTCTACGGGAGGCTAATCACTTGGTTCACTGATCACGATGTTGGTAAGTTTTATGAAAAACAATGAACGACGTTGGGCTCCCCCTGCCCTTATGAGTGACACTAATCAATCTTTAGACCGTAATTTTCTAGGGGGGGCGGTGGACTCAACATTTTAAAGGTTTGTTTTAGTATTTTTCGTCGTGAGAGTAGGTGCAGAATCGACTACAATTGCCCAGCATTTCAGCTGTACGGCCCTTCTACAACGTCAACAATGTTAAGAGTATTTGTATTAAAACAATAACAATAATAACCTCAACGCGCGCTACTTTCTGCAAGTCCCGATGTGTGCCCCGTCTCGCCTAATTGTTTCTTTGAGCACTGATTACTGAAGTGCCCTCCGGACACAAACACAAGCTCGCCTCTCCCACTGATGAACCTTGGCAGTGGCGTGAGTTGGAATCTATCCCATGGCCTTTTTTTAAAACTCACCCCCTCCCTCCCACTCCTTTACCCCCCACCCCCTCTCTCTCCCCCACCCTCGCTCCACCCATGTCTTCTTCAGATCCCATCTCCCCGTTGCATCGCTCATTCCCATCCACAGTTGCTCAGCGTTTGTAGAATTAGTAACGCATATACATCTGAACTATATATAGAGGCATACTTGTAGATGGGTGGGGGGGGGGGGAGAGAGTCGGTGGCTGAGTGGTTAGCGCATTGCTTTGTAAACCTGAGCTCAATTCCCAAGCGCGGTGAACATTCGGGAAGTATGACATCTGAACCGAATCATACCTTGATGCCACTCTTGATTTGAAACTTTCGTGACTGCACGAATCCATACTCTTTGCTTCTTTCGGCAAAGCCTACTTCAGCAGTTTTTTTTTTCTTGCTGTAGTTGTCACACCCGATGACGATTGCTTGCGTTGCGATCGAAACGTCGTGATCTATGATATTTGTTCTGCCTACGTGACTTAATGCCACGCTTTACCAACCTTCGCTGTCCAGCAATGGTGAGGAATGGTCAAACAATCCCCGCAACCGACACTGCTTGGGGAGACCTTCTTCCAGTAGTAGACTGGCTAACGTGAGTACCGTATTTTTTGTTTATTGAAATACGTTGCACGCGGTTGTTGCTTTCTCCACTCGCACTGCCATATTTGTTTTTATCATTATGATACAAATTTTGACGCATTGAAAAAACACATGATGTAATTGCCCTACGATCAAATCGCCCCTTACACGCACCCGATCTCATAATCGAAAGCTAAGCAGGTTTGAGCCTGGTCGGAACTTGAATGGGAGAGATTGCCTAAACATAACAGGTGCTATAGATTGCGGCTCCGAGGCGGCCAGGAGATGACAGTACAGCGAGAGGAGGCTTGCATCCGGAGGTGCGGAGTTATGAGTGGGGTTACAAATCAAAATCATCGATTGATTCGGCCAAACATCCCGATGTGGCGGGACTGAGCGAGGCTCCCTCGCGTTGTGAACGAGTGCACGTGGAAGAGCTATCCACGTGTCCTGACATGAAGTGACGATGGGATGGAATTCCAAAGTCGACAAGTGCGAGGAATGAAACAGTAACAGGAGCGTGGTGACCTGCGGTGAGTTTGGTGGTGGTGGTTCAACACAATGAGTGTGGTGGTGGTTATTGTTGGACACGGTGAGTGTGGTTGTGGTGGTTGGACACGGTGAGTGTGGTGGTGGTGGTGGTGGTGGTGGTTGAACACAGTGAGTGTGATGGTGGTGGTGGTTGGACATGGTGAATGGTGGTGGTTGAACACGGTGAGTGTGGTGGTGGTTGAACACAGTGAGTGTGGTGGTGGTGGTTGGACACGGTGAGTGTGGTGGTGGTGGTGGTTGAACACGGTGAGTGTGTCTCAGACGAAACAGTCGGTCTGCTGGTAAAACAGAGTCCTCGACATCGGCGGAGGCGTCGAGGAGTGATAATTTCGTGGCAGCATTGACCACGGCAGAGCGATGCGCGTGCCGAGAAGCTATAAATACGAGGCGAGGCCTGCGGACGGACGGACGAGTCTCTTCCTCTGCGTGCGCCAAACGTGCGCGGCCTTTTTTTTTCTCACGGCAAATCCCGATCAATCAGCGAGGATTATGCGTCGGCCGAGCCGTGAAGGGGCGAGGTGGCCGGTTAAAAACACCTTGGAGAGACAGAGGAGGAGCTCCCTCCTCGTCCTGCGCGCATTGAATTACTTCGTCAACAGCGAAGCGATGAGTGCACTACAGATGGGATGGCAAACACCGCCAACCAACTCACCACCCGCTCGCCCGCTCCACACCCCACATCACTCCTCTCCTCCACCACTACCGCATGGCCCCCCTCTCACCTTGTCGGGGTCACCCTCCACGGGAGGGGTTTGGGCTGTGAGCCTCATGGATGATTCGTTGATTGAAATCGATTAATACGCACGCGGCGCGGGGATCCGGTCGATTTATTTGCAGTTTTTTTTTTTTGACAATATTTGCACATCGGATAACGGAACGAGCGAGACAGAAGCACACATTAATTAGACAGAGCACAGGAGCCAGAGGATGCACAACGAGACGGCGCGTACGCAGCGGATAATCGAATCGGGGCACGGCAAATGAGACGAGACGAACAATATTAACAGGCGTTTATAAACGGGGCAGACATTACACACAGTATGGAGATGTAAAATTTCGATTTAAAGCTTTCGTGACTGCAGGGATTCATCTTCTTGGTTCTTTCGGTAAAGTCACGTAGAAGGGAAGTAATAAAATAATATTTTTATTATTATTATTTTTATTATTTTATTACTTCCCTTCTACGTGACTTTACCGAAAGAACCAAGAAGTATGGAGATGATTACAACGAGACAGGTGAGAGCATCTGAGTGAGACAATGCAACGCGATGCAGCGCGCACGATATCGAACAAAATAAGCGATGATTTAATCGAATCGTATCACACTCTTGGTTTTTTTTTCTTCGGTAAAGTCACGTAGGTAAAATATTAAATGAAAAAAAACAACTAAATTAAATCACGACGTTTCGGAGGCAACACAAGTTTCCGTCTTCAAGTGGAACCGTCACAGCAAAATTACTGAATCGTATCACGTGCGTCGAATCGCGTTGGCGCGATGGTGGGAGAGGAAAGGTGGGGGGGGGTGAAGAGGGGGGGGGGGTAGATGCGGGTTGTGGAGGGGGTGGGGGGAGATTAATCTCTTAACACGTCCAAATATTGGCTGGGGAAGACGCAAGAGAGAGAGAGAGGGAAGAGCGCGTTGGGAGAAAGAGAGTTTAGTCAAGGATCTTGGCTTCTCTGCGCGCGCGGGAGCTGGCGGGTGAGAGAGAGGGAGGGAGGGATGGAGCGCCTCTTAATTGATCAGGGGCTCCCACCGCCAAATTAGATGCAAGTCATTAAGGTCCCGTTTTCTGCAGGCGCGGTGCAATTAGAAGCGTCGCGCTTAGCGTGACCGCGACGAGATGCAGAGTCCCCCCCCCCGCCCCCCCCCCCTGTACTTAAGGGCTGCGGCAGATACCCCGTGCCAGGTCCGCTGAGTGCTTAAGCGTGAGGACTCATTCTCGGCACTGCGATGGATGTTTGTAATTTATGAATTAAATTACGCCACCTTTTGTTGATGCGGTAAAAAAGAAAAAAACCCACGACAATAATCAAGTCCAGGTGATTTCCTGTTCAGGTCAGTATTGCGATATGGCGTGCTCATCTCCCATTGACAGCTCCTGCAGAACCAGTGGTGGAAATTCCACATTCTTATGGCGGCGACGAGTCGAGCTAGAGTTCGATCACTGTTGACTCTCCCACCACGTGGTAGAATGCTATTCTTTTTTTTACCGACCCCCGGAGTGATGATGGGTCAGGCTTCATCCAAGATTTCAGTTCGAAGCCTTCCAATTGCGAGCAAATCTCTTCCGCTGAGCCGCTTATAAGACAAGCTTTGACAGTGGAGACCTGAGTTTGATTCCTGGCCACGGCTAGCATCAGGTCCTGAGCACCGCCCCAACCCCTCACCACCACCCAACCACCACCCTACTCTATCCTTCAAAGCCGTAGGCTGGTCATCCAGCAGTGGATTGACAATGCCAGTGAGCTGTACAATATAAAAAAAATAATAAAAAATTCTGGATGAAGGCCTCTCCATGCCGTGTCGGTCACGGGGGGGTTGTGTGACCATACTTCACCGCGCTGGTCAGTGCGAGTTAGTGAAAGGGGGTGAGGTTGGAGTTTGGCTTAGTTATCAACCGCGCATGATGCTACCCGTGGCCGGGATATGAACTCATATGTACATATGTGTGAGTATTGTATGGGCATTACACCACATCCACTCGCAAATCACACAGACACATGCCCGGCAGTCTTTGTCTCCCCATTGCTGATGTTTACACATCACACCAGGTACTCATTTGAGGCTGAGTCTGCATAAAGGAGGCCCGGGACCGCTTTAGATAATCGTCAATCGTGTTGGCCGTGAGCAGGAATCGAACTGGGGTGGTCGGGTTCACCGCACACGTACACATCCACACACAGCGACCACTCCACTCGCACGAAAACATCCACGCACACGGACAAACATTCTCACACACACACACACGGAGACGCATACACACCCATCCAAACGGACAATTATAAAGACCCCCCGTATAGCCTGGACACACTTTTGGGGCAAGTGCTGTTAGCGAACGCTTACGAAGGCCCGGAACGGCACACGTGGGGGTGGGTGACCAGTACTCCACCCGACCGCCTTTGTCTCCCCAGCGACGATGTTTACACACCGTACCCCCTAACTCATTTGAGGCCTATGACCGGTTCGGACAATAGCCACTGGGTGTTGGCCGTAAGCGGGGATCGAACTCGGGCGTGCCGCTCCACGACCGCTCCCCATTAGAGACAAAGACACACAGACACACACACACGCACACAGACAGACACACAGACACCCCCCCCCCCCACACACACACGCACATACTTGACGGGCTGACACCGCGCCGGGCTCAGAACTCACTCCGCCACCACTTCTCGCACATCTGGCGCGGAGCGTCTGCAAGTTCAGCCGCGCTCAGTGGGAGCTGACAGCGAGGGAATGTCTCCACCTCCTCCTCCTCTGCTGCTGCGTCTTCTTCTTTTTGAAGGAGGGTAGGGGGGGGGGGTGCCGTGGGGACGGAGGTGGGGGTAGGGGAATCGGTCTCCGAACTGTCTCTTCTGTAACCCGAGACGCGGGAATGATACACGCTCGCTCCGTCCCCATTCCTTTGGTTCTCGCGTGAGACGAGGATCGCACTCGGACATTGCGACGTGGACGTGTGGCTCGATGTGTGTGTCGAGCCGAGTTCGATTCCCGCTCACGGGCACCGCCACTGACGATTATCTGAATAGGTCCTGGGCCTCCGCGAGGTTGACTCAGCCTCAAATGAGTACCTGGTGCGGCGTGTAAACATCGTGGTGCTGGCCACCCACCCCCTCGTATACCGTGCTGGCCTTCATAGGTGCTCGCTAACAGCGCTCGCCACGAAACAATATGTTCAGGCTACATGGGGGATCTTTGTCTTGTATATGCGGAACCCGACGACCCGAGTTCGATTCCAGCTCACGGCCAATACCAGCGACGAATATCTGAACAGGTCCTGCGCCTTTCCGGAGGTCAACATGTGAAGTCCGGCAAGGCGCCACGAGCGCTGTGGGGTGACCATTCGCAACCACGGCCCAGCCGCCTTTGTCTCCCCCAGTGAGGACGTTTGCGCGTCGCACCAGTTCCTCGTTTTTTGTTGTTGCTGTTGTTGTTTAGGCCGAGTCGACCCTGGGGGAGACACGACGCGCGCATTTACGCAACGCTCGTGCTTTCACGTCTCGCGCCGAGGGCAGCTTCTGTCGTCGAGTGAGCGCCGTGCAGAGCCGTCACGTACATCGTGAGCGCCCACGTGGTGCCGCAGCAGTGGAGAAGAAGACGAAGAAGACCCCCACCCCACACCCGCCCAGCCACCCAGCCACCCCCACACATCGCCAGACAGCGCGGTAATCAGCCAGAGGCCGTTCGGGTCACGGCCCACGGTGCAACGGAAGAGGTGGAGGCGGGACGGTACCGGCCGAGATGCCAGCGCGATTTTCTCTGGTCGATGCGAAGTGCGGAGAGAATTAATAATGAAGTAACGGTACACATATATATATTTATATATATTAATATATATATGTATTTTTGTGAAGTCAGGAACGCCACTCTTGAGTGGTAGGACTCTTTATCCAGGAGGGTCCTGCTGTTGTGCCTATTATTTATTTATTTCATATTTGCTTTCAGCGCCACTTTCAGCTGCGCTCCTGCCGCCAGCTGGAACGTTCTTGCCTTCCGATATTAGGAACCCACTGAAGCTATGCACTTTTAAAATCATCTCGATTCAAAACTAATTTCTTCATAACTGCCTATCGTATTTGGTTCGTTGTTCTTCCCCCGCACCGCCGATTAGCGCGGTTGGCTACGTGCGATGCAGAAAATAAAAGAAGTTTAACATACATCGTTGCGCGCGTACGTACGAGTTGTGTTTGCGTGCGGGAGGAAACCACAGCATCCCGAATAAGACGCCAACGCGACGCGAGAAAACGAGAAACTGGCCCCGGGAGATGACGTCGCAAGAGATGCTCGTGAAGTCACCGCAGTGGGCAGACTTCACACCTCGTCTTCGACTTCTCGGAGATGATGAATGCGGGAAGGGTGGCCGGTGGGGGGGAGGGGGGGTGCGTGGCGAGGGGGGGGGATGACTGCGCAGGGCGCATCTCCCCACTCCGTGAGTAAATGTCTCCACGCGACGCGGCCGCGTCTGACGCCATTTACGCGACCGCTCACCTGGAAATCAGACAGGCGTGCAGTCGACGTTGGTCAGGGGCTAATCAAAGCAGCACTCCAATTAACCTATCTCTCTCTCGCTCACTCGCTCGCTCGATCGCTCTCTCACTCTTCCACCCACCCCTCCAACTCTCTCCCCACCTCGTGCACTCTGCGCCCCTGTACCTACATGCGCCTCCCTCCTTCCTCCTCGCGTCAGCTCAACTCCCCGCTCAGGGTAAAAGCGATGAGATGCTGCTGCTTTGCGCGGTCATCAAGACACCTGCCCCGCGCCGTGCTGCGCCCGTCTTGGTACGAGCCGCAATGACCCATGGGCACCTGTGCCACCACGCCGGACATCTGTGAACAAGTGCTTCGTAGCTCATCGGATTCCTCCAGTCTCAATAAAGATTCTGATTCTGACCTCTGCCCCCCCACCCCCCCCCCCGATTGGTTTAACGGAAGATCCAATGGGAAAAAGCTGTTAAATTTCGATTGAAAGCTTTCGTGACTGCAGTTGTTGAGTAGCTGCACTCCTGATATATGCGCCCTGGTCTGTCCGACACGAGATTACGCTTCAACTTCATACACATTCATTATTATAAGTAAATAAGTACGAACAGTTAAATACGGTCAAGTTGGTCAGCGCCACGCCCGACCTCCTTTGTCTCCCCAGTGTTTATATTTCACTCACCGTAAGAGGTACTTCATTGGATGTTGAGACGACCTCGCGAAGGCCGAGGACCGGTTCAGATATCACTCGTCATGGATGTTCGCCGTGGCTGGGAATTGCGCAGTTCACTACCCACTACATCGTACAAGACAGAGACGCACACACAAAGACACGATACAAAGATCCCCCGTATAGCCTGTAACAAGTTGTTGGGGCAAGTGCTGTTAGCGAGTACCGATGAAAACCAGCACGGCGCACGAGAGGGCGGGTGGCCAGCACCACGTCCGATAGCCACTCTCTCCCCAGACGGCGTGATTCACACCGCACCAGGTACTCATTTGAGGCTGAGTCGACCTAGGGGAGGCCCAGGACGGGTTCAGATATTCATCACCGGTGTTGGCCGTGAGCGGACATCGAACTCGGGTGGCCGGGTTCGTAGCGCAGCGCGCTTACTGCTGTGCGACACACACATACACACTCACACGCGCGCACCTGCAAACACATGGATAAATCGCTCTGCCCAGCTGTCTCGCTCAACCAAAGCGGCAGGCATCAGTCCGCACACAAACAAACACACACGCGGCTCCTCGTCTTTTTTCATGATTTTTTTTTAGTGCCCGAGTCATTTATTTTATTTTTTTCTTCATCTGTTCGACAGAAAACAGAAAACACGACCAGCACCGCGCTCTCTCTCTCTCTCTAGAGACGCGCGGCGTTTACGATGCACGTGCACACGCCTGTGCGCGTGTGTGTGCGCGTGTGTGTGCGCGTGTGTGTGCGCGTGTGTGTGTGTGCGTGCGCGTGTGCGTGTGTGTGCGTGCGTGTAACGTGCGTGTGCTGCCAGTTACCCACCTCCTGGTGTTCCGTGCCGGTCTTCATAGGTGCTCGCTAACAGCACTTGCCCCAAAAGTCTGTTAAGGCGACACGGGGGATCTTTGTCTTTGTTGTGCGCGCGCGCGTGTGCGTGTGTGTATGTGCTGCTGCAGCGCGCACATTTCACATCCTCCGGCTGACACCGCTGATTTGTCAAATAGTTCCGAAAGCATTGCTCAGCGTCAAGGCGCAGTCCGTGATCGAGATCCTGCGTCGCTAAGTAAGAGATTTACATGGCTGACCTTAAATGAAAACGACGATTTTTTCTCCCCCCCCCCACCCTTCCATTTCTTCTCCTTCGTCGTCTTCTTCCGTCGAAGGATTTATCCTCACCGGGAGTACATTTCTCAAGTGGGAGTGCGTGAGCTAAAATGCCAGGCAGGAAATGTTTGCCTACTTTTTCGATGAACCAGATTTTTCATGTTTATAAATGATGCGTTGAACGCATGACTATTACCATTCTTCGCCGCGCTCCGGACCTTTACGGATTTGCAGGCACATTGCGATGGAATAACGCTCAGCAAAGCCAGCACCCCCCCCCCCCCCCAACTGCCCATCGCCCCCCCCTCCCCTACGCTGGCCATCTGTCAAAGGTTAAAAACACATTTGCCCCGCACCTCTATTTCGCCTCGCGTTAACAAATCAGGAAGGGAAATCCCCACGTTAATCAGATCTCGCTTTGGTTGATTTTCTTTACAACTCTCGCTTAAAACAAATCAACACGAGTCGCGTGCAATCATCCCCACACGGGTCGTTCGCTTCCCGAAATTGAAGGAGTTTTATTTACGCGTGTGTTTATCCGTATGTTTTGTGGTCATAGTTATGCGTGTATTTATATAAGTCTGCACCACCTTTCAGTGGTAAAGGAATCTAAGA
The DNA here is from genome assembly GCF_964198595.1 of Lampetra fluviatilis. Classification (NCBI taxonomy): domain Eukaryota; kingdom Metazoa; phylum Chordata; class Hyperoartia; order Petromyzontiformes; family Petromyzontidae; genus Lampetra; species Lampetra fluviatilis. The sequence continues at coordinate 9,033,346 of NC_136286.1, read as the reverse complement.
AATCAAGAAAATTAGTTGAAATACCTTTTTTGGGGTCCAAGTTGGTATGGGGGGGGGGGGGTTAACAATTCACCACGCCCCCCCCCCCCTCCGAACAAAAAAACTATCATAATATTCACTTCGATTTTTCACTTTTTTCAGCTAACTTTCGCCTGACATTGTTTTTTTACTGCCAAACAAATAATAATTTACGCTACAAAGCTTCTGGGATAGTGCACTTCCCTATACTTATGGGTAACAAGTCATTTGAAAGGTACTCAGAATTAATTCTGGTATAGTTCTGCGAAATCCTCTTCCGTGGACCGTTCTCTCACGCGTGGCGATGCACTGATCTGGTGGCATGAGCAAAACATTGCAGGGCTGCACCTTTACCTTTGAAACTACGATGGAAATCCAAGCATTGAAATCAATTTTCCCACAAAATCTATTTTCCTTATAGACTGTGCATTCGAATCTAACTGTGATTAACGCGACATGCGTGCGGGTAATATATTTGTGCAGCGAATCGGCTTTCCGAGCAGAAATAAATCTGGAGAAGTGTATCATCATCATCATCACCACCAGCCATGATTAATCGACTGCTGGATGAAGGCCTCCACAAGCCCTGGCCATCATCTCTCACGGCTCTGCGATGCAAGTCCACCCAGCACCTGCCCACACACGGATTCGTATACTAGATAAATAAACATAATACGCGATTGTCCACCTCGGCAGATATAAATAAAATAACTGTTTAGGCCATCCGCCCATGGATCTTGTGAACCAATGCTTCCCAGCGGTATTTGTTTATGCTGGCAAAACCGTGGACTGGATTTGACTTTCAGAGTATTGGAATAGAATCTGTAACATAGTATGCCAAGGCTGTCCATGGGTGACGTGGATGCCAGGCTATATATTTCAATAGCTCACGGAATATAAACAAAAACTCTCATGCATTTGTGTGATTTTTTTAGTGTTCTTTCTCTTCCCAAGTATAATCCAATAGTGCTATAAACGTCTGGTCGTGAGATTACGTTTCTATCCAACAGTGCACAGCGCTGTCAGACAACTAACCTGAGCGATGATGTCACCTAAGATGAAGAAGACGTTCAGAACTCTATAAATTAGCGAACGCTCCGCAGAAGAGGCTATCACAGAACAACGTCTAAAATCAATTCAAGGAAATCTATTTATCCACACGAAGAACACACCTTGCATGCGCACAGCAAATTAGGTTGTTATTACATGTTAGGTACATCGATGTGTTTATTCTCAGCGGTAGAATACTTATCGTATCGAGTGGCAAACAAAATGTAACACGATCATTTATTTTCCTGCGGTCATTTGTGACCAGGCTTCGACCATCAACTCGCTACACCCCCCTCTCTCTTTCTCTCTTGCGTATGGGTGTAGTTTAGGGTGATTATCGTATGTTGATGTTGAGGTTGGTGAGACAATTGCGGTTGAACGGGAGCGATCCTGCGAATGTCCGAGTTGCTTCCAGCGAACGAGCCGAAGCATCGGACATTGGACATCCATAGCTCATCGAATTCCTCCACCATGAATACATGGATATTCGGATTGGTGGAAGATGCGGCACGTGGTGCTTGGCTTTGATGGTCGCAATGACCGAGGGGAAGGGGGGGGGGGCGCTTTTTAATCCTTCCCCTCGGCTACGCACTTGAGAACCCCCTAGCTAACCAGGTTAGCGCGGCTACAACACCCGCCTACGAAGCGATGATTCTCAGCAGCGCCGGCTGAGTTGCCTATTGGACTCCCCTCGAGCCACCCACGCCGTCACACCTCTTCGCCCGAGCGTCTTAGCAGACGGCGCCGTAAATAAAATGCTCACTTACTCTCGCGGACAACTGACCAGCGACCGGGGTGGGGTTTGGTGCCGAGTGTCAAGAGTGGCCCGAATCCACGCCGAGAAGCGGCGGGTGATGGCGACGGACAGCGACACGTGGCGTCGTAAATATCCTCTCGTTACTGCCGCCCTCCGAGAGCGAGAGCGTGTGTGCCCGACGCTAGTAAAGTTACTCGCGTAAAAAAAAAGAGGACACGAGGCCACGCACGCACGCACGCACACACGGCGTGCGCATTAAGACATAATGCACAAATGATGCAGAGAGAGAGAGAGAGGCAATCCGCACGCGGATACGCAGACACGTGGACTGACAAGACACGCGCACGCGGTCGGACATACAGATGTGACCGGGGATTCTTAATAATAATAATCATTTGAACAATCACTCAAGCGATGCCGTCCTATACTGTAGACATATTTAGATGCTTTCGGCTAATTCATTTGCAAAGCAGCGCACAGCATTCTTTGCGAGAGACGCGGAACGACAGACAAGGGGGATGGCAGCAGCCAGGCGTTGAGACAATGCCCAAGTTCTGCAGTCCTCTACATATAGATGTTTTCAACCAAAGAGTGATTGTTTTTATATATAGAGAGATGTGGAGACGCGCGCACACACAGACACACACACAAAGAACAAAGATCCCCTGTGTAGCCTAAACAGACTGTTGGGCCAAATGCTGTTAGCGAGCACCTATAAAGGTCGGCACGGCACACGAGGGGGTAGGTGGCCACTACCCACACATAACAACAACAACCGCCATTCGCCACTAAGTGGCGGTGACGTCACCACGACGCTTGTGCCAGGCCATGTGCACCTTGAGGCCACGTGAAGTGTCGACCGCCCGCTGGCAGATGGTCACGGGACAGACCCAGGTGCCATGGGTCGACTGACTGAGATGACTGGCTGATGCACCACCTGTGCCCCCTACTGTGCCAACTTGCTGTGCTTTATCCACCCGGCACTCCGCTCGTTGTTGTGAGCGTCGCTCCTCCGCCCTCCGTTGTTGTTGGAGGGCGACTGCCTCCAACTGCCCAGTAGCGTCCTTCACGAGCCTCCTCCACAGAGGCCGATCTTGACACCGCTGGTACCAGTCATCGGCAAGTCCACTTAGCTCCACGTCCTCGTATACCACATCACTCCATCTCTTCTCTAGCCCGTGCCGCGCCCATTTTAGCCCCCTCGATCCGGCCGAACACAGTCACACACACACAGTCACAGACACGCACACAACAACAACAACCGCCATTCGCCACTAAGTGGCGGTGACGTCACCACGACGGACACACAGTCACACACACACAGTCACAGACACAGTCACACACACAATCACACACACAGTCACACAGTCACACACACACAGTCACAGACAAACAGAGTCACACACACAGTCACACACACACACAGTCACAGACACGCACACACACAGTCTCACACACAGTCTCACACACAGTCACACACAGTTACACACACAGTCCTACACACACAGTCACACACACAGTCACACACACACAGTCACAGACACGCACACACACAGTCTCACACACAGTCACACACACACAGTCGCACACACACAGTCACAGACACGCACACACACAGTCACAGACACGCACACACACAATCACACACAGACGCACACACACAGTCGCACACACACAGTCACACACACACACACACAGTCACACACACACAGTCACACACATACAGACACGCACACACACACACACAGTCACACACACACACAGTCTCACACACAGTCACACACACAGTCACACACAGTCACACACACACACAGTCATAGACACGCACACACACGGTCACACACACAGTCACACACAGGCGCACACACACACATTCACACACACACACGCACACACAGTCACACACACACACAGTCACACACACAGTCACACACACACAGTCACAGTCACACACACGCACACACACACAGTCACACACACAGTCACATACACACACAGTCACACACAGACACACACACACAGTCACACACACACAGTCACACACACACACAGTCACACACACAGTTACACACACAGACACACGCACATACACACACACCGTTCCTTGCGCGTCCCAGGGTCTCCCCCGGGGCGACCCCGCCCGTGCTCAAGACGTCTCGTCCCCGATTTCAAGCTCCATCCTCCATCCAGCAAAGGAGCCCTCACCGCCCCGAGACGTCTGACCTTAGGGCCTGCGATGCTACACGGCGAGAGGGATGCTACGGTAGGGGGTGGCGTGGGCTGGGGGGCAGGTGTGGGTGGGGGTGTGGGGGGGAGGTGGTGGGGGTGCAAATGTCTCACGTTACAAGCGCATTGCGTTTCGAGCCACCCTCGTGTGGCGTGCAACCCTGCCGCTTGTCTCACTCTCACTCGCGATCTCACTCCGTCCGCTCTCTCTCGCTCTCTCTCGCTCTCATCCCCGTTCCCCACACTTAGCTCAGGGGTTTGGGGAGGGGGGGGGGTCACGCAGGGAAACTCTGTGTGCATTTTTTTAATCGCTCGTTTAACTCGCTCGCTCTCGCTCGCTGTCTGCGTTTTGTAGGTTTTTGTTGTTGTTGTAAAGCCGACGCTTTGTTAGCCACCTGCCGATACCGTCACTGAAGGTCGACTTGGGGCTGCGTCTGGAGATCGCGTCTCGCTCTCTCTGTTTATGTCATCAACGTCGTCATCGTCATCGCGCAAACGAGGTTCACGCCGGCAGGAACACGGCGGCTTCCTCCTCGACCTCCTCCTCCTCCTTGCTCGGCTAGAATGAAGACGTCTCGCGTCTCTGAAATCCGATCGGTGGCTCTTGGGAGTGAGCTGCCTGTAATTGACGCAACTAACAAAAAAAAACCTCAACCTATTCAGCAACAAACCAAATGTCACGTGATGAAGTCACGTTTACGGGCAACGAGCCTTCTTCACGGCACGTGAATCTAAGCTACACATATAATCGGGGATGTTTCAGGTGACGGCCCTTTTTCAGAGGGGGTACGTACGTGCTATGAAGAAGGGCCCGTCACTTATTCTAAACAGGCAGTCCTCGACTTTCGAACGCCCCACTTACGAGCATCCGCTCTTACGAACGAGCTTCCAATTTCTTTTTGTATTTTTAGCTCTCTGACTTGCGAATGTGAACTCGCACGTGCGAACCGATCCGTGGAACTATTTCGTTTGGAAAAAATAAAAATGTACAATATTTTTTCTTGTTGATGAGTTTAATAATGTTTCCCTTTTTACGTTGCATCGTAACACTTTTTATACAAAACTGAACGTGTGTGCATTTAATTGGAGTACATTGTCGTGTTCCGACTTACGAACCATTCGACTTAGGAGTGATACGTGCGCATAAGTCGGTGACTGCCCATATACACATTCCTTTCATACTAATTTCAGTTGTATATAGTCTTTCATGCTAATTGCCTCCAACAACGCTGTACAATAATGAAATACATACTCACATTCAGGGGGTGAATCATATTTATAGCAAATTATGAATGTGCTGTAAATGAAACCCACAGTGTTATTGACGAACGCGTCGAGTTTATCTCCATCGTAGAGAGATTTTCCTTCATAAGAGAAATATATAGTGATAAAGATATAGTGATATAGTGATAGAGATATAGTGATAGAGAGAGGGATGGAGTGGCCAGAGAGGTGGAGTGAGACTGTTGTTTGTGCTCCACTACCGGGCACGACACATGAATACAATATATATTTTTACTATTTTCATATTACCAGGTAAGGCCCACAGAGCTATATAGTTTTTTTTTCACAAGTGGCTTGGCCACAAATGATAGCTCAACGAAGTGGCTGACTACGTGCAAATTTTTATGGCAGCCAAATACTCCAAACGCGTGATTCTAAATGTGGAGGGGACCATTCGAAGGACCCGGAGAAAAATCCACGCGACCACGGGGAGAGAGAGAGAGAGACACACACAAACTCCAAATGTACAGCAGGCGTCAGGGTCGAGATCGAACCCACGGCCTCCTGTATACCAGGCGAGGGAGTAAGCATCTCCTAGCCACCGTGGCGCCCACTAAGCCGAGCCGTCTCTAGTGTATGGTTAAGTAAAGCCTCGTGATCAACAAGCACGTGGGAGGCCCTCGTGTAGCAGTGGATTGACAACAGCGGTGTCACGTGTGCGTTCATCACGAGGGAGTCTCTGAGCGGCGCATGTTGAGTTTGAACTCAACCCGACACGGATGTATTATAATTATTATCGGGGTGTTATCGGCGAGAGCACTCGCTCCATACAAAGGGGCCATCTCTCAGCGCAATCGTAAACACCTCGACACAGTTGCCGGTTTGTTTCGCGCTGCTTTCCTTCGGCTAGATAATTTGAAAGTCCACCTCTGAGCGCGGTTGATAAAAAATAAAAAATGGAAATCGCTTGCAACGCGCGCGTTTGAATGGAGGAAACTTCTTTTCCGTTGCCATCAAGGTGGCCGAGAGAAAATAGCGGTGCATGTTGTATTTAATGAGACGGTCGTATTACTATTGTTAAGTTACACAATACAGTGAAAGGGAGGTGGGGCGGTAGTGTAACGGTTAGCACGCTGCACCGCAAGCTCAGCGACGCGAGTTCAATCCCCGCTCACGATCAGCACCAGTGGCGAATATATCCACCGGTCTTGGGCCTTCCCTCGACCTCAAATGAGTACCTGGAGAGACAAAGGCGTCCGGGCGAGTGCTGACCACCCACATCGGCCTTTCGTACGTGCCCACTCGCTCACAGCACTTGCCCCGAACAAGTGATGGATTAGCAAAGGACTGTCAATAAAAATGATCCCTTAACCACGAATGGACTCGTCCGCTCCAGCGTTTAACGACGGCAAGGCGCTGAGAATCGGTGCGTCAGGGAGGGGGGAAGTATGGTCACCCCAACCAGGTGATGCAGCTGCGATTCCAGAGAGCGCCACCACTATCAGCAGGACGCGGTGGAGCAGTTCAGGTATTTGAATAACTAAGCGGTGAAATTATTGCTGTTGCCGCTACTGCTCCTGCTTTGGCATTGATGCACAATGAAATAAAAATAATAACAACAACAAACTCAACACAATCATCGATAACAATACCGTAAATGATTCGGAACACATTACAAAACCAGTGTGGTTTTTCTTTTTGGTTTTTTCGGTAAAGTCACGTAGAAGGAAAATTATAAAATAATAAAAAGAAAACATAATAAAATTATATAATAATATAATAATGTATGTTTTATTTTGTATTATTTTATTATTTTCATTCTACGTGACTTTACCGAAAGAACCAAGAAGATGAATCCCTGCAGTCACGAAAGCTTTAAATCAAAATAAAAACAGTGTGGTTTTTATTTATTTAATATTATTACTTGACGATGGGTACACAAGTCGACGCGCTGATGTTGCGTCTCTGAATGTAGCAAGCACCACGACGCCGTGGAGAGCGCTCTCTGTGAAGCCACTGCCGGATGAAGACTTCTTCACGCTCTTTTTGCTCAAGAGGGGAGGGGGGGGTGTGTGTTTGTTTGACCATACTTCACCACGCTGGTCAATGCGGAGGGGAAGAGCGCCAGGACTGGTTCAGATAACACTCGCCGCTGATGTTGGTTTCCGTAGCCGGGAATCGATCTCAGGTTGACCGGTTCGTAGTGCAAACACCACTGCGCCATCGCTCCACGCCCAAGGCTATTGCATTGACCCCCCAAAAAAATCCCATATCATCATCACTGATGTTAGCCGTGGCCGTGACTTGAACTCTGGATGCCGGGTTGGACACATAAAAGACAATGACCCTCCCCCGCCCCCCGCACCTCATATCGCATTTAACAGAATGCTGGGGGCAAGCAAGTGCTGTTAGCGAACTCTGTGATCGTCCGATCCGTAGTGCAGCACGCTCGTAGCTACGTTACCGCTCCCCCAAAAAAACAAAGAAACGAAGATCCCTGTATAGCCTTAACAGACTGTTGGGGCAAGTGCTGTTAGCGAGCACCTATGAAGGCCGGCACGGCACACGAGGGGTGGGTGGCCAACACCACGCTCGGCCGCCTTTATCTCCCTAGTGGCGATGTTTACACACCGCACCAGGTACTCATTTGAGGCCGTGTGGACCTAGCGGAGAGGCCCAGGACCGGTTCAAACAATCGTCACTTGGTGTTGGCCGCTGAGCGGCAATCGAACCGGGCTCGCCAGGAGGTTCGTAGCGCAGCGCGCTAACGCGCTCCCCATGAAGACACGCACGCGCGCACATTTCACGGACACATCCACGCACTCGCTCACACGGCATCGCCGTCGTCAGCTCGTCCCACTCTCACCCTGTGGCGGCGGGCGCTGCGCGGAAGAGTCAAGCAGCCCAGGCGACTCAGTAACGAGAGGCTATAAATGCACGCAGGGCGCTCGCTCCCTAGCAGCAGCAGCAGCAGTGGCAGCAGCAGGCTTACCGGCAGGGCGAGGGTAAATCACTCTGATTGGGGGGGGGAGGCTTTCCACGCGGCAGTAATTGAGCGCTGTTGGTGTTCGGCGCAGGTGTTCATGAGCCCCGTGGCTTGAACAAAAATCTCACCACAGCGAGTGTTCACGTCTCCACCGCGTTCGCATTGTGCGGAGCACCCACCCCATCCCCGCCCTCCCCTTCACCCCAGCCACCCCCCCCACCACCCCACCCTCCTCTCTAACCACACACACACACACGCACGCTCGTTTTGTTTTGTTTTCATTTAGATTGGTGGCACCCGAATTTATTGTGGTCCCCCGGTTCAAACAGTGCGCTCCTTTGGCACAAACGCCCCGCGCGTGCGTGGCGCGCGTAAATTGTCGCACCGAGAGTGATACAGTCGCTGATACGTGACGACTTTTGTTATTTTTTCGGGGGAATTAGGCAAGGGTGGAGGCGGCGGTGCAGCGGTTAGAGAACTGCACTTTCATACTCTTAGTTATTTCGGTAAAGTCACGTAGGTAAAAAATGAAATTAAAATTAATAAAAAATTAAATAAAAATCACGACGTTTCGGAGGCAACACAAGTCTCCGTCATCAGGTGGGACCGTCACAGCCAGATTTGCTGCATCAAGCAGCGGCAGCAGCAGGCTTACCGAGCTCACTTGATGCAGCAAATCTGGCTGTGACGGTCCCACCTGATGACGGAGACTTGTGTTGCCTCCGAAACGTCGTGATTTTTATTTTATTTTTTATTAATTTTAATTTCACTTTTTTACCTACGTGACTTCACCGAAAGAACTAAGAGTATGAATCCTTGCAGTCACAAAAGCTTCAAATCTAGAACTGCACTTTCAATCCGGCGAGCTGAGTTTCATTCCGGCCACCTGCGGTTGACATCGATGGCGAGTGATGTTTCAACCGATGCGTGTCTCCTCCGGGTTTGTGGAGGCTACCACCAAGTCTGCCTCGGGTTTTGCCGGCCTCAGCTAATGATGCGTTCAGGTGGATTGAGTGACACTTGGGACACGAGGGAGACGTGTGGTGATGAGGATTATGATGATGATGATGGTGTTGTTGTTGATGTTGCACTCGTACCGGGCTCCACCTGATCAGCTCCCATGGGAAGCGGCGTCGACTGACAGCGCCTACGTCATCAAGAAAACGCAGATCATGAAGCCACTATCCAGAACATTCCAGTTGCACAATGCTTCTCGATGCCAGTCTCTGGGTCTCTGCGTGCCTGTGCCGGTCTCTATGGAATGGAAAAGTTGTGTACGTGAGTTTCAGGGTCTCCACGTGAGTGCTTTGGGTCTCTGTATGAGTCTGTGGATCCCAAGCGCTGCTGATGACGCCAATTCCAAATGCTTCAAGTTTTCTCAGTGAACGTAAGAGGGGAGGAAGCTATTGACCTTGTACTTGGACAGTGAGACAAAGAGAAATATAGACACAGACACACACAGACAGAGAGACACAACATAAACACAGGGAGACACGCAGAGAGACAACAGAGACAAACAGAGTTACAGACATCGAGACGCATTGAGACAAAACATTGTTCACGTCCTTGGAAAAGTTGTGCGTTCTTGAAAAAACTTCGCGGATTATTGATCGAGCAATCGATCATTGTTTTCGCACGGCCCAAGTTTAGCTGGCGCGCGGAATTAAGATGAAGCGGACGGAATTTGTTTTATTGCCAATAGGGATCTGTATTAATCGTCATGATGCAACCCTGCAAATTCGAGCGCAAATCATGTTCACAAACAGAGCATTTCATAACAAATTAAGTAAATAATTGGTGGTAATAATATTGGTGACAACTTACAGCCGTGCCGGTCATGGTTGTTGTTTGACCATACTTCACCACGCTGGACAATGCCAGCTGATATAGGGAGGGGGTGGGGTGGGGTGGGGCGGGGAGCAGAATGGGTCCACTAATAGTTCGCCACTGATGTTAGCCGCGACCAGGAATCAAACTCAGTAAGCTCGGCTCATAGCATATTCCGTTACGCCCCGTGGCACTGCTTCGCCCGTGTATATTTCTCGCAACGTTTTTAAGGAACCGTTTACTGTTAATAACACATTGCAATTGGACACGACATTACCGAGCTAATCCGCCCACTCGAAAACAAACCCGCGTGGAAAATAAACGAAAGCGACGAAATCGTAGTTTACGCAGACGCGCGTAAAAGGTTGCCGCGATGAGTTAACGGAGCCGCGCGGTCTCGGCGAGAGCCGGGGTCGTGGACGAAATGCGCGGCCTGCCCTTTCTGCATGTCGAAGTATTTATGGGCACCGCACTGCCGGCGGCACCGCAGTAATCTTTTTTTATAGAGACATCTCAGCTCAGAACGAGTGGAGTAAATTTCGACATAACCGCGCCCCAGCCGCGCGTGTGATTCATGCGACTTATTCAGCCGCGCTGGAAGGGTAGAGGGAAGGGAGGGTTTGTGGTGGGTTGTTGGCTGGGTGGGTGGGGGAGCGAGCGATGGGTTATTTTGGTGGGGGTCATGGCGGGGAGTGGGGGGGGTGTGCGCGCGGGGGGGGGGGGAGCGAGATGGGTCGGAGCGGGGCGGGCGGGGGGGGCTACTGGCGAAAAATTCACTGAAACAATTCCGTTTTCACAATTAGGACCGTCAAAGAAAGAAGCCCCATAAATGGAAAACCGGGATCAGAGTCCACGCACTGCCCCGATTGGCAAAACTGCAGTAACAGCCGTGGGCTTTCCATTCACCAACAGTTCAAAGCCTCTTCTGTCTGCGCCCATAAACAACTCCACTCATACAAAGCCACTTGAAGCGTCACCCCCCCCTCCTCCCCCCCCCCTTTTTTACTCTCTCGCGCTCTCTCCTCGCTCCGGTTTTTTTGTTCAGTTTTTTTTCTCCTTCTTGTTGTACCAAAAAATCTGACCCACATCCCCCGCACCCCGCACCCCGCCCGAGACGCTTTTTGCCCCCGCAAAAGAGAGCGAGAGAAACGCGGCTGAGTAAGGAGGTCGTGGAGAAGTGAAGATGGTAATAGCGGTGGTAGTGCTGGTGGTAGTGCTGGTGGTAGTGCTGGTGGTAGTTAGTGGAGCCCTGGGGAGACTAAGGCGGACGAGCGTGGTGTTGGTCAACCGCACTCTCGTGTGCCGTGGCGGTCTTCGGAGGTGCTCGCTAGCAGCACTTGCCTCTAAAGTATGTTTAAGCTATAGGGGGGACCTTTGTCTTTGTTGTGTAATACGACGATCTTTGATTCTGCTTGGGTAGTGTTAGTAGGCTGTGTTGAGGTTGGTTATGGTGATGGCAAGAGTCGTGGTCGCGGCGGTGGTGGATTTTCTGGCGGCGTTGGTGGTGGTGTTTGGTGGCGGTAGTCGCGGTGGTGACGAGGCTTGATTGCGGTGGTCGTGGCGGCGGCGGCGGTGGTGGTGGTGGTGATGGTGATGTTGAAGGAACAAAAACTGCAAATCGTTTATCCCCGACAACAAGGGATCAACTACTTATCCAATGGGGACAAGACCGGGCTCTTAGCCAGCACGTGGTGGGCAAATGTGGACAGAACCGCGGCCGGTCGCCTTTGTCTCTAAGGAGCTGATGTTAACAAACACATACATACACACCAGGGTGTACTCGTTTTAGGCCGAATCGACCTAAAGGAAGCCCAGAACAGGTTGCGCACACACGGGCACGACGCACAAATAAGCACGCATGCGAAAAAAAATTCTCACCCGTATAGCCTCTAACAGACTGTAGGGGCAAGTGCTGTTAGCGAGCGCCTATTAAGACCGGCTCAGCACGTGAGTGGATGGTTGGCCAGCACCACGCGCTGTCGCCTGTCTCACCACGACTGTCGTGTCTACAGGTTACTCACTTACATCTAAGTCGACTTTGGGAAGACTCCATGGCCAGTTCAGATATCAATCGCCACTCCAAAGAAAAAGACAACAATCCCCCGTGTAGCCTCTGACAGACTGTTGGGGCAAGTGCCGTTAGCGAGCACCTATGAAAGCCGGCACGCCACACGAGGGGGTGGGTGGCCAGCACCACACCCGGCCGCCTTTGTCTCCCTAGTGGCGATTTTTACACACCGTACAAGGTTTCCTTTTTGAGGCTGAATCGACCTAGGGGAGGTCCATAACCGGCTCAGATCATCGTCACCGGCGTTGACCTTGGGCGGGAATCGAACTCGGGTCGCCGGTGTTTCGTAGCGCAAACGCAGCGCTAACCGCTACACGACCGCTCCCCGCACACACGCACGCGCAGCAACACGCACGCACGCACGCACACACACACACAAACCTTACAAACATCACAAATCGGTCACCCACCCCTCTGCTGCCCAGACCCCGTCCCCCCGCCCCCGCCTCGGGGACCCGCTTGTTGTCGCCCGGGATACCCCGGGCGGGCCACACACACACGCCCGGCAGGCCCTGTCCGATTGATCGCCGTGGCAACAATTACCCTTCGGCCACGAGCGGCGCGCGAGAGAAACAGCCGGTTTGGTCCATTTCTCCATCTGTTCTGCACTTTCCCGATGCACCGGTCTAAGGCCCCCTGCCGCCAACTCTGCACCCGACCAAGCACCCCTCCCGCCCGCCCTGCCCTCGGTCCCCTCCGTAACTCACTCTCACTCTGTGTGTGCGTGCGCGCGCGTCTCTCTCTCTCTGCACACACACACGCACACGCACGCGCATACACACACACGCGCGCACGAGCCCACGCACGCGCGCGCGTATACACACACGCGCGCGAACCCACGCACGCGTACGTATACACGCACGTATAGATACACACACACACACACGCACGAACCCACGCACGCGGGTACATACACACACACACGTATAGATACACACACACACAGACACGCACGCATGGACCCGCACACACGCACGAACCCACACGCGCACGTATACACGCACGCACGAAACCACGCACGCGGGTAGATACACACACACGTATATACACACACACACACACACGCATGAACCCGCACATACGCACGAACCCACACACGCGCACGCATACACGCACGCGGCACGCTGTCATTAATACAGAGGCAGTCGCCTACTCACATAGACACGTAGAAAATACAAATATCCCCCGTATAGCCTTAACAGACTGTTGGGGCAAGTGCTGTTAGCGAGCACCTATGAAGACCGGCACGGTACAAAAGGGGGTGGGAGGCGAAAACCATGCCCGACCGCCTTTGTCTCCCCAGCGACTATGCTCACACACCACACCAGGCACTCATATGAGGCTGAGTCAGCCTAGGGGAGGTCCAAATAATCGCCACTGGTATCACAGATAAATGTCACCGGGGTCGGAGCGCAGCGTGCGAACCGTTAGGCTACCGTTCCCCCACATGGCACGTACACACACGGGCATTCACAAAGATCCCCCCTATAGCCTTAACAGACTGTTGGGGCAAGTGCTGTTAGCGAGCACCTATAAAGGCCGGCACGGCACGGCACACGAGGCGGTGGGTGGCCAACACCACGCCCGACCGCCTTTGTCTCCCCAGCGACGATGTTCACACATCGCACCAGGTACTCATTTGAGGCCGAGTCGACCTCGACGAGACCCAGAACCGATTCCCATAATCGTCACCGGTGTTGGCCGCGAGCGGCACGCGAACCGCTACCTCTACACTACCCATCCAAAGACAAAGATCCCCCGTACGGCCTCAACAGACTGTTGGGTCAAGCGCTGTTAGCGGCCACGGCAAACGAGGGGTGGTGGGTGGCCCCCTTTGTCTCACCAGTGACGATGTTTACACATCACACCAGGTACTCATTTGAGAGTCGGTCGACCTCGAGGAGGCCCACGAGCGGTTCCGATCATCTTCTGCCGTGTTGGCCGCGAGCGTGAAACGGAACGCGGCTCAGCGTAGCGCCGACCGCCACGCTGCCGCTCCCCACGCGCCCAGCGCGATCCTATTGTGCGTGCGGCTCGCTCAGCCCCCGAGACGTATCTCGCCACTCGCTGCTTAGCGCCTTTCTCTCGCCTCGGCCCGTGACGCCTCCGCTAATCCGCCCTGCCCTGTGAATGCGCGCTCGCCTGCGTGTGGTTTTTGCTCTCTCTCTCTCTCTTTCTTTCTTTCCTCCCCTTCTTCTGGAATCGTCGGCGGAAACGCGGAGGGCGATTTCCACCGCCGCAATGACTCGCGTGGGGTTTTTTTACGTCGTGGCTTTCTGCCACGTGTCGTCGTCATCGTCATCCTCGTCATTTATTATTTCAAATATGATGTAAACCATCATCATCATCAACAGCAGCAACTGTCAATGTACTGCTGGATGAGTGAAGTCATCCCAAAGATGTCGCGATCTCTCACGGCCCCAAAACGCCAGCGATTCATCCACCTTCTGGCGCACACGCGCTCATTTCGCCGCTCCGTTTCCTCGACGGACGTCCTCCTCTCGAGCGCGCTTCCCCCCTCCTTGAGCTGCCACTCCGTCGTTAGTCTCGGCCATCGGCCACGGTTTGGCCACGTGCGGTGCGAAACGAAGTTCAACATACGGACAAACACCAACCCCTTCGCAGAGACACGTGGCGGCCCAGGCACGCTGCTGTTGTTATTCCATAAGCAGTGCCGGATGATCCTAGTAGCACAAGTAGCACAAGTAGCTACGTGTGTAGTAGCTACGTATGTAGTAGCTACGTATGTAGCTACGGGCGCAGCACGTTCAAGGGCCCCGCGCTAAACGCTTTCAAGCTATGAATTCCGATTCAGCGATTCTGCACTTGCTCTATTACTATAGTACTATACCATCTTCAACTTTTATGAACTACTAGGTGTTTAAGGTTAGTCATTTGTCGAATTTTATGGCTGTATAGCAAATGAAAAAAATACAATAACTTTACTAAGCAAGTAAAAATTTTGTGTTTTGATATTGACGTGTTTTTTTTTATTTTAGGGCCCCTTTAGAACATAACGCTACAGGCCCCGCACTTGCTTAAACCGGCACTGTCGATACGCCAAGATGATGAGTGCTCTCACCCTGTGCGCGCCTTCTCTGAACCCCCGTGGCGTTATTCTCGCCGTCTCTCGGCGCAGTCCCAAGCCCCTGCACCTCGGCCGATCCTTCGGTTACTGAGCGCGCTTTTCCATTTTTGTTTCAATCGTTTTTTGTCGATGTTCACGGACTCGTCAAAGCAAAGGTAATCAATTACTATTCAACCATTTCTCTCTTTTGACACACATTGATTGGTACGTTGTTTTTTCTTTGTCAATGTCATATTCCACGCGCGTCGCATGTCGATTGTATGTTAATCGTATGTTGTATGTTCATCAACAGTCGCAACCAGTAGCGGGCTGTATCGCTTCTTACCGGCATTAGCGTCACACTCAACCGGCAGGCGAATTACTCGGTTCACACCTTTGTCATTTTTCAGAAGGGCACTGAAAGCGACGTGTAACTTTAATGTGACCCCTCGACATTCAAACAACGATGTGCACGAGGGGAGGGTGGAGCGGTGGCGCCGCGGTTAGACCCCTACGTTATGAAGCCGGTCGCATGAGTTCGATTCCTGACCACGACTTTACACCTTTTAGTGGCGAGTGACCTCTGAACCGGTTCTTCCCCCCCCCCCCTCAAAAAAAACTCACTAACTCGCACCGACCAGCGTGGTGAAGTATGGCCAAACAACCCCCGACACGGCACAGTGGCTTCGTTTTGTGAATTCCGTCTTACCGTCACACATTGCCTGGCAAAGCGAAACAGTCATGGCAAAAAAAACATCTCTGGTCATATATGTGCGTTTTCCTACGGTTGTAATCGTAAATTAGAGTAATTCATAAGTTCATGTCACAGTGAGAGTGTCGGAGTACTTGAGTGTGCGTGGTTATGTTTGTGTATTTCCATTATCAGAGCATTGTTGGTCCGATAGATAAAGGATATGATGAGTTGCGGGCGTTTGTCAATCCACTGTCAATCAGGCACAGGCACACACTCACGTGCAGACACTCACGTGCAGACACTCACGTGCAGACACTCACGTGCAGACACTCACGTGCAGACACTCACGTGCAGACACTCACGTGCAGACACTCACGTGCAGACACTCACGTGCACACACTCACGTGCACACTGAAGACAAAGATCCCCCGTATAGCCTGGCAGACTGCAGGGGCAAGTGCTGTTAGCGAGCACCTATGAAGGCCGGAAAAGTGCACGAGGAGATGGGTGGCCAGCACCACGCCCGACCGCCTTTGTCTCCCCAGTGCCGATGTTTACACACCGCACCAGGTGCTCATTTGAGGCCGAGTCGAGCTAGGGGAGGCCCAGGACCGATTCAGATAATCGTCACCGGTGTTGGCCGTGAGCGGGAATCGAACGCGGGTCGCCAGGTTCATAGCGCAGCGCGCTAACCGCTACACCACCGCACCCCACCTCAGACGCAGACACACCCGCACTCACAGGCAGACAAACATGCGCGCGCCGGCGTGCATATATAATGCGCTACTAAGTGCTCTCTGGCCGCATAGAGAGAGAGAGAGGAGGAGGAGGCGGTGGGCGCTTCGGGGTTCGTGCCGCCCGTGTGAGTTGCTGTGGCCGGGCCTCGCCTCTCCGTGTGAAAGAGACGTCATGCCGAGCGAGCCGTGGCCCAGGGCCGCCGAGGAGCGCACATGCGCCCGCAATGCGGGAGAAGAATGGACCGCGGCTGAGCGCAGCCTGGAGGCGCGGACATAAATCTCGTTTAATTCCTCCAGCGGCCCGGCTCCTTGGCGAGTGTATAGAGGATGGAGGTTTGTGCGGCGCCTCTCCTGCTGCCGAAATGCGTGGCCTCTTGCTCCGGCTCTCCGTCGTTGGCCGTTATTGTTGCCCATGCTCGTGAGAATCATCATCATCATCATCAGGATCATCATCCTCCTCGCGATCGGCATCGTCATCATCAGCAGCAGCAGCACTAGCTGAAACATCGTCATCAGCATCATCACCATCAGCAGCACGAGCTGGATCGTCATCATCATCAGCAGCAGTAGCACTCGCTGGATCATCGTCATCATCACCATCGTCGTCATCATCCTCGCTCAATAATAATAACAACAACACGTATTAATTCCTATCTATAGTACACCTCCAAGAGTGCTGTTGTTACTGGCCGAATTGAGTTGGGGGAGTGGAGGGGGGGTTGAGCCTGTGTTCAGCAACCGCGATTTAATAAAAAATCATTCAAATGTATGAACCATTATTATTACTCCAGATATGTGTACCCTCATCTCGGAGTGGAGTGGAAGAATCGTCACTATAACTACGTGAATCATCTGAAGGACCAAACGAATGACGCACTATGGTCACCAACACGACTATACGTGTTATTCCGTCGCATCGTTATATCTGCAGCGTCGTCACCGATATACTCGATCTCCAAAATTGTTTCCTAACATTTTTGTGATTATTACAAGAGTAATGACGCATCATTGTACACAGCTGCTGCATCACGATGGTACATCATGCGCATGTGATGACGACGACGATGGCGCGCGTAACGCGCTCAACAACCGTGACGTTGCTTCTATTCAAGGAGCCATCTAAACCATCCGTGCTGTCGACTCCCTGCCAGTGCTCAAGTCCAGGCTCCAGACGTTTGGACATTTATTCTCCCGAGGAATGAGCCCGCGCCGAGCATGTTGGTGAAGTATGGTCAAAGACGCAATGGACGTGTACCCACATATTTATTAAATTGGCTGCATTTCTCTCCCAACGTATAGCGTCTTAAAATTCCGCGACGTTCGTGCAATTGTACAAATCCACAATTTATATTGTATTGCGTAACGTTATACATGCTATGACGTTAGCATGATGCATCCAATGCTGACTGCAACACAGAGTAACATGTTATAACATGCAAACAAACTCCACACATTCATCGTCAATTTGTACAATGATGATGATATTATAACGATGCTGTAAAGCTACAGTCGGTGATGTTGGCACACGGGGGGTGACAGGCTGCTGGGAATTGAGAATCTCACATCCAAAGAGCTCGTGGCGAACCCGGACTGCAGGAGCGCGACACACACACACACACGTGCGCACAGAAGGACAAAGATCCCCCCCCCATATCACCTGCACACACACACACACGTGCGCACAGAAGGACAAAGATCTCCCCATATCACCTACAACAGACTGTTGGGGAAAGTGCTGTTAGCGAGCACTTATGAAGATCGGCACGGCACGCACGGGGGTGGGTGGCCAACACTATGCCCGGCCGCCTTTGTCTCCCCAGTTGCGATGTTTACACACCGCGCCAGGTACCCATCTGAGGCTGAGTCGACCTAGGGGAAGGCCCAAAACCGGTTCAGATAATCATCACCGGTGTTGGCCGTGAGCGGGAATCGAACCCGGGTCGCCAGGTTCATAGCGCAGCGCGCTAACCGCCACACTACCGCTCCCCTCACGCACACACACGCACGCTCACACACACTCACGCGCGCGCACACACTCACGCTCACACATACACGCACGCTCACACACAAACACACACGCGCGCACACACACAATCACGCTCACACATACACGCACGCTCACACACAAACACACACGCGCGCGCACACACACGCACACTCACACACTCACGCGCGCACACACACTTACGCGCGCGCACACACACTCACGCTCACACACACACACCCGCGCGCACACAAATGCATTAAGAATGCAAGAAAAGTGAGCGCAGCGATTGTTGGAGTCCACTCCACTATGCTGAGGGCCTCACAAAAGGCATAGAACTCCTCCATTGAGTGTCCATTGAACACGCTTCCATCAATGCCTGATCAAAGTTGCTCGTGACATCGGCACATAACGGAGTCTCAACCGTGGCACAATCGACAGCCGGGCTCGCGGACAGAGTCTTCACTAAACATCTCGTCGCGAAGTTGTCGTTCAATTGCACGTATCATACGCTTCGTACACTATCGTATCGTTGTTAAATGTAACGTTAACGCAACGCATCCGGGTTCATGGCGCAAGTTGCGCTAACCACTGCGCCACCACTCCACCCCTTGTCGTAATCTAATTATGTATGCAGGAAATTCTCGCCGGGTCTCTCAATGCTGCTGGCTTTTTTTTTTGTTCTTTAGGGGGGTCCCTGCATTGGCATGTTTGGTCAATTCCATTGAAGATGTCAGCCACGAGCTGGTTACGGCACAAACAGAGCCCAGGCTGTTGCTCCTCGGTCACAAACGTGTGGACTAACGCCGGCCACGGGGGTGATTACAATTCAATTGAACTTGAGCACTGCCCTGTGAATACGGCCATCCGAGTTCGACTACCGACCACGTCTAACATCAATGGTGATAAATAGCTGAACCGGTACCGCCCCCCCCCCAACCCAACAAACACTGCCCTTCCCCCCTTTTCATGATCTCGCACGTACCAGCCAGGGGAAGTATGGCTAAACAACCCCTACAACCGACATGGAGAGTGGAGGCCTTCATCCAGCAGTGGCTTGACAAATGGACGATACAGACTGAGAGCGCAGTGACCGCATCACGCCCGCGCCGATCAAGTCAGATGCTATCTAACAACAACAACAAAAAGTGAAATGCTTTCTCTCTTCGATGCGTTCTCGACTTGTGCCCCGTGATGTCCGACGCTTCGTTTCGCGTGCTGCGGCAGCTTCTTAAGCAACTGAAAAAGTAGAAAACGACGAAGAAGAAAAAAAAGCGTCGGTCACGAAACGTCAGACATCATCCAGAACAACACGCGGCGCCAAACCGGAAAACAACCCGTCCAGCAAACAACCGATATACCCAGCAGCAGCAACAGCAGCAGCAGCAATAATAATGCATTTGCTAATGGACGGTGTCAGCTCATGCATTTAGTGCCAGTGGGTGATCACGAGCGGGGCGCGTTTCGTCCCGAGGAGCGCTTGGTGGGACGGGAGGTCCAGCGCGCGCTTAATTAAGCGCGCACAGAAGGAGGTGTGGACGGGCGAACAATAGCCGAGACCCACACCGCCTTTGTCTTCTTGTCGCCTCGCACAAAACACCGAGCGGCCCTTCTATGTATATTCGTGTGAGCGTGCGTGCGTGTGAGCGTGCGTGCGTGTGAGCGTGCGTGCGTGCGAGCGTGCGTGCGTGCGAGCGTGCGTGCGTGCGTGTGAGCGTGCGTGCGTGTGAGCGTGCGTGCGTGTGAGCGTGCGTGCGTGCCGTTCTTGATTTCTTTTTTTTTCTTCTTCCCCTTTCCCCGTTGAGTGTCGACGTTCTACTGCACGTGGCATGGTGGTAGGTTGGGAGGTGGGGGGTGGTAGGTTGGGAGGGGGTGGTATGTTGGGAATGGGGGGGGGGTAGGTTGGGAGGGGGTGGTATGTTGGGAGTGGGGGGGTGGGTAGGTGGGAGATGGGGGGTGGTAGGTTGGGAGGGGGTGGTATGTTGGGAATGGGGGGGGGGTAGGTTGGGAGGGGGTGGTATGTTGGGAATGGGGGGGGGGGTAGGTTGGGAGGGGGGGGGGGTATGTTGGAAGTGGGGGGGGGGTGGTATGTTGGGAGGGGGGGTATGTTGGGAGTGGGGGGGGGGGTAGGTTGGGAGGGGGTGGTATGTTGGGAGTGGGGGGGGGGTAGGTTGGGAGGTGGGGGGTGGTAGGTTGGGAGGGGGTGGTATGTTGGGAATGGGGGGGGGGTAGGTTGGGAGGGGGTGGTATGTTGGGAGTGGGGGGGGGGTAGGTTGGGAGGTGGGGGGGTGGTAGGTTGGGAGGGGGTGGTATGTTGGGAATGGGGGGGGGGTAGGTTGGGAGGGGGTGGTATGTTGGGAATGGGGGGGGGGGTAGGTTGGGAGGGGGGGGGGTATGTTGGAAGTGGGGGGGGGGGTGGTATGTTGGGAGGGGGGGTATGTTGGGAATGGGGGGGGGTAGGTTGGGAGGGGGTGGTATGTTGGGAGTGGGGGGGGGGTAGGTTGGGAGTGGGGGGGGTGGTAGGTTGGGAGGGGGTGGTATGTTGGGAATGGGGGGGGGGTAGGTTGGGAGGGGGTGGTATGTTGGGAATGGGGGGGGGGGTAGGTTGGGAGGGGGGGGGGTATGTTGGAAGTGGGGGGGGGGTGGTATGTTGGGAGGGGGGGTATGTTGGGAGTGGGGGGGGGGGTAGGTTGGGAGGGGGGGTGGTATGTTGGGAGGGGAGTATGTTGGGAGTGGGGGGGGGTGGTAGGTTGGGAGTGGGGGGGTGTGGTAGGTTTGGAGTGGAGGGGGTGGTAGGTTGGGAGTGGGGGGGGGTGGTAGGTTGGGAGGGGGGGTATGTTGGAAGTGGGGGGTTGGTAGGTTGAGAGGGGGGGGTATGTTGGAAGTGGGGGGGGGGTGGTATGTTGGGAGGGGGGGGTATGTTGGGAGTGGGGGGGTGGTAGGTTGGGAGGGGGGGTGGTATGTTGGGAGGGGAGTATGTTGGGAGTGGGGGGGGGGTGGTAGGTTGGGAGTGGGGGGGTGTGGTAGGTTTGGAGTGGAGGGGGTGGTAGGTTGGGAGTGGGGGGGGGTGGTAGGTTGGGAGGGGGGTATGTTGGGAGGGGGAGTAGCGTTTAGCGTGCTGCGTTACAACCCCGGCGAGCCGAGTTTGAATCCCGCTCACGGCCAACGCGAGCGAAGGTTGTTTGAACCGGCCCCGGGCCTCCGCTAGGTCTACTCAGCCTAAAAAAATAATGCCTGGTGCGGTGTGCGTAAAAAAACATCGCCACTAGGGAGACAAAGGCGGTCGGGCGTGGTGCTGGTCACCCACCCCCTAATGTGCCATTCCGGCCTTTATAGGTGCTCGCTAACGGCACTTGACTAAAAAAAGTATGTTGAGGCTATACGGGGGATCTTTGTATTTGTGGTATGGTATGGTACAGCCCAGTCAGTCCACTGCTGGATGAAGTCCGGCAATCCCATGTGCGTGTGGGTCATGGTGGGTTGTTTGACCATGTGTATATATATATGTTTGACCAGGCTGGTCAGTGCGGGTTAGTGAAGAGACGGTGAACCACAGACAAGGTACAGGAACATAGCAGTACAGTACAGCAGTGGATCTTAGTTGCATTGCACTTAGCTTGAAGCTGCTACTGCTCTTTGACGGCCGAGTCGCCGTTGACAAAGAGCTTCATAGCTCAACGGGTTAGTAGCTTCGGAATAAACTTACGATATCTACACGAGGATGACCCAACTTCTGATATCGACACGAGGTTGACCCAACTTCCGATATCCACACGACGGTGGCCCAGCCGAGCACTGCCCCAGGCTCGCGCCTCTGCTTGGCTAGCGAGACGTGACTATGTGGGGCGTATCGCGGGTGGATTGGCCGCGCGTGGGTTGTTTGAGGTCTTCTGGAGTTAGCATCGTGACGAGAGCGTCGTGGCCAATTGGGCAGAACTCGTCGCTTTGGCGGGTTGTGGTGGCGATGATGTTGAACTTCTTTCACACCGTACGCGGTCAACGGCGCTAATCGGACGCGCGGGAGAAAGGCGACAAACTAAATACCAAAAGCAGTTTTCAAGAAATTAGTTTTCAATCGAGATTTGAAGGTGCATAGCTCCCTCCCTCCCTCACCTCACCTCGTAGCAGATTGCGATTCCAGAGATGGCGTTTAAGGAGAATTAATTCTCCTTAAAGGCGCCATCAAAGCGAAGCCCGCTGTAAGCCCTAGCCGTCTCTTGTCGCCCGCTACACCGCTTTGCAGAGGCCTCGGTGCATTAATTATCACCCAATACGAATCACGTACGTGCAGTTTCTACTCTTCGGACCGAGGTCGCCGCGCGTGCCGTCCGCAGAGCGCACGAACGTCCCGTGCATCTCCTGCGCAGTTCACAGCAGGCCCGCGAGCACGTGTGTAGCACGTGTGTCGCGGAGACGGAGCGATGAAATATCAGGGCCGACGATTTGGCATTTGAATGTAATCAATACAATGTTGGGTGGGGGTGTGGGGGGTGGGTTCGCGCTGTTAGCGAGCACCTGTGATGGACGGAAAAAGCACACGAGGAGCTGGGCCTGCCCTGGCCCACCACCACGCCCGGCCGCATTTGTCTCCCCCAGTGCTGATGTTTACACACCGCGCAAGGTACACATTTAAGGCTGAGTCGACCTAGGGGAGGTCCAGGACCGGTTCAGATATTTGTCACCGACGTTGGCCGTGGGCCGGAAAGCGAACTCGGGTCGCCGGGATTCACAGTGCTGCCCGCTAACCACTACACTACCGCTACCCACGCACCCCCGCTACCTCCCACCCTCCACTCGCACACAGAGTTTATTTAACAGTTTGTTTAACTGCAAAGCAGCGATAGACATCGGCAGTCATAGCCTGACCTCTGGTATTATAAAAGTGAAGTTTGCTTTATACACGCTTATAATTACATGCACGAGCGGAAATGAGCTTAACCGACTTTAAGGGGGCTTTTAAATCAACCTTATTACCCACAAACGAGGCGCCATGAAGCTAATCATCGTAATTTTCTTCTTCCCAGCGCGCCCTTGCAAAACGCACGTGGCTCACGGGCGATGACTCCCTCTGTGACGTCACTCTTCCTTATTTGGTGTTTGTCGTTGCGCGCGCGCGCCCCGCTAATGAGTTCTGAGATATGCAAATGCGCATGCGGCTGTGACGTCGCGTGAGTCTGTACACAACCGCAGGGGGCGTACCTCGCCTGGCATGCACGAGGTCGTGGGTTCGATCCCGACGCTGACGCCTGTTTGTTTGGAGTGTGCGTGTCTGCCGCGATAAATGTGGCCGCTATGAAATTGGCTTCTTCTATGAAATGTGTGCACGCGATAAGCCGCTTCGTTGAGCTATCATTTGTGGCCAGGTCGCTACAGATAAAGAGCAATATAGGTCATCGGGTATTTCCTGATACAATAAGATAGTGGATTTCTGTCATAGGGGTTTACGGGTGCAATATGTATCACGGGTTGTTCTCTATCCACTGCTAGATAGAGTGACAGCCAAATTGGCCAAGGCAATCGCGTGCAGAATAGAAGACCAGAGCAAAGAATCGCCGTTACAGGTCACTTCCATGTTTTATACAATTACAATGTGATTACCACACTGGCCAGTGACAGCGTCTAATAGTGTAAAACATATTTACGTTGACGTTTCGGCCCATGCGCCTTCTTCAGAGCCGTGAAATGGGACGTAAAAATTAG
Organism: Lampetra fluviatilis; assembly: GCF_964198595.1. Lineage (NCBI taxonomy): Eukaryota > Metazoa > Chordata > Hyperoartia > Petromyzontiformes > Petromyzontidae > Lampetra > Lampetra fluviatilis. The sequence goes on along the minus strand of NC_136286.1, from coordinate 9,009,008 downwards.
TTGACTTTCAAAGTTACTTTTTTGCTTCCTTATATTCATTGTCTATAAAATGTGGGAACTGTCTGAAGATGATCCACTTTTCTGAAAGCCACACCGGGTAAAGATTGAGCTCACTAACTTGCTTGGTATGAGGGCCCCCCAAACAAGACCATTACCCCCGCGCCGTTCCCCAGCCCCACTCACGATATATGAATACCTCTCTTGGCGTTTCTCCAACATATCCATCAAACAGCGGTGGACGTTCTCTTGGCCGTCTTCCCTCCTCTGGCTTGCCCCGTCTGCCGTTAGTCTCGGCCACCGCGCTCTGTAGCCATGACATGTCCTGCCCAAGTCCACGTAAAAAAAAGAAATCATCATTCAATATTAAACGTCTCTTAATGTCCACCATACGAGCTTAAAATAAATTACCAAAGCGTTCTTTGAAAGTAGCTGTTCACTTTTGGAAGGGAGGCAGTTTTTGGCCAAATGCCCAAAATCACGGGAGGCTAAAACTTAAAACGATGGCAGCTGCTGCGGGCGTCATGAGCAAGTCTAGTAAAATTATATCACTTACTGGCAGCACACAGAACTACACGTGTCGGAACGTCCCTCTGATAGACTGCTCATGTGGATCAATATTGCTTGAGTGTGGGATATTGTGTAGAGATTGAGCCCCCATTACTAATTTCTCCTGCACGTTATCCATGCCGCAGCCTACGCTGCCATCCCATAAAATGATTTAGATGGGGGTGGGGGGGTGAAGGATTCCCGCAGATTGAGAACCTCTGCTGTAATTCGTGAGGTTCCGCAACCCGCGCAGGGTCAGTCCCCCTTGCCCCACGACGAGGAATTTCCATCTGGCAGAGATACAGTGGGAGGATGATCGATGCCTTGGGTGCGGTCAAAGGATGGCCCCCCGACTGATCAACCACGTCGAGTATGTTGATGAGCTTGTAATTACCGCGCGCTCCGAGAAAAGAGTTGTTGAGCATCTCCTGTCGAGCGAGGGTCTTTGACGCGGCCCTCACAAAACCGAAGCACCTCCCTGGGCGCTCTGGGGCATCAAACACCCCACCCCTGTCATCTACGATTCAAACCTGTGCCGAGAAAGCCTTATGACAAAATAAAAAATATATAGGAAAAGACGTAGATTGAAACGACACAAAAAGATGGGCATTGAATGTACAAGAGCTTATGCCAACTCATTTATTGAGAACTGCTTTTTGCGTTAAGTTTGTTGTCCTTCCCCCGCACCTCCGATTAACACGGTTGGCAACGTACGGTACTAAAGAAGTCAAACATACATACAGACCACTGTACGAGAGCAGTCGTCACATTTATTGTATCTACAATCAATCAGTAATAGGCCGAGGAAATAACGGAGGACTCTAGCCTGGACTTAAACAGGAGCTGGGACTCGACAGCACGCAAAGAGAGTTCCCGACCAATGGAAGCAGCAGAAGAGAAGGAGCGACCTCCCACTGAGCGAATATTGCCCGTACCCATCGCCTGGTCACATCTGCAAGCCTTGCACCTTTCTATCTGTCGTCCAGCGACGTAGAGCGCAGTTCGCGTGGGACCTTGTTGCAAGAGTTTAAATGCCCCCACATGTCCGCCCACTCCTCTCTTTCACAGCACGGCGCTGAGCCCTTCTGTGCAGTTGCACCGCCTACACACCCGATGGATACGCCACTGTTGTTGCGTCGAGCGCCCATCTCTCCTTCGCCTCCTCCCCCACCTCCTCCCGGCTCGTGGCGTGGGTGTCTCTCGTCAGCAGCGTGCCACGAGTCGACGGCGCCGTATCGTCTGGGGCAATAACTTGTTGATTTGTGTGCAACGGGCAACAGCGCTCACTAACAGCACGATTTGTTGTTGTTTATATTTCTACTCGCGGCCAGTGACGTCTGGCTGCGGCGTGCGCGTCGCGTGTGCTCGAGTCGCGGTCTCGGCGCACGCTTGGTGGTGCTGGAGGGTGCTGCGTGTTTCACTGCGGGCGGGCGAGTGGTTGGGGGTGGTTGGGGGTGGTTGGGGTGGTCGTGGCGAGCGGTGGTTGAACGGTCAGCGAAGCTACCGGCTGCGCTGCGAGCCGAGTATGATTCTCGCCCGCGGCCACGAAACACCAGGTGACGATTGTCTGAACCGGTCCCGGGGCCTCCCCTAGGTCGACTCGGCCTCAAATGAGTGACCTGCTTGCGGTGCGTAAACATCGTCACTGGGGAGACAAAGGCGGTCGGGCGTGGTGCTGGCCACCCACCCTCTCGTGTACCGTTCCGGCCTTCATAGGTGCTCGCTAACTGCACTTGCCCCTACAGTCTGTTAAGGCTATACGGGGGATCTTTGTCTTTGTTTGTTGTTTTCGCCACCTCGCGCGATGCTCGTGCACGAACATTTGTATCAATCGCCAGTCTCTCCTGACCCACATGCTTGAACGGACCAACGTACCCCCGTGTCCCCCGTGTCCCACGTCGTGTCCCCTCTGTGTTCTGCTTCTGAAGAGCCCCCCCCCCCACCTACCGCCCTCAGTAGCTTACTGTTCGTCGTCTTATCAAATACAGCAATAGCCCTATTGTCTTCTCACCCATTTTACGTCGTTTCGCAAATACGTCGTCACTTGGTCTCATACCATTCACCTCATTTGCGTCGCCTTAACCCCACACTTAAGTCGCTGACAGCATCGTCGTATCCGTCCTTCCTCGCCTCCACTGACCCTCCACGTTTATTTAGACTTACCGCCGTTTCGATATTCGTCGTCGCACATTTCAGGAACGCATCGCCGACGTTAACCGGGGTATCAGTGCATCAATACGTGCACTCTGATTACCCAGAGCAGCTGCACTGGGTCTCCTGACGACTCTATGGGACGGCCTTCTACGGCGTTCTAGGAATATTTGGCAATTTCCGAGAAGACGTGTTTGGCATGCCATAGAGAAACGGCAGAACCTTGGCGGAAAACCACACGCCACACACACACACACACCAACAAACGAGGGAGTAGCACGCAAAGCCCCGCACAGATGGATTCAATAATCCATCGCTTTATTGCCGTGATCCTGGTCACCTCGCGGCAATGTGGATTCACAAGTCCAACTCAATAATGTACGTGACGCAATCGACTGACGAGTGACAATGTTTTAGTTGGGTTTGTTTTTTTATTTCAACGTATTTCACCACAACAAGAACAACATGTGCACACTACAAGCAGCGTGGTGAAACTATAAACAAAGCGAAAACAATACGCCTCAATAAAAAAACAATTTAATAGGCCTACATTACCCGCTGTGACGTATGGATCGGTAAACACGTAACGCTCGACGAAGACAACTGAACAAAAGTGAACGGCGAGTGAGTCGAGAGGGATCGAGAGACAGACACGTGCCGAGAGAGAGAGAGAGACACACACACAGGCAGAGAGGGGCCCACGGTTTAGAGCAGTGTTCTTCACTCATTTTCAGAGGGGGGCCAATTTCGCCGATGAGACTTTGTCCGTGTGAGGGCCGCCACACCGCCTGCAAGGGGCGTTTGTCACGTGTTGTGTCTTGTCGGAGGCCGCATGTCAGGGCCGCACTAAAGGCGATCAGTGGGGACCTTGCTAGTGCTGTATGAAGCGAGTGCGGGCCTGTAGAAAATATTACGAAGGGGCTTTAAATAAATAAATAAAACACGTAAATATTCAAACACATAATTTTTTACTTACACAGTAAGGTAATTGTATTTTTTCATTTGCTATACAGACAGATAATACGACAAATCGCTAACCTTAAACTCCCAGTCGTTCGTAAAAAAATTGAAGGCGGTATAGTACTATAGTAATAGAGCAAGTGCAGCATCACTGAACCGGAATTGATAGCTTGAAAGCATTTAGCGCGGGGCCCTTGAAAGTGCGGGGCCCGTAGCCGCATAGGTAGCTACTTGTGCTACTGGGATCATCCGGCACTGGGCCTTGCAATGAAGAACACTGGGTTAGAGAACACACGCCTAGCAAGAGATGCCACAGCAGTGGAGATAACAGCTGGGTCTGTGTGCGCTTGGGCGTGGCAAATCGCTAGAAGGGGATTATTGGTGGCCGGCGGTCGAGACTCGCGACGGAGTGGAAGCCAAGCGAGGGAGCGCGCTCTCCCGGGAATGCGTCTCGCTGCGGACGAGAAGCGAGACGATGTCGCCATCGCAGCGCGGCGAGCGATGGCGTTCATCCAGCAGTGGATCGATCTCGGCTGATAACGATGGCGACGGTTTAGCACTTCGGCGGGCGCGGCGGCGCACCTCCGATTCGCACGGTTGGCTCTACGTACGGTGCGAAAGAAGTTCAACTTACACACACACACACAGGGGTCGGCTACCAAAATAACAAGAAAAGCCATATTTTTCGAATTTGGTAATAAAAAAAACAGCTCAATATTTAAAGATCCGCAAAGCGCGTGAACACCAGACGGCCCTTAATAAACAAACTGTCACGAAGCAGGTTGCCGACCCCTGCATATACATGACGATGATGATGGGGCTACTTCGTGAGTTGCTGTGTCGTCGTGACGCATTGCACGTGAGCCCGTTCCGGGGAAGTATCATGGCTGTGTAAAACGATGGCGCTGGGGGAACACAAACTCACACACACTGGCACCACCCCTCATGCTGCGTATACGATAGGCAGAGCCGTCCCAAGGGTACGGCGAATCCGGGCGACCGCCCTGTGCCCCGCGCTTTGGGGGAGAGGGGCGCGCTTCGATGTCGCGGTGTCAGATGTAACACTTTAGGTTGAGTGTGAGGGCGTTGGGGGGCCCACACAATGGGTTTTGCCCCGGGCCCCGCACTCCCCCTATGGACGGCCTTGTCGATAGGCCTATGTCATTATTGTGTTGCGTTGGGTTTGCCGGGCCTTAAAGCCCATTCGACGTGAGCATGACGGGGCCTTGACCGATGCGCACTGGCCACGTGTTGCATCTCGGAGTGGGCCGCATTGGCGAGGTGACGATCCCTCTGCTCCCGCGATGCGAGTCTCGGATCCGCGCAGGCCTGGCACGCGGCATGATGATTCACGCGGTTAGATACACAGTCAGCTTCGCGCAAGACTCTAAAGTTAGTCATCGCAGTGGTATCATAAAGCAGCGTGCCTGATTGCTTACTTGTGGGTTAATTAGTACGCGATAAATTGTGCACACATTAAAACCACGTGATGCAAGTGGGTAATGTTAATGGTAAGCCGTCCTCCTGCGTCAGCGGTTCTCCTGCTGTGGTTGTCTCACCTGATGACGGTTGCTTGTGTTGCGATCGAAACGTCGTGATCTATTAATTTTCTATCTACGTGATTTTATTGAAAGAACCAAAGAGTATGTAAGCCAGACAGCCACCCAGGCAGCGGTATTGACGATAGCGTGTTGAGTGTTTGTTGTTGATGTTACATGGATGGGTTTGGTTTGCTTTCGTTTCGCTTATCCTGGCGCGGTGGTGTCGTGGTTGTGCACTGAGCTATACATTCATCGACCTGAGTTGGATTCCAGGGTAGGGATTATATCAGCAACGCGTGCTATCAGAACTGGTTCCGGCATAGCCCCCCCCCCGACCCACTTTCACACCTTTCACCAACCAACAGTGACCGGCGTGGTGAAGTATGGTCAACCAACTTCTATGGTCCCACACACAGCGTCGGGAGAGCTTCGTTCAATTTCCGATGAACGCGGGGCCGTACATCTCCATCGTTATCACATCCTTTGCTCAGTAACGGAAGTCTCGTTGACAAAACTACAAACCCACGAGACGCAGAACCACATCGCGTTGAATCCAGGAGCGATGTTTACAGAGCGCTCCTTCGCACGTCTGAGAGCACGAGTTTACAGACACCGTTCGAGAATTAAACGTTGAACAGAGGCGAGCGCGCTTCACGTCAACGAAGCCAGTGCAATGTGTTCAACGTCAGGTTTAAGTTGCGACACATTTTCATTCGGGTCATTGGAATGGATTCATTGAGCGAGTTGACACTTCTTTGAATGAGATAGAATCGACGTCAAATGTAGCAGACTGAATGAATTCCATTCCACGTGTTAGGGTCGTCACATAAGAAGAAGATATATTAAAGACTATCTGCTTCTTCTTGGTTCTTTCGGTAAAGTCACGTAGAATGGAAATAATAAAATAATAAAATAAAACATAATAAAATAATTCTCACGACGTTTCTTCACCTGAGGACGGCTGCTTGCGTTGTGGCCGAAACGTCGTGAGAATTATTTTATAATGTTTTATTTTATTATTGTATTATTTACATTCTACGTGACTTTACCGAAAGAACCAAGGAGATGAATCCCTGCAGTCACGAAAGCTTCAAATCGAGACTATCTGCTTCTTACGTAGCTAGTCGTCACATTAAACTTCGCCGCTCTGTGAAGTGTACCGTGGTGTAATGATGAACGGAGGAGCGGTGGCGCGGCGGTTAACGCGCTGCGTGATGAAAACCAATCACGGCTAACATCAGTGACGAATGATACCTGAACCGCTACTGGGCCCCAGCTTCAAGGGTCCGTGATGATCAGCGTGGTGAAGTATAATATAACGCAGGGGTTGTACATTCGCATGAATATAAGGGATGAATTCAGTAGTACGTATGTAACTATGTGTGTGTGTGTATGTTTGTCTTTGTGTGTAGTTGGATTCCTTACTCACAGACGATCATCTGAACCGGTGCTGGGTCTCCCGTAGGGTCGACTGAACCTCAAATGAGTACGTGGTGCGATGTGTAAATCGTCGCCACTGGGGAGACAAAGGCGGCCGGGCGTGGTGCTGGCCACCCACCCCCTCGTGTGCCGCGCCGGCCTTCGAATAGCACTTGCCCCAACATTCTATTAAGGTTATACGGGGGATTTTTTCCTTTGTGTGTATTTGAGCATATTTTGTGTACGTCTATATGTATATGTCATACACACAAAGACATATTGACATGCACACACATATTGACACATACACACACACACACACCAAGTCCCAATAATTAACAGACGTGAGTCAAATCTATACGTGACGAGAAAAATCCATCATCGTAAGAGGATTATAGTGCAAGCCGGAAAGCCACGAGATTTCAAACAACACACAAACACGCGTACAATGAGCACTCAATCTGGCGCATAATGGCAACAAAAAACCCCCATCAACAGTTCGTGAAGAACTGCATTGTGGTCCCATCGCCGTAGGTCACCGTTACACGAACAGTGATCAACTGACAGGCAGCGGTGAGACAGACAGACAGCTGCGGATATGCTTCGTCGTTATTAGGAGTCATCGGTGTAGAGCAGGCCAACCAATTTCTCACACACGTGTACACCCCACCCCCCCTCCCCCGTAAACCTTGCGACACAGTTGTCTGTGTTTGCACCCACTTCTATTCGCTTCGTGTCTGTCACTCGTCACACGTCGGCGGCCCAGGTTTTGTCACTCCCGAAAACGTGGACTCCTCACCTGGGTCGAACCCCGATATGCCACGCGTCTCTTACGCACACGGCTTCACGGCAGACGGTGGCGAGGAAGGGATGGGGGCGCAGGGGGATGGATGGGGTGTGGGGTGGGGTGGGGTAGGGGGGGGGCGTTGGAGATCTCCCTTAGTCCGTGTATTTATCGGAGTCGGGTTCTTAATACCGCGCGCGCAGCTGGGCCGGTTTAATGGGACTGATTGTCCGCGTCAACTTGTCACGTAAAACTCCAGCGGGGAATCTCCCAGTGCAACTGCCTCGCGCGTATATCCGCTGCCGGGAGGGGGTGGTTTCATTGCTGCAGGGAACGATGCCGAACTGCGGGGAGGGAGACGCACGCGATATATTCGCGGTGTGCGTGATGCACGTGCGGCACTGTAGGATGTGCCCGTTGAAATGTCACGGTTCAAGCCCCCCGTCCAAATACTCTATTTGTCTCCACGCGGAATCACACGCGCGCTCGCGCACAGACGTACTCGCGTGTAATAACGTGAGCGCGTACATACACAGATAGAGATCCCCGAATAGCCAGCACCACGCCCGGCCGCCTTTGTCTCCCCAGTGCCGGTGTTAACACAACGCGCGGAAGGTGCGTACTCGTTTCAGGCTGAGTCCACTCAGAGGAGGCCCAGAACCGATCCACGCGTTTCGTGACCCGGTGTTGGCTGTGAGCGGGAATCAAACTGGGATCACGTATACGCATACTCATATACTGTACACATATATGGACATACACACACGTACACGTATACAGTATTCAAAAACACACATGCACCGAAACAGACACTAAACTCTCTTGCTCATAAAACGCATACTGCTCATCTACACATACATACACACATATACTCATATAGACACATTCATAGCCAGTACATATACTTAGATATACACACACACATTGTTGCATGTTTGTCATAATACAGCGATGCAATTTTACAGTCGTTTACCAACCCACTGCTGGATAAAGGCGACCCCACGCCCTGTCGGTCACGAGCAATTCTTGACCATACTTCACCACGCTGGTCAGTGGGACTTGGTGAAGGGAATGGGGGGGGGGGCTAGGATCGGTCCAGACGCCACTTCGCGGCAGCTGGGCGAGCGTCTTCAGTGAGGAAGTTGGCAGCTCCCGTCTCAACGTCGCGACGCAGAGAGTGTGATGCGTCTCGCTCGCCCACCCCTACGCATAAATGCGGGTGACACCCCAGGTTCACGTCTCCCCCTCCCCCCCCTCCCCACCTTTTACGTCGTTTCGCAAGTACGTCGTCGCTTCATGCGTCGCCTCGACCCCCGCACCTACGTCGCCGACAGCATCGTCCAACCTTTCATCGTGTCCGTCGCCTCTCAGCCAAACGCCTCCACCACCTGCCCTGTACGCGAACTACTTTGCATCGCGCATGAAGAAATGCACTCTGGAGCACAGAGCATGACTTGCGTGCGGTATTTTGGTGTGCTTTTTTGTTGATAGTCTACTCCGTCGTATTGTGCGCTGTATAATGCGCGTTAAACCTTACCGCTCTACGCTGGTGTTGAGCGCAATGTGTTTCGTAATGTCGTGTAACGCTGTGGGTGCGTGTAGGATGAGGGTGCGCGCACGAATACACAGCTCTCGCCGTGCCCTCTGTTGTCGTTGTTGTGATCTCATGGCGTGCGGACTAAAATCGCTTTGATTTGACGTCGTTTCGATATACGTCGTCGCACCTTTAAGGAGCGCATTCCCGACGTAAAACCCGGGGGGTATTTACTCTATCCCGTACACCGCACACAAACGTAAGAATCGTGTGAAAAGTACACTTTGTGATTTGTCATCTGTCCATATCGTGTGATAACTAAGCACGATGCATATATGTAGTATATATATAGCTCAGCGTCCAGTGTGGTAAAACAGCCATGGGGAGCGACACGGCATGGGAGGGCGGGCCTTTATCCAGGAGTGGATTGTCAATGATTAAATTAACGTAAATTAACATAATTTTGTTTACCAGAATCTTTATCACAATCAGAATCTTTATTTAGATTGGAGGAATCCGATGAGCTATGAAGCTCTTTTTCACAGACGTCCAGCAAGTTAGCAAATGTAATTATATATTCACATGCGGAACATACACGGCACTATCTCTCTCTATTTAAATTACATTTCCTCTGTAGCTTCTATACGCGGCGTTCATACTGCATTCACTTAATATTATTTAATTATCATTATTATTAATAATGTTTTCCGGTCCATTGTTAATGCCACCGCTCGACGAAGGCTTCGGTGCGTCGCGTCGATCACGAAAGTTGTTTTGACCATACTTCACCGCCCTGGTTAGTGCGACTTGGTAAAATCGGGGTGATGGGGTTCACTCTCTGGACCGGTTCAGGTATCAATCGCCACTGGTGGCAGCCGGGACCGGGAGTCCATCGCTCAACTCGCCCGCGTCCGTAGACCCACGCCCCTTTATAATTCCGCTGCTGGTGAATAAATAGCACGTGCTAGAAATGCAATTTTGCAGAAATAGTTTTAACATCATTCTATAAAATGTAAACAAGCGATTCGCGTTCTCGTGGGCGTTACTTTAAAGGCATTGCAATCCGTAAGTGTGTGAGTTTAAGGACAATTTTACAGAGGGTCGTATTTATTATGCCCACTACGTGCAGCAATTTAATTGAATATAAGACTACATACAACAACAACAACAAAAGAAACACCAGTATTTTCTAAACAAACTAAAAAAATGTTTAGGAGCCTGTGCGCAAATCGGTGTTATTTCAAAATCCACTTATGTTGATGAAGCGGCCTCACTAAACAGACTCTTTTTTTTCCCTGGCCAATAAAATGTGAAATAGAGGAATCAAGTGCACGCTCACGTGCCCGAGTGTAGAAGGAACCTCGCAGTGCGTGTGCCTGGCCAGGCCAATTGAAGCCATCGAGTTGAGAGGCCAACGCTTCTTCTTGCTGGCAGTTCCACGGATGTGTTTACATTGTCGCGAGTGGAGAATTTTGACTTTATAGTGACAACAAAATTCATATAAATATACCGTGTATAATAGACGACGTTTCGGACATTGCCCCTTTATCATAGCGCTATAAAAACGAAGGATCACTGCCCAAAACGTCGGCTATTATATTTTAAGGTTATGCAGTGTTAGTGCACCACTGCCAACGTAGCAGCATCAGTACGAGTGATAGTTTAGATGAAAACAGGTGGTCGATACATTGTTTAACAACGAAAGGCTTGGAATATAAAATAAATAGTCAATTTATAACTGCGCAACTCTTATGCCCTTAGGTTATCGCGAGTGCGCACATAAACTCGTCACCGTATCCGTTATCGACTCTTCACCGTGACATATATAATACACAGAAGGCTAACGTTTCAGGCGACAGCCCTACCCACGAGTGGCAGTATCCTGGCAAAGCACGTGCACAGGCACGGTCACCCCAAATGGGAAGTCGATGTCTCGGCACATGTCGTCTCAACGTACTATATTCCCGATTATAGCAGCAACAACAACGGTCACATTAAATGTGCTTGTTCACCGCTGCATGCAAACATTATCCATTGGTTTATTAAAATATATACTGTATGTTTGGAATAATCAGAGGTCACGTGCCTCTGGGAAACGCAAACTGCGGGGAGATCGCGTTGAGGCGGTGTGCGCGTGAAGGCACTGGGATGACGTTGGTTTGTGTCAGGAGTTGGTTTGTGTCAGGAGTTGGTTAGTGTCAGGAGTTGGTTTGTGTCGTAAGGAAACTTGGCCGATGGAAGGAACCACTCCTCCGCGTGAGAAACTAGCTGAGTGTGCCGCGTGTATCTCACGAGTCATTAATAACGATGATAATCTCCAATTGACCCAGCAGGGAAGCCTCGCCGCTTTGTGTCACGATTCATTTTCAAGAGGGTCCTGCGACGTTTGTTTGTTTGACCAATTCCATAAATTGTCTGGTGAAGCTGCTGCTGCTTCGGCTCCCGCGCTGCGAACACGGTGACCTGAGTTTAATTCCCGCTCAAGACCAACATTTCCTGGGCCTCCCCTAGGTCGACTCAGCCTGAAATGAGCACCTGGTGCGGTGTGTAAACATCGCCACTGGGAAGACAAAGGCGGCCGCGCGTGCTGCTGGCCACTCACCCCCTCGTGTGCCGTGCCGGCCTTCATAGGTGCTCGCTAACAGCACTTGCCCCCACAGTCCGTTACAGGTTACACGGGGGGCCTTTGTCTTTGTTGCGACTGTTGGCCACTAGCGGGACGAGGAATGGAATTAGAAGGGACCAGGGAGTTGGGGAGGGAGGTGGCGAGGGAGGTGGGGGGAGGTGGGGAGGGAGGTGGGAGGGAGGTGGGAGGGAGGTGGGGAGGGAGGGAGGTGGGGAGGGAGGTGGGAGGGAGGTGGGGGGAGGTGGGGAGGGAGGGAGGTGGGAGGGAGGTGGGGGGAGGTGGGGAGGGAGGTGGGGGGAGGTGGGGAGGGAGGTGGGAGGGAGGTGGGGGGAGGTGGGGAGGGAGGTGGGAGGGAGGTGGGAGGGAGGTGGAGGGAGGTGAGCGGAAAGTGGGGAGGGAGGTGGGAGGAGGTTGGGAGGTGGGGAGGGAGGTGGTGGGGGGAGGTTGGGAGGGAGGTGGGAGGGCGGTGGGGAGGGAGGTGGGGGGAGGTGGGGAGGGAGGGAGGTGGGGAGCGAGGTGGGAGGGAGGTGGGGAGGGAGGTGGGGGGAGGTGGGGAGGGAGGTGGGGGGAGGTGGGGGGAGGTGGGGATGGAGGTGGGAGGGAGGTGGGGAGGGAGGTGGGAAGAGGTTGGGAGGTGGGGAGGGAGGTGGTGGGGGGAGGTTGGGAGGGAGGTGGTGAGGGCGGTGGGGAGGGAGGTGAGGGGAGGTGGGGAGGGAGGGAGGTGGGGAGCGAGGTGGGAGGGAGGTGGGGAGGGAGGTGGGGGGAGGTGGGGAGGGAGGGAGGTGGGGAGGGAGGTGGGGGGAGGTGGGGAGGGAGGGAGGGAGGTTGGGAGGGAGGTGGGAGGGAGGTGGGGGGAGGGAGGTTGAGAGGGAGGTGGGGAGGGCGGTGGGGGGAGGTTGGGAGGTGGGAGCGAGGTGAGAGTGAGGTGGGGGAGGGAGGTGGGGGGAGGTTGGGAGGTGGGGAGGGCGGTGGGGAGGGAGGTGGGGGGAGGTGGGGAGGGAGGGAGGTGGGGAGCGAGGTGGGAGGGAGGTTGGGAGGGAGGTGGGGGGAGGTGGGGAGGGAGGTGTGGAGGGAGGTGGGAGGGAGGTGGTGGGAGGTAGTGGGAGGTTGGGAGGTGGGGAGGGAGGTGGTGGGAGGTGGGGAGGGAGGGAGGTGGGGAGGGAGGTGGGGAGTGCGGTGGGGAGGGAGGTGGTGGGAGGTGGGGAGGGAGGGAGGTGGGAGGGAGGTGGGAGGGAGGAAGGTGGGGAGGGAGGTAGTGGGAGGTTGGGAGGTGGGGAGGGAGGGAGGTGGGAGGGAAGTGGAGAGGGAGGTGGGGAGGGTGGCGGGGGGCTATTCCGAGGGGGCTGTCAGTGACGTCAAAACACAAATGACATCCCGAGCCTGGCGCCCAATCCAATCCCACAATCGCTGCCTTCAGCCCCTTCCATGAGAGGGGGAAGAGAGAGGGGGGGGACGATCTATGGCCGTGGGGGGAGGGCGCAGGGTGGGAGGTGACCCGGTGGGTGCAGGAGGAGTCGCTGCGGTGATGGGGGTTGTGGATGGAGATGTCGAGCCATGAGGATGTTGAAGCAACGTGGACGGGACATCTGTGAACAAAAGAGCTTCATCGCTCATCGGATTCCTCCAGCGTGAATACGGGTTCTGATGTGCTTGGACTGCCGTTCAAGTGACCCGTCAGAGCTTGAGCCGTGATCACGCACACTAGAACATCGGCCTCGTGTATCCTGTACATTGTTCATTAAACGTGGAGAATAAATGAATATACAATGGGCAAGGGGACACTCAACTCGTTCCTCACTAACACTGCTGCCGCCTGAAAAGGGAAATGTTACTGGTTGGAACCTCCTGGTTACACCAGCCCACAGGGGATTATTGTGTCCGTCCGTCCGTCGTGCAGAGAGGGGCTGGGTGGAGAGGGAGAGGCTGTGTGGGGAGGGGAGGGTGGGGAGGGGCTAGGTGGGGAGGGTGGGGCTGTGTGGGGAGGGCAGGGTGGGGTTGGGTGGGGAGGGTGGGGAGGGGCTGGGTGGGGAGGGTGGGGAGGGGCTGGGTGGGGAGGGGCTGGGTGGGGGGGCTGGTCACCCCGTGGTGCCCTTATTAAACTCAACGTTTAACCTACTCACGCCGGCTTGTGCCCGCCCTCACAGTCGGCCATATTTGCGGAATACACCACGCCGCGGTTGACCCTGGCCATTGACCGAGCAACCCAACGTTCCTACCAGCTCCCTCCGCAGGACAATGTGTTAAATAAGCGACGTTGCGGGCAATGGCCCTTCCTCAGGGCAAATAGAGGTCAGTGAGACGAGTTGGATGCTCAGTGTTGGAGACTGCACTTGTACACCATGGGGCCTGATGGGAATATCACACGATAATAGAAGAAAGTTTTCCTGGCTGGCTGGCTGCCAGGACCTCACGTCTGGAGGGAGGGACGGACGGCCGGTCACGTCTAAAGGATGTGTGGCTTGCTCGTTAGTATATGCATTCTGATTATCAGTAAAGAAAAATGCAAGTCAATGGTTACATTATAGCTATTGAGTAACAGACGCACACTTCAGTAGAGTAATATAATATACAGTACAGCTAAAGGGATGATAATTTCGTCAAATAGTGAAAATGAGAGTCTGTCTGTGACGTACACACGGGACAGATTCATTCGTTTACCGATATACTCGCCCTTCACATACAGAGCTTGGCTCTAAACGCTGGACGCGCCTGATGATGATGATTGCTTAAACCGTCACACGGAAACACATACATACATACACGTGTACACAGGCCTACACTCACGAAATGTCTATGTTAATGGCAATCAACGCTCGCTACGCCAGGTCAGACGCACGCGTACACACGATTAATTTAAATCCGCGTCCTCTACAGACGTGCTAAGTCATCATCAGACGCGTGCAGTGTGGAACCGACTGTATTTAAACGGGGGGTTAATTGGTGAGCTTGGGGCGCCCGTACCGCGTGGGAGGTTAGTGTTAAATGGAGTTTGTAAAAACCACGTTACACGGTACGCATGTATTATGAACTTCTTTCGTACCGTACATAGCCCATCGTGCTAAGTCAATTGCGCACGGTGAGTGCGCATATCTGTGCGTGTCTACACACTCGGTGTACTGCCTGCACGCATACGAAACAGACCACATATACATCAAGCGGTTTGTGTTATTATATCCCGGCATTTTATGTTATACAGCAGAGTGATTTGACTCACGCTTGTTTTCGGGGTTAGGCCACACGTGGTGGTAGTTTTTATGCCAAAAATAATCGTCATTTCACCATCCACCAGCCGGCAAAAACATGTCCACGTTTACACACATTATCATCATCATTGTTGTTATTATCATTATAATTATTTATACCACGCCGATGTGTTGATCAAATTCTGACCGATAAAGGCTCCCAGCTCATCACCGGGAACTTAAGACTTCACTGACCATTGTATAAACATCGGGGATATTTTGCTCCAACAAGCTCGTAAACAAATATGGATAATTACATCGGCTCCTGAAACCGACGTTTTAAGTGCGGTGATTTATTTACTTACTAATGGGTTATATACGATACTCTCATTGGCAAAATACACGCGTTTAGTTTCTAATATTGCCATTAAGACAAAGCACTCAGTTCCACGCTGCATGGACACAAACGAAATTCTGATACTTGTGTACAGATCGACTTGAATGTCATTAATATTTCATGCGCCTCAAATACATGCACGTGTGGCATTTAAATGCCATGTGGTCATATTTTAATATCACACATGGACGGTGAGCGGTCAAAATGTTTTTCGAGCGACAATTATAATAAGATACAATAACAGGCACAGACTTACGCTTGAATATATTTGTTCATATTACCAACCCCTAGTAGCAATAACGCGCTTATTCTGCATTATACGTGTACATATATATATCCATTTGTTCTGCATTCATTTCTGCTATAATATAACGCATATGCAGGCCAAAGTACGAATGCGTATGTGAGTTTACGTTACATATGTTCTTGACGCAAGGATGATGTCGTTTGTTTAAGCCTCGCAAGGTATTGCTCATCCCTCTTGTAATCACCCAGCGCCTACACAGTATGTGCTGTGTGTATATATATACTGTATTAGCACGGTGAAGTACAGCCACACGCATGAGCATCTTGTCCAAACAGCCGAATCGCCCGCTGTGTATAATATAAATATCACCTCGAGACTTGCTTTTTCCCTGTGTTTGATGACAGAGTCATCGGGACGTGTTCTCAATGACACCACTGCCACCACCAACAACACAATGGACTAAAGCGGGCTAATGCGTAAAGAGGTGTGAATCTGTTGGCGCTGTCATAATTAAAGCACACGCACACACGCACAACTACACGCCACAACAACCGCAACAATAAACTGGCAACGTGGGTAGAGCTCCAACAACCAACGAAGAAATAAGGTAAGAATGAACCACACTAACAGCAATTCCTCGCGAATAATTCCTCCTTATATTGCATCAATTCATCACGGGAGGCGTACACATTTGTTAATTTCAAAAGCGGGGGTTCGAGCGTGGCTCAACACCCCCACCCCCCTCTCCCCCTATTATCATTCTGGGAATAGCGCGGCTCCTGGCCTCGTCGCGCTGTTTATTAAACACACAAATTGCTGATTTTGCGCCACAACAAGACGCGATCCCTCTGCTAATAAGAGCGAGAGGGCGAGGCGCGCGCATCCTCGGCGAGCGACCGGGAAGATTTTTCATCGCGGAGGCGTAAAAATACCCCCGCACTTAGGCCACGCTAATGAGGAAGCTGACAATAATTAAGCACCATATTTCAAAACATTTTTTTTGTTACCCAACGCTTTCCACCGCCCCCTACCCACCCCCCTTTTTTTATTCCACCACCCCCTACCCCCGTCTCTCCCCTCCTTTCCGTTCGTCCCCCTCTTCTCATCCGCGCAAGCATCCCTCCTACCTCTGCACCGCACCCACTCTTATTTGCGTGAGTGTGGGTGGGTGAAGGTGTGTGTCTGTGTGTATGTGTGTGTGTGTCTGTGTGTGTCTCTGTGTCTGTGTGTGTCTGTCTGTGTGTGTCTGTGTGTGTATTTGTGTGTGTCTAGGTGTCTGTGTATCTGTGTGTGTCTGTGTGTGCGCAGCAGTGTAGCGGTTAGCGCGCTGCGCTACGAACCAGGTGACACGAGTTTGATTCCCGCTCACGACCACCAACACCGGTGACGATTATCTGAACCGGTTCTGCGCCTCCCCTATGTTAACTCAGCCTCAAATTAGTACCTGGTGCGGTGTGTAAAACATCACCACTGGGGAGACAAAGGCGGCCGGGCGTGGTGCTTGTACGCCGTTCCGGCCTTCATAGGTGGTCGCTAACAGCACTTGTCCCAACAGTCGCTTAATGCTATTCGGGGGATATTTGTCTTTATCTTTGTGAGTGAGTGAGGGAGAGAGAGAAAGAGAGTGTGTGTGTTCAATACATAACAATCGAACGTAAATTTATGGCCAATAATGTGGCCCATATATACTGCATATTCATCCCACGTTATAATTAAGACGTCGTATAATGATAAAACAAAACTTCAAATAAATCTACATTGAGTCAACAATGTGTGTGTGCGTAATTGTGTGTGTGGGGAGCGGTAGTGTAGCGGTTAGCGCGCTACGCAACGATCCCGGCCAACCGAGTTCGATTCCCACTCACGGCCAACTCCAGTGACGATTATTTTAACCGGCCTCCCCTAAGTCGACTCAGCATCAAATGAGTACCTGGTGCGGTGTGTAAGCATCGCCACATGGGAGACAAAGGCGGCCGGGCGTGGTGCTGGCCACCCACCCCATCGTGTACCGTCCCGGCCTTTATAGGTGCTCGATAACAGCACTTGCCCCAACAGTCTGTTAAGGCTACACGAGGACCTTTGTCTTTCAGTTTACTACGTACGCTTTCGCTACCAACATCAAATCTGGCTGTCGCCTGATGAAGCTGGTTGTAATTACTGGCGAAACGTCGTAACTCAGATTGTAAATGTTGTGGCTTTGCTCTCCAACACACCGGTGTGTTGTACTTGTAACGAATTGGCATGTTGTGTTTAATTGACAACCTTACTAATTGGCTGTGTCGGGTGGTGGCGGGTTTAACGGCACATTTATATATTTATGAGAGTGCGTGCGCGTTTGAGTATGTGTGCGTGGTCCTTGTTGCGTGAGTTGGACTGTGTGAATGTGGGGAGCGGTAGTGCCGCGTTCACTTTGATTCGATTTTCGCTCACGGTCACCTGTGGCGATGATGTCGGCTGGGCGTGGTGCTGGCCACCCAACATCCGCGTGTGCCGTTCCACATTTCATACTTGCTCGCTCACGATGCTGTTGAACTTTCGGAAATGGGATGCATCAGTGCAATGCATTCAAAATAAAATAAAATAAATCTACGCTGTACATTACTTACGCTTGTTTTGTTTTGTTACTGTGTGTGAATAATTAATGTAAAATGCAATACATAATTTTTTTTAAAAAAAATAATGTGTTATCCATTATGATATATGAGTAGAGGACTTGAATATAATTCCGTCAGATGAAATGCATTCCACCTAACACTTACTCAGTCTGTTTAACATGCGGCCTATTGTGAGCATCCTTCCACGGACACTTAATAACAGCACTGGCTCTGTTACGTATTTATGAAAACGTGAGTAGTTTCTATTAATTCACCGTGTTGGTCTCCGCGCGTGCACATCAACTCAAGCCTCGTGCGTGTGCCTCGTGTGAGTGGTGTGAGCAGCGGGGTAGCTACGCTGCGCTAGGAAACCCCTGGCCACCCGAGTTCGATTCCCGCTCACGGCCAAAGCCAGTGACCATTATTATTGATACCGATCCTGGGCCTCGTCGAAGGTCAAGTAAGTATCTGGTGCGATGTGTAAACATCGCCACTGGAGAGACAAAGGCGGCCCGGCGTTGTGCTGGCCAAGCACTCCCTCGTGTGCAGCGCCGACCTTCATAGGTGCTCGCTAACAGTACTTACCACACAAGTCGTCTTCGAGAGATGCCACGGGATACGACAATTGCATACACCATACATATAACAAATATATACTTGTGCTGGATTATTTGTCCATCTAAATGTATAGTATACTGTGTATGTATTTATGCGATAGGGTACAAGGGCAAAACTCATTTGGGGATATGTATACCTCGTGTTTCATTTCCATTGTGGGCACACGGACAGGTACACGTGTGGTTGTGTATTTTGCATGGGTGGTTATTTACACATCATTTATAGTAATGCTTAAACCGAATTTAAATAACCACACAGCGGTGTCAATCGGCATATTAATCGGCCTGACGTAACAATGTTAACCGGCAGATGTTAAGGAAATTCTGATCAACCGGTTCAATCTTCTGGTTCTCATCATTAAGTCCGGCATGTTAAACCAATGCTGCTGCTGTTGCCAAATATTCGTGGAAAGGGTATCCCCTCTAAGCTTCGGGACCCGTTCAGTCGCAACACAGCAGAATTGTCAACAATAAATAATTACGATCCGGAGAAATATATAACGTACACATAACTGTTAAATTACATGCTACTCCAATGCATATTTCATGGTACAAGAATACGAAATAGACTGTATGGCGACAGTATACATTCTATGAACATCTGAAATGCGTGGACACGCGGACGTGTGCGCACGTTGTACTATACAAAGACAAAGATCCCCCGTATAGTATTATCAGCTTTTTGGGGCAAGTTAGCGAGCACTTATGAAGGCCGGCACGGTACACGAGGGGGTGTGTGGCCAGCACCACGCCCGACCGCCTTGGTTTCCCCAGTGGCAATAGTTTACACACCGCACCAGACACTCATTTGAGGCTGAGTCGACCTAGGGGAGGCCTGAGGCAGGTTCCGATAATCGTCACCGGTGTTGGCCGCGAGCGGGAATCGAACTCGGGTGGCCGAGTTCGTAGCGTGGCGTGCAAACCACTACACTACCGCTCCCCACAATAAACATGCACACATGCACGCACATAAGTGGCACATGACACCCATGGCAATGTTTTTAAATATATATACTGTATACAGGCCATTGTCAATCCACTGCAAGATGAAGCCCTTTGTATCCATGCCCTACCGGCAATGGGTGGTTGTTTGACCATACTTTGGTGAAGTATGGTCAAACAACACTGTGAAGTGGGGAGGACGTGGGAGTTTCGTCCAGGAAGTGGTCCACGTCACTCGCCGCTGATGTTATCCGTGGCCGGGATTCGAACTGGTGATTAAATAGCGCAGTCAAATTGCGCTCCCATTGGTCTGACGTGACACAGCCCTAACACAGCAGGCCTTGTGCGTGCACATTATCCTGAAGTCAACTGATAGGTACACACACACACACATCCGTGCCATTAAAGAATGGATTTATATTGCATTTTATATGCGGCCGCAACTCAAGACGCTCCACGGAACCTGTGGGCGTATTTATTGTTCGGATATTGGCAGTCAGTCATTGGCAGAGGGCGGGATACAGGAAGGATATATCTAGGGCCTTGAACATGGACAGGGACTCCACAGCACGGATGGCTGGATGAAGGGGGGGGGGTACAGCAGATGGCAATGAAGTGACCCCCACGCTGAATGAACCTTGACACAGGGGCTCCCAGGCGAGAAAGTCAGGCAGAGTAAACAACAACAATAACAACAATAACAACAACATGAATGGAAATATTTGGGCCTTGACTGGAAGATGGTCAGCGAGTCGACAGCATTGACGGCTGTGGGGGAACAGACACCCAGACGACGAGACCAAGCAATGGCTATTGAGCGACTCCATACTGGAGCCAAGATTGACTGATCGTGGCGGGGGGTAGTGGCGGGGGTGGTGGTGGGGGGGTAATGGGGGGGGGGTTGTATTGGGATACACGTGCACTTGCTTGCGGAATCGCTGCACGTATATGGAGGCAGGACGCGGCCGCTAGGCATCGGGGTGAAATGGGCCCGTATTAGAAGCTTAATTACTACAGCCAGAGCGAGCTCCCCTTTATATCACCCACGCTGTCCATTAGCTGCGGCGGAAACGGCAGTGGAAGGCTCATAGATTAGCCACAAGGGCGAGTTGCCAGCGGTTTCAAAAAAATGTATACTGTATAGCCAATTGCCTATCTCTCTCTCCTGCTCGGATATACAAAGACAAAGGCCCCCCGTATAGACTTAAAAGACATTTTTGGGGCAAGTGCTGTTCGCGAGCGCCTACTAAGGCCGGCACGGCACACGAGGGGGTGGGTGGGTCAGCACCACGCCCGGCCGCCTTTGTCTCCCCAGTGGCGATGCTTACACGTCGACCCAGGTACTCATTTAAGGCTGATTCGACATCGGGGAGGCCCAGGACCGGTTCAAATATTCGTCACCGGTGTTGCTGACCGTGAGCGGGAATCGAACGCGGGTCGCAGGGTTCGTAGCCCAGCGCGCTAACCACTGCACCACCGCCCCCCACACACGCGCGCGCGCACGCGCACGCACACGCACATCGCTAGCTGCACGCACATCGCTAGCTGCGCGCCGAGTCGCTTTGCGTGAGGATTCCGTTGCGTTGCAGCGATACATCACGACGCAACTTATTAAGTGTTTGGAATTTGCTTATTAGCAAAATCAATATCTATAATTTATTCCATTTAATCAACTCGCGAGCTCTCTGTTGACCAGAGCGGTGGCGGCGATGTGTGTGTGTATGTGTGCATAATAACCATAACAAATTAGTTTTGCGCCGTATTTATTTGCGCAGTAACGCGTCCTAATTATTAATGGGTTTTGTTTATCGCTGCGCGCTACCAATAACACATCCGAGACCCCCTAACCCACACTATAGATGTCCCTCCCGAACCCAAATGACAAATTACGCGAATGTATATATATATTTTTATTGTTGGTGTGTGCTTCGGTTTTGAACGCACGCACGGCACGCATTAAATAAAGCATGCTCACGTAATCACGGTTAACATTGTGCGCGCGTTGTACACAACCGTGGTGCATCGCCATGCGTACGCACGGCGCTGAGATAGCGAATTGCCTACCACGCAGAGCGGGGGGGGAGGGGGAACAGGATTTTGATCTACAATTAACGCAAACTCGCCTGTACGTACGTACGTTACAAGCACACAGACACGCACACCTATTGAAGCCCACGCACGTGCATGTGTACAGTCCGTTGTTGATCGTGTCGCCGAGATCGTGAGGGGTCGTAGGATCGCGGCTCGGGGAGGCCTTCATCCAGCAGTGGACTGATCACGGCTGATGACGATGATATTCTGTGCTATATTTACATATATGTGCATACACACCGTGGCGACCCATGTAAGCGCGCACACAAAGCTCCGATTTGAATTGCACAGCAAACCCCGCTGTGGACGTACACGGACACGTATGTTTTACACTCAAGCGCGCGCATACAGCAAATGCGTGCGCGCGCGAGTGTATACAGACCACAACATGCGTGTAACATACGTGTACGCACGTAACCGTGCACAGCGCATTACGTACGCGCGCGAAGACCACCAAATGTATAATTCACGTAAATAAACCCGTCAATGCGTAAACTATAACGCATTTTCCATGAATATGCTAAATTCCTCTTCATATGCACATTCTTTTTTGTTAAGGCGCTCTTCCACCTCCAACCCAGTTTATATATAAGCTCCTAGCTTGGTAGTGTCTCACGCTTCACCTGAAGACGGCTGCTTGCGTTGCAGCCGAAACGTCGTGAGAATTATTTCATTTTATTATGTTTTATTTTCATTATTTTATTACTTCCCTTCTACGTGACTTTACCGAAAGAACCAAGAAGATGTAAAGCAGTCGGTTCGTTCGCGGCACGCGTCGTCCCATCCGCCGTGAAGTATTCATAAACATGTGCCGCTCGAAGACAGCGGTAAGTGAAATAAATTCCATCCGCGGACTCGCGGAATACAAATCTAACGTACCAGCGACGTCCTCCTCGCCTCCCGCTCCTAGAGATATGTGTAATGGACACCAGAGACTCTTAAAGCCGAGGGGGGGCGGGAGAGAGAGGGGGGGGGGGGGCTGAGGCATGAGATGGACGGAGCGGGAGAGAAACAGAGAACGAGAGATAAATGTATTCCTGGATGATATTATTAATAATGGGCATGGCGTGTGTTTTTTTTTCTTGCTGTGTTACGAGATCACGGGATTTGTCTCCTCTGTGGACCATCGCACGCGTGTTCGTCCGCAGGATGGAGGAGGAGGGATGTTCTTGCGTGGCATCGCCTGAATTCTGAAATATTGAACGATTTTCTCTACCCTGCCGTTTCTATTCGCATGTCATTGTGTACGTATGTGTGTGTGTCCGCTCAGTCTCAAATGAGTACCTGGTGCGGTGTGTAAACATCGCCACCGGCGAGACAAAGGCTGTCGGCCGTGGTGCGAGCCACCCATTCCTTCGTGTACCGCCCCGGCCTTAATAGGTACCACTCGTTTCGAGCACTTGCCCCAACAGTCTGTTAAGGCTATACGGGATATCTTTATCTTTCTATGTCTGTGTATGGGGGACGATATCGGAGCGACCGGAGTTAGATTCCCCGCTCATGATAAAAACGTATATTTGAACAGGTGTAGGGTCTCCCCTAGGTCGACTCAGCCGTGGTGCAGTGCGTGTTGCAGGTTGTGTAAATATAAGTACCGCGAAGACAAAGGCGACCGGGCGCGGTGCTGGCCACTCATCCCATAATTTACTGTGTAAATATGCGGAGAGCGGTGGCGCAGTGGTTAGCGCACTGCGTTAAGCACCGAGCTACCTGGGTTAAAATCCCGGTCACGGCTATGATAAGTGGGCAGTCATATCTGAAACCCCGCCTGGGCCTCCCCAAGGTCAATTCAGCTCTAAATTAGTATCTGGTACCTAATGCAAAAATCAGCACTTGGGTGACAAAGGCCGTGGTGCTGGCCACATCATTATCCCGTCCCCGCCTTCATAGGTGCTCGCTTAACAGCACTTGCCCCAACAGCTTGAAAAGGCTGTAGTGGAGGGCCTGTCCGTGCGTCGACGTATCTATGCGCTTCAATGATTGTGTGCGCACGTGTGTATACATGCACGTGTGTGTGTACATGCACGTGTGTGTATACATGCACGTGTGCGCGTGGGTGTGCGACTCGATTCCCGCTCGCGGCCAACACCAGTGACGATTATTTAAACTGGTCCTGGGCCTCCCCTAGTTCGACTCAGCCTCAAATGAGTACCTGGTACGGTGTGTAAACGTAGCCACTTGGGGAAACAAAGGCGGTCGGGCGTGGCGATGGCTATCGACCCCCCCCCCCCCTCAATGTGTACCGTTCCGGCCTGCATAGGTTCTCGCTAACAGCACTTTCACCAACTACACGGGGGGTAGGAGGGGAGGGAGTCTTTGTCTTTGTTTGTGGGACTGGCTAACAGTACTTGCCCGGACAGACTGTGGAGGCCTCGACGGGGAATTATTTGTCTTCGTGGGCCTCGTGGTCTCGAACCCCGTGGTCCCTGACAGGCGAGACGCCGCCCTCTTTAGCCCGATGTTCTGCAAGAGCATGGGAGCTCGCCAGCGGGGCGGATAATTTAGAAAAAATGATTTTGGCGAATTGCTACAACGTGGGGCGGCAGCAATGTGGAGGAGGAGGCGGTGGAGGAGAGGGGGGGGGGCGATGGTGGAGATGATGTTTGTTGGGAGTGGGAGGAGAGAAATGCTCGTTTGAGAATGAACCACGAGTGACGCGTTCGGCATCCACACCTGCACCACGTTGTGTACGTACACGCGCAGACTGTGTGTGTATATACACATATATATATAGACTGTGTATATACTAGATCACATTGGAATATCGGCAGGAATATTTGTACTTATGCGTTTTGTATTTATATACTTTTTTTTGGTATTTATGTTTAGTGACTTGCTTACCTTTTCTATATTTTGCACGACTATAGTTTTGTTGGTGCATTGTTGTTGTTGGAACTCGCTGACCCGCCCCTACTGAACGTATGTAACAAACATAGCGCCATGCCTTATCGGGATATATACAATTTCAGATTGTTATATACGGAGTGACGGGGATGGCTGAGGAGTGTTGGGCTATCTCGCAGCACGAGTTCGATTCCAGACCACGGGCTAACGACCAGTGGTGAGTAATATCTGAACGGGTTTTGGAACTCCACATTCACAAAGCCCGCATTGACCAGCTGTGGGTGAAGTGTGGTCAAACAACCTCAATGACTGACACGGCGTGGGGAGAGATGTCTTCATCCAGCAGTGGAGTGACAACAAAAATATGTTAATTATTATGGTTTGGATTATTATAATAACACCATATGTATGCGTGCGCATGTGTGCATCGCGTCGTCCGCGTATATAAGGTGGTACATATCGCAAATTAAACAATAAGCGTTGAACCGCGCTGTAGATTAACAGTGAAACTGATCGCCAAAACAAACCGCTACATTGCAGGCATCCAATGTGGTTCTCGCTGTAATCGACGCACCGATGCGCTCGGGAGCTTCCTTGCCGGGTTAGATGCGCGCTCCCCTCGATATAGTCCAGTGTTCTTAAATATAGCGCACTAATCACGTGATCGCGTTTCATCAACGCAATCGACGACAGAGAAATTTCAACATCACCGCATCAACTGCATTGGACCGTCTCTGACGCACAGGTGCATTACACTCAGGCGCTAATATTAAACACATATACAATACAGTACATACGCACACACTAATACGCATGCACGCGTACGCACGTGACGTGACATCACGATCATTGTCATCACCGTCACCGCCACCATCACGATCACGTGAGTTGGCGAATGGGGATTTCCAGGATCCGTTCAGATGATGATCATGATGATGATAATGATCATCATCATTACCGGCAACATCATCATCATGGTGATCACGTGGGTTGGTGAATGAGGATCCGATGATAATGATGATGATCACGCTGATGATGACGCTCATGATGGCCATAATGATGACGATGCTGCCGAGAATGACTATGATGATAATCATGATGATCATCATCACCGGCACCATCGTCATCATCACAACAACAACAACAACGACGACACACACGAACGACACAAACAATCAATGGCTTACATTTGAGCACTCACCACCGCGCGCGAGTCTCGTCTGCTCCGAGCCACGCAAAGCGAATCGCGCGTTCGTCGCAGCGCCCCTCGCTTCCGATCGGCCGGAGGCCTCCGCCGGACTGCTCGCAACGACAGCCACGATATGGCTGCGTTGCGGGGTGGGTTGTTTTTTTTTCCTACTGTACGTGTCTGTGCGTGCGTACGTGCGTGCGTGCATCCTACTGCCGCATCCTATAATGCATCGAGCAGATGTTACAGCGCGACCAAAGGGTTCTTTCGCTCAGCGTCTGGTTACAGTCGAACCGCCGCTCGCTCTTGAATTTTCTGTGGTCACGCTTTCGTGATTTCTATTTTTTTTTGGGGGGGTGGGAGTGGTGGTGGGTGGTGGTGGTGGTGGTGGGGGGAGATCCACTATTTTATTGCCGTTATTTATTTATTTTGTGTTGGTCTTCAGGTTAACAATCGGGTTGACTCGCCCAGGTAGAATGATTCGGCGCGGGTAAGCCGTATCAATGTCGCGCCCACAATCATCAAAGGCGCGGACGCCGTCGATTGCTTCCTTGCGTGCGTCCGTGCGTGCGGACAGAGCGCAGCGTTCCGGGTTTTATGATCAGGATGAACGCGATCAAAGACAACGACAAATATCCCCCTTGTAAACCTTAAGCAGACTGTTAGGGGCAAGTGCTGCTAGCGAGCACCTATGAAGGCCGCCACGGCACACGAGGGGGTGGGTGGCCAGCACCACGCGCGGCCGCCTTTGTCTCCCCAGTGGCGATGTTTACACATCACACCGAGGTACTCATTTGATGCTAAGTCGACCCAACGGGGGGCCCAGGACTGGTTCAGTTAATCGTCACTGATGTTGGCCCTGAGCGGGAATCGAACTCGTGTCGCCAGTTTTATAGCGCTGCACACACAAGCGCTTAAGTGCAGCTTGCATACAGAGACAAAGATCCCCCGTATAACCTTTAATAGACTGTTGGGGAAAGTGTTGTTATCGACCATCTATAATTTTAGGTCGGCACGACACGAAGTGTTGTGTGGGCAGTGCACACTGCACGCGCGCAAACAATGGTTTGGAGCTGTTCGCTACGTTGAAGTGTATATATATATGTTTGTTAAAATGTATTTTGTTGTTGTTTTGCTATTTTGTTGTGCTGCTGAGATATTGTATTGTAATTGTGTTCGCGTGGCGTCGAAATGTCCCCGGCTGCTTGTGTATTCCACGGTGCGCCTCTTCACGCATAAATAACGCGAATCATCAAACATGAATTATGCCCGGACCCTCGCTCGCAGTGGAGGCTGGGTTGAACGAGGAGGGAAATAGGCTCATGCAAGACAGCGGTTGTATGGTATGGGTGCGTTATTATTAGTCATTTTAGCGTTGTACTTGTATAATTCATAATATGCATTTTAAAACCCAATGCATATTTTACTATATTATTATAATTAGCGTGATTGTTAGAAATAGATACTTACACTAGTATTATTATTATTAATTTTGTTCTTGAATTATTTAAGTGACTGCAGCCGATGATTTCAAATCTCCATATCGCCAAGATGGCTGTGCCCTCGGGGCACAGTTGGATGTCGCATGATTTCTTTATTTGTAGTTTATTTGTTATTTATGAGAACCTCTCTCTCTGCCTCCCATTGCAGTTAATTTGCCCGGTTCACAAATGTCCTGGAACCGGCGCCTTTCACGTGCGTGTGTCTGCGTCTTTGTGTGTGTGTGCTAACCACCGTCTCGTGTGCCTTGCCGGCCTTAATAGGTGCTCGCTAACAGCACTTGCCCAATAGTCTGTTAAAGGCCATACGGGGGGCGGGGACGGTGGGGGTCTCTGTCTTTGTGTCTCTTCGTCTTTGTAATTCACGCACGCGACGATTATCTAAACCGGTCCTGTGCCTCTCCTAGGTCGACTCAACCTCAAATGAGTACCTGGTGCGGTGTGTGAACAACGCCAGTGGGGGAGACAAAGACGGCCAGGCGTGGTGCTGGCCACCCGCACCCTCGTGTACTATCCGACCTTCATAGGTGCTCGCTAACAGCACTTGCCCCAATAGTCTGTTAAGGCTACACGGGGCATCTGTGTGCGTGTATGCCTCTCTATCTCCGTCTGGTAGCGTCAGTGCGCGTTATTGGTGAAGCGCTCCGAACATTGGCCCCTGAGTTCGCAACCCGACCACGGCTATCATCAGTGGCGAGTGACGTTTGACCCTGTCCTGGGCTGTCTGCGAGTCGAATGAGTGCCTGGTGCGGTGTATAAACAACGGCACTGGGGAGACAAAGGTGGCCGGACATGGTTCTGGCCCTACCACCCCCTCGTGCGCAGTTGCTGCCTTAATATATACTCGCTAACAGCGCGTATCCCCAAGTGTCCATGATGACTATGGAGTGGATAATTGTGTTTACTGTGTGTCTCTGTATATGTCTCCGCGTGTCTCCCTCTATAGTGACATCTTCACGTGCATATCCGAGTGCATCTTCGCGTGTGTGCATACCCGTGTGTGGTGGTGGTGGTGGGTGACGGCTGTGTTGTGTGTATGTCTAGGGTACATTATATCAAGTGGGGAGCGGTAGTGTGGCGGTTAGCGTAGCTTGTGCTACGAAGCAGTGTGACCCGAGTTCGATTCCGCTCACGACAAACACAAGCGACGGACTACCTGAGCCGTCCCCGTGCCTCGCCTAGGTCGACTCAGCATCGAATGAGTACCTGTTGCGGTGCGTAAAAAACATCGGCACTGGGGGAGACAAAGACGACCGGGCGTGGTGCTGACCACCCAACACCCCTCGTGCGCCGTGCCGTCCTTCGCCGGGTGCTTGCTACACGCTGACAGCACTTGGCTCAACGGATCGGCGAAGGCTTACGTGGGGTGATGTTTGTCTCTGTGGCGAGTGGCGGCTTGCGTTGTGGTGTATCCCACCTCGGGTGCGTTCAGGTGAAAGGAGGCGTGAAGTGACGCGGCGCACGAGGCACGAGGCCCCGCTAACGCGCTCCCGGAGACCGCTTTGACGCCGGGAAAAACGATTTCCTCGTTCACTGTGCGGGTTGTTTATCGCGCTGCTACTTTCGCTCGACTCGCTTCGAGAAGGCCGCCCGAGTCCTCGTGTTCTCACGTGCATGTGTGGTGCATGTGTGGCGCATGTGTGGCGCATGTGTAGTGCATGTGTGGTGCATGTGTAGTGCATGTACGCGTGTGCGTGCGGGGTGATATTGTAGATTGAAATGCGTGATTTCAGCCGCGACGGTCCGCTGTGAACGCTCTCCCGGGAACGATGCCAGCACGTCACATCTACCTCGCCTTGTTTTGCCTGTATTATCGGCGTAAGGCACTGCCACTACCACTAGAGTGGTAGTGCCTTGCGCCGATAATGCCCCAAGTCCACACCAGCAGAGCGTGCAGCTTTTCCGGAAAATATCGGATTGATAACGCAAGGCAAGTCTTGATTTTTCCATTACGTCGTGAGCATTAAGATAACATCTGGAGCACCCAATTGATGTGCCGCTACGAGTTCATTATTTAAAATGTAACGCGACCTTGCCGAGTGAAATGGACGCATGAGCGTCTGTCTTCGACGAACGTGCATGCACCGCGCACAGGTCGTTATTTCAGTTTAACACGTGGAAGGCTTTCGCGACCAATATTATTCATAATCAACGTTTTTGGGTTTAGATCGCGTTATTTATAAATGTGTCGTAACCCTCCACCACCCGACACGACCAATCAGTAAAAAAGTGTCACGTTGACAAAAGACAAATAGTTCACTGCTTTAGCCCACTGGTGTGTTGAAGTGTGAAACCACAACATAACAACTTTTGAGTAGTACGACGTTTCGCTGGTAATTGTATCCAGCAGAGCCTCACCATTCTGGCGAATTGCCCGATGATGCTGGATGCAATTACCAGCGAAACGTCGTACTCAAACATTGTAAATGTTGTGGTTTCACGATTCAACACACCGGTGGGCTAAAACAGTGAACTATTTGTCTTTTGTCAACGTGACACTTTTTTACTGATTGGCCGTGTCGGGTGGTGGAGGGTTACGACACATTTATAAATAACGCGATCTAAACGCAAAATCGTTGATTATGAAGGTCGTTATTTGTCGTCCAAGATTACATCACGGTGGTCTCTCCACGCCGTGTCAGTCACGACGCCCGTTTGACCATACTTCACCACGCTGGTCATTGCGGATTAGTGAAGCAAGCGATCCCAAATGTCACGCCCCCGTTGGAAACCGAACTCAGGTTCGCCGGGCTCATAGCGCGGTGCGCTAACCACGACGCCACCGCTCCAACCAATGCATGTTGAACTTCTTTCGCACCGTACGAAACCAACCATGCTAATCGGAGGTGCGGGGGAAGGGCAACAAACTAAACACACAAAAACAACTGTTCTAAAAAAATGTCAATGTAGATGAATTAAAAGTAAAATCGGAAGAGCGTTCCAGATTGCCGCATGAAGCGCATCTGAAAGCGCGCGATGCAGTGGCCGTCTTTGTTCGATGACCAGCCAAAAAGTCAATAATGAGCTCAATTATAGACACACAAGTGAATGTGTAAATGTACGTATTAAATATGCAGACTATAAATGTTGATTCAATTACGGGCTCTCATCTGCTCCAAAAAAATATTCGCAATTATACAACGTATATAAATAAATGTTTGAAACGCAACGTGCTTCTTTGTTGACCAAAATATTTGCATTCAACGTCACCCACGCGGTGTAAGACTGTCATGTGGGGAGACTGGCGGATTTTGCCGGCTGTTTAGTCCGTGTCGGCTCACACGCGCACGTGGTGAATGGCCCCTTGAGTGACGCCAATTAATGCTCGATGTTTCTAATTATCACCGCGTTAGTAAATAACACACACGCACACACACGTGCAGAAATTAATCAGATGGGCGGGACCGTGATGTGTGCATGTGTGTGCGTTGCTGGCTAACAGCACTTGCTCAAAAAAGTGCGTTAAGGCTATAGGGGGTATCATTGTGGGGAGCGGTTGTGCAGGGGTTAGCGCGCTGCGCTACGAACCCGGCAACACGAGTTCGATTCCCACTCACGAACAACACCAGTGACGATGATCTGACCCGGTCCTTGGCCTCCCCTAGGTCTACTCAGCCTCAAATGATGTGTAAACATCGTGGGTGGTGGCTGGCCACCCACCCCTTCGTGTGTCGTGCCGGCCTTCATAGGTGCTCGCTAACAGCACTTGCCCCAACAGTCTGTTAAGGCTATACGGGGGAACTTTGAATGCATATGTTTGTATGTATGAATGAGTGTTTTTATTTACCGTATATGTAGGTGTGCGTGTGTGTTTGCGTGTAAGTGCATGCATATATATATTTGGGTGTGTGTATTTGATTTTGTTTGAGTGTATGCATTTGTGTATGTATGCATGCGTAAATACGTATGTGTGTGTATATATATATGTACTTGTGTGAGCATATGCCCATGCTTGTTGGTGGTGTACTTGTGTGTAAGTGCATGTGTGTATGCACTTGCACATATGTGCGTGGATATCAGCACTTTCCCCAAAATGGTGTTGCGGCTACACGGGGGATCTTTGTCTTTTTAAGTGTGCGTGTGTGTGTGATTGTGTGGTCAGTGTATGTATTTGCGGGTGTGAGCACGGGTGGACGATTGTGTAATTAGTCGTAAAGAGTATATGCGCGTGATGGGGTGTGTTTGTGTGTGCGATCTTCAACGTGTGTGCGTGCAATAGTCTATGAAAACCATAAAGGAGACATCTTTGCCTTGCATTTTTTTAATGCCAGTTCGTGTATGTATTATGTATGTACGTGTACGTGCACGACGGTGCACGTGTGTGTCTGAAATTTACCGCAATTACCTTACGAATAAGTACCCTATGTATTGTATAAAATTATTATCCGAACATAACTTCAGATTTATTTCAGAACCCTGCTTAATAATTAATGCGGCGCAATTAGGAATCAGCGTGTGGGCGTGTGTGCGCGTGTGCGTGCATGTATGTGTGCATGTGTGTGCGCGCGCGTGTGTGTGTGCATGTGTGTGCACACCTGTGTATGTACATGTGTGTGCGTGTGTGCACACCTGTGTGTGTGTGTGTGCGCGCGTGTGTGTACATGTGTGCGTTCGTGTGTGCACACCTGTGTGTGTGCATGTGTGTGCGCGCGCGTGTGTGTGCATGTGTGTGCGTGTGTGCACACCTGTGTGTGTGCATGTGTGTGCGCACGTGTGTGCATGTGTCGAGTGTGTGTGTACATATGTGTTCGTGTGTGTACATATGTGCGTTCGTGTGCTCACACACAGGTGTGTGCGCACGTCACAACTATTTTACACCAAATTAATCGCGATTGCGTGTATGCATTTTTGGCTCGGTGCCGAATGTACAAATCTCTGCATCATAATAGCAATAATAATAATACAAACAATATGAATATTATTTTAACCAGACACGACATAGTCACGCGATATATATATAGATGGACCGACTGTGCAAACTACTATTTTGACATGGAATTTTGCAAGCGTGGTGTCCATTACTCCCAACGTACAAAATATAACTTGCAATGCGACGAAACGATGCAAACGAAAAGGATGCCATTAAATACCACGAACTCACGCGCGTGATCGGACGTCGACAAACCCACGAGAGATAATCTAACACTGTCGTGTGCGCGCGCGCGCGTGTCACGTGACGTGACTCACGTAGGTTCCCTCTCATCGTCGTCATCGTCGTCGTCGTTGTGAACTCGGCCCAGAGAGCGAACGCAGCGCCAGAGGTTGGGGAGCCGTCCCGATTAAGACGCTGATGGAAACTCTCGTTCGCGACGCCTTCGGCCCCCCCCCCCCCCTTCTTCCTCCTCCTCCTTTTCTCTCTCTCTGCACTGCTTCCTCACATCAACACGGCATTTCATCAAGCGGACAAGACGAAATTAAAGCCACATTAACCCGCGGCGAGGAATGCGGTGCCCGGGAATTCTTTATAGATTTCATATCTTTGAGAAACTCATTTTTTGTGAAGTAAGCTTTAATTATCCCCCCTCCCCTCCTCCACTCCCCCCCCTGTTCAACCACTTCTTAACATCCCATCCCCAAGTACACACCTCCCTTCTAACACCACACTTAACACCCCCCCCTCCTTCCTACACCGCCTCCCACCCCACCTCCTACCACGAACATCTTTTGCCACCATGTCGCTCCTAAACCTCGCAATGCCCCAAACAGACTGCCCCATCTCCACCCACATAACCCCCCCCCTCCGCCACACACACACACACACCGCCACCACCACGCACTCCACAACTACTCCCAGACTCCACCCACACCCACCCACCCCACCGCTCCCCTCCCCTGTACCCCACCCTCCCCCTCGCCTCAATTAATTAATCTTCGCGCTGACTGGGGCCCCTCAGCATTGGAGGAAGGGCTGGCCGCGCATATGTGGCGGTCCCGATAATTGATTACCGACCAACCGACGGAAAACTTTTTTTTTTAGCAACGCGGGCGTCAACACGGCCGCTGCCTCGGCTCTTTTTAACTCCTCCACGGTCACCGCGCCTCCTTCATCTCTCCCGTCGGCATCCTTGGCCTGACACAGGCTGCTTTTGACCGCTCGCCTCCTCGCGTTGCTCACGCGTGCCGGAGCCCGGGCGTCTGCTTAGCGAGAAGAGACAGCTGAGGAGGGAGAGCGAGAGGCCGCGGCGGCGGAGCAGGAGAAGGAGGCAAGATCGTTCGGCTCACGGAACGCGACGCGGGTTGCCGACCCTGCTGCCACACTTCGACTGCCAGACGCAGCTTTTATTTTTTGTTTGCTGTTGACCGGACGCTGTGGCCGGGGAGTTTCTTAACGCCGTTGCTTCGCCTCCGGGGAGTACGGGGGGAGCGGCAGGGAGGAGGAGGTAGTAGAGGTGGTGGGGGGACGGCTGTGGTGGGGAGAGAGAGAGAGCGCGAAAGTGCTTCGGCTCCTTTTTACGCAGCTGAGTGTTTTTTGACGGCGCTCGGCTTGACTCGAAGGCGGCGTCGCGAGTGGCGGAAGACGCGGCGAGACCTCATCCCGAGCCGCCGTCTCGTGCCGCCGCCGCTGCTGCTGCTATCGCCGCCACAGCGAGCACGACTGTAGAGAAGCCGCGACGGAGGAGCGTCACGCGCCAAGCAAATGAGAGATTCGCGTCTGGATAAAAATAATGAAATAAGGCGGCGATCGTAAATAAAGACGAATCACAATAACAAGAAGCAGGAGAAGTAACCTCACCGAGGCACGAAGGTCGCTGCCGCACGTCGCGCTCCTGACATCGTCCCGCTTGCGTCGTGCGGAATTCGAAGTTTTTTTTTGTCGCGTCGCCACCAAGCGCGGCGGTAGATTTCGCGTCCATTATTTGATCTACTTCTATTCTGGCCGGGGCCCCGGGTGGAGGAGGAGGAGGTGGGGGGGGTCATTCATTTTTGTTTTGCTTTGGAGAGACTCTCGCTGCGCGGCGCCCGCAGAACCGCGGCGACGATCACCGCGGTCACAGCCACCGCCGCCACCACCTCGACTACAGCCACGACCGCTACCATCACGGACCACCGATGACGACCGCCTTCCAGAAGCCGAAACCCAACCAGGGTCTCCCGCGCGCCATGGAGGAACGGGAGCGGGGCCGCTCACCGCTCGACCACCTCCCGCCGCCGGCCAACTCCAACAAGCCCCTGACTCCCTTCAGCATCGAGGACATCCTCAGCAAGCCATCTGTGCGGCGTCGCGGATTCGCCGTGTGCGCTGCCAGAGCTTCCGCTGCGGCTGCGGCGGCGGCGGCAGCGGCGGCGGCGCTGGGAGCCGAGAAGGGAGCGGGGCCTATGGTTGGGCACGGCGGTGGTGGTGGAGGAGGCGGTGGTGGTGGAGGAGGAGGAGGCGGTGGTGGTGGTGGTGGAGGAGGAGGCGGTGGTGGTGGAGGCGGCGGAGGACACCACGCCGGTGGTCACGGAGCGACCCTAGTTCGACCGTGCACGGTGCAGGCCACGCAGTCGTCCCCGCTGTGCGCGCTGGAGGAGTTGGCGAGCAAAACGTTTAAGGGTCTCGAAGTGAGCGTCTTGCAGGCTGCTGAAGGTGCGCTGGGCTTGCCACGTGTGTATTTCATTACAAACCCCCCTCTCATCAATCTATTTGCTCATCGCTCTCGTTGATTGCTGGTGGTGGTGGTTGTTGTTGTTGTTGTTTTGTCGCTGCTGTCCGTTGGCATGGTTCGGTTTTTTCCATGAGTCGCAGCTCGGCTCCGTGCTTTGTGCCCTTGCAAGTGGTCGGAGTGTTGCCTGCGTTTGTTTGACGCACGTGGCCCCGTTGCGCCGCTCAAGGTGGCGGATTTAGCGAAACTTTGATAGCGAGGGGTGAGTAAGCAGACTTAATGGTCAGAGTGGTGGTGGCGTAGTGGTTAGCGCACCGCGCTATGAAACCGGCCGCAATAGTTCGGTTTCCCGGACGTATTAGCTCACAATCAGTGGCGAGTCAGATCTGAACTGGTCCTTGGCCCGTAACCACCACCCCCCCCCCCCCTATTCATCCACGCGCATTGCAAGAGTGTTGAAGTATGATCAAACAATCCCCATCCCCCTTATTGTAATTTAACGCCACTAAATAGCGTGACGATCGCTCACTTCAATGGTTGTTGCGCAATATCCTAGACAACTGTTATACGAGAGTCAATTTACTAATTAATATAAGCCGGTGATGTTTAAATGTTCTGAAAGGCCCATAACCCGTTGGATTAAATGTATGAATGTTCTCGTTTTGTGATGTTATATAACGTGATGTTGTTATTGTAATTGTTGTGGGTAGCCTAGCATGTGAACAACTCGGTTAACGCACGTGCGTGTGCGTGTGTGTATGTGTGTGTTATGTAACTTCATTGGTGCTCGCTAACAGCACTTGCCCCAACAGTCTGTTGAGGCTATACGGGGGGGGGGGGTCTTTGTATTTGTCTGTGTGTGGTATGTAACTTCATAGGTGCTCGCTAACAGCACTTACCCCGACAGTATGTTAAGTCTACACGGTGGATCTTTGTCTTTTGTATGTAACTTCGATTCGTATTGAAGAAACAGCTATCCGACTGCGTTGTGTTTAAAAGACACAATGTCACGGGCATGTACTGTACACAGACGAGCGTTCTCTCGTTCTCTCCCCGCTTTGATTGAAGGGCGGGTTTTGTATTCATTGTATAGGACGGAGCGGTGGCGCAGTGGTTAGCGCTGATGTGCTTGTGAACCTGGCTGCCGAACCTGAGTTCGATTCCCCCCCAAGGAGACACATCAGTGGCGTCTCCCGCCCACAACTCTACTCCGTCTCAACAACCCGCAAATTGACGATCGCGGGGAAGTATGGTCAAACAAGCCACGTGAGTAAGGCGGCAGTGGGAGGCCTTCATCCAGCAGTGGATTGACAAAGCAGTGCGAATTAAAATTGTAGGACTTTAGAAGCTTCCATTCACGTTCCCAAACGCATGCGTTGTGAAGGGTGGTAGAGAGTATTGGATTTAGCTACCCCCACATGAATGTATATGTTGCCATGTGCAATATGTGTATCATATACTAACGTGAATATTTGTTTGGTATCTACCTTTTACCTGCCTATGTATACAGTTATATAACTCTTTCATTGTTTGTCAGTGACTATGTCAGAATATGCGTGTGTATGCATCCCATTGTAGATGTGTTTAATTATGTAAACTGTACACGTATGTATACGTTTATGTAAGCATGGATTTACATGTAACACATATGTGTATATATCACGTTGCGCACGTGATTGTGTATTGTTGTACAACGTTGCGATAGTATATATTCGTGTACATGCCAACGGTTGTGAATGCCCGTGTATGGATGATGCCGT
Source organism: Lampetra fluviatilis (assembly GCF_964198595.1). NCBI lineage: Eukaryota > Metazoa > Chordata > Hyperoartia > Petromyzontiformes > Petromyzontidae > Lampetra > Lampetra fluviatilis. The sequence goes on along the minus strand of NC_136286.1, from coordinate 8,972,502 downwards.
ATGTATCAAGCGTGCACGCACACACGACCGCATTCGAACGCAGCACGACACATCTTGCATTCCTTCACGCACCACCTCTTTCTCAATTCTTCTCGGATGCGTCTTCACGTATCAATCAACAAAGCACCCGCTCACTGTTTGTGCGTCCGTGCGTGTGTGTGTGCGTGTGCGCGTGCGTGTGTGTGTGTGCGTGTGTGTGCGTGCGCGTGCATGTGTGTGTGTGTGTGTGCGCGTGCGTGCGTGCGTGTGTGTGTGTGTGCGCGTGCGTGTGTGTGCGCGTGCGTGTGTGTGTGTGTGTGCGCGTGCGTGTGTGTGCGCGTGCGTGTGTGTGTGTGTGTGCGCGTGCGTGTGTGTGCGCGTGCGTGTGTGTGTGTGTGTGCGCGTGCGTGTGTGTGCGCGTGCGTGTGTGTGTGTGTGTGTGTGCGCGTGCGTGCGTGTGTGTGTGTGCGCGTGCATGTGTGTGTGTGTGTGTGCGCGTGCGTGCGTGTGCGCTTCCTTACGCGCACGCACCGCGGGCCCCGTCCACAGGTCGAGATGGACTCGCCATTTTCGGGCCTCGAACTGCGCCCAAGAAGCGCCGCAAGTCGCGCACGGCCTTCACGAACGCGCAGATCTACGAACTCGAGAAGCGCTTCCTCTACCAGAAGTACCTCTCGCCGGCCGATCGCGACCAGATCGCCCAGCAGCTGGGCCTCACCAACGCGCAGGTGATCACCTGGTTCCAGAACAGGCGCGCCAAGCTCAAGCGGGATCTGGAGGAGATGAAGGCCGACGTGGAGTCGACCAAGAAGATCGACTCGGTCGTCTCGGTGGCGGAGGGCGTGCTGCCGACGTCCCTAGTCGAGGCGATGTCGCCCGGCATGCGTGCCCTCGACAGGAACGACTCGCGCGGGGAGACGTGCACCTCGCCCTCCCCGCGCTCCGAGCATAGCCGGGACGACTTCAGCGGGGACGACGACGACGATGACGACGACGACGATATCGAGATCGACGTGGACGATTAGCGCTCCACCGCTTGTCCGTCCACCCTCGTCGCCCGCCAAGCCCTGCACATCCACCACCCCTACCGTGCCCGTGCCCTGACGACCGCATGCACGCGGCCCAGTCGCGCTGCGCGGACAGTCGGACAGACGACCCACGAAGACAACAAAGACAAAGATACTCCCAGAGCCTGAACGGACTGTTGGGGCGAGTGCTGTTAGCGAGCACCTCTGAGCGACACACAGACACAGACACACACACAGACACACACAGACACACAACCCACACGCTTACAGGCGGATGCGGAGAAAAAAAGAGACGTTCAGTATATTTTTTATTTTATTTGTATTACTATAAATATATGCTATATAAATAAAACCACACAAACTATTATTATTTCTTTGCTACTGGTAGCCCCCCCCCCCCCCGCGCCAACCTCCCTCCAGCCCTTTTTGCTATGATGAAGCCGAGGAGTGTGTGGTGGGGTGGGGGGGTGATAGAACGATGTCTGAGTCGGGAACGTTGCACGAAGACTCGGACCAGTGTCGAAGTACAAACAGAAAAAAGCGCACGAGCGATGTCAGCGGACCCGGGTGGCGACAAAACGAAGGGATGAAGGGGCAGGAGGGAGGTGATTGAGATGCCCCCCCCCCCTACACAAGCCCACCCGTGATGTGATTGCTGAGAGCAGCAGCAGCAGGAGGAGGAATTCGCGGATGATCTGGTGGCACGGAGTGGCTGAGCGAGGGGACAGCATGTCGCCGTGCTGGGATAGTTTCGGTCACCACCACCACCACCACCCACCACTCCTACCAGCAGCAGCTCACAATGAATGGGGGGAGAGGCGGTGAATTCGCTTTGGATGTTCCTTCACGTGGCATCGGCAAAGGGGAGATGAGACGCGTCTACCGTGTGTGTGTGTGAGGGAGAATGTGTGTGTGTGTGTGAAGGAGTGTGAGTGAGAGTGTGTGTGAGAGAGAGTGTGTGTGTGAGAAAGGGAGGGTGTGTGTGTGTGTGGGAGAATGTGTGTGTGAGAAAGGGAGTGTATGTGTGAGAGGGAGAGTGTGAGAGGGAGGATATGCGTGTGTGTATGTGAAAGGGAGCGAGTTTGTAAGTGTGAGAGAAAGGGAGCATGTGTGAGAGGGAGTGTGTGTGAGCGAGAGAGTGTGTGTGAGCGAGAGAGTGTGTGAGTAAGGGAGTGTGGGAGAGAATGTGTCAGACAGTGAGTGTGTGAGAGAGAGAGTGTGTGTGAGAGTGTGTGTTAGTGTGTGATAGAGTCTGTGTGTGAGAGAGTGAGTGTGTGTGTGTGTGAGAGAGTGTGTGTGTGAGTGAGAGTGTGTGAGAGAGGGAGTGTGAGAGAGAGAGTGTGTGTGTGAGAGTGTGTGTTTGTGTGTGAGAGAGTATGTGTGAGTGTGTGTGTGAGAGAGAGAGTGTGTGTGAGTGAGTGTGTGAGAGAGGGAGTGTGAGAGAGAGTGTGTGTGTGAGTGAACCTGGCCTGGCACAAGCGCCGTGGTGACGTCACCGCCACTGAGTGGCGACTGTTGTGTGTGTGAGAGGGAGTATGTGTGTGAAACAGGGACAGGGTATGTGTGAGGGTAGGGGTATGTGTGTGTGTGTGAGACAGTGTGTTTGTGTGTGAATGGGGAGCGGTAGTCCAGCAGTGAGCGTGCTGCGCTATGAACCCGGCGACCTGGGTTCGATTCCCGCTCACGGCCAACACCAGTGACGATTATCTGAACCGGTACTGGGCTTCCTCTAAGTTGACTCAGACTCAAATGAGTACCCGGTGCGATGTGTAAACATCGCCACTGGGGAGACAAAGGCGGTCGGGCGTGGTGCTGGCCACCCACCCCCTCGTGTACCGTTGCGGCCTTCTTTAGGTGCTCGCTAACAGCACTTGCCCCAAAGGTCTGTTAAGGCTATACGGGGGAACTTTGTGTTTGAAAGGGAGTATGTATGTGTGACAGAGGGATGGAGTATGTGTGTGTGTGAGTAGAGGGGTGTGTGTGTGTCTAAGTGAGGGAATGATGTGTTTGTGAGTGTGCGTGAGATAGGCAGTATGTCTGCGTGAGTGGGGCAGTGTGCGTGTAAGAGATAATGTATGTATCTGTGTGGTTGTGTTAGGACTAGAGTACGTGTGTGATCTTGTGTGTGTGGCCTTTTGTTTTTCTGTGAAAGTGAAAGAGAGGGTGTACGTTTTGTGTGCGTTCGCGTGCGTGTGCGTGTGTCCAATAGCATTTGCGCATTCATCTGCGTGCGTGTGTGCGCGTGTAGGTGCGTGTGTGTCAGCGTGAGAGAGATTGCGTGTTGCCTCTTCGTATACTGCACGCGCACACTCCCCCTTCTCAAGACATTCAGAAACGCAACGAGGGCGAAAGCCATCGGTTGCCTTGCGCGCAATCCAATTCCTACAACGCGTCACCGCTACGTGTATATATCTATTTGCCTTTTGCGCCGCGTGTTGCCTCGCGGCAGTTTGACCCGGAGAATACACTTCGATGTGTACTACACCAGGGTATGAGAAGCTCGTTAAAAATAAGACAAGGGACGGTGCAAATTGTTGTCAGTGGAACGCGACAAACCGCGTTGCAATAGCTGGCGTCGAGTTGTGTACGCGCATTACACGTGGTTTGGTGGTGGCAGTGGGTTGACTCGTGATTTCACACGGAGTTAGCCTCGGACGAGTGTGATCGTAGAGTGTGTTTGCCAGCGGTGTGTGTGTGTGTGAGAGCAACAAGAGTGTGTGGATGTGAGCGTGTGCACGTGAGTGGGGAGCGGTGGCGTCGCGGTTTTGCGCGCTGTGCTACGCAACGAACCCGGCGACTCGGAATTCGCTTCCCGCTCACAACCGATGACAGTGAATCATATCTGAACCGGTCCTGGGCATCCCGTGGGTCGCCTCGGCTTTAAATGAGTACCTGGGGCGGTACTTGTCAGAACTGGAGAGACAAAGGCGGCCGGGAGTGGTATTGAGCATCCACCCTTTGCTGTCTAACGGCGCCTCACCTCAACAGTCTGTTAAAAGGCTGTGTGTGAGTGTGTGTGAGTGTGTGCGTGAGTGTGTGTGTGAGTGTGTGTGTGAGTGTGTGTGTGTGATTAGTGACTTTGAGCGTGTGTGTGTGTTTGGCGTGTGAGTGTGTGTATGGGTCTAAGTGTGAGTAAGTGTGAGTGGGGGGTGGAGGGGGGGGGAGAAGCAACGTGGACTCTTCTTCGTCTTCTTACTGCGCATTCTTCGCTTGACTGAACTCTTTTTGAAAAGGAGAGCGAGAGAGGGGAGAGGGGGAATCTCTCCTCCCGTCAAAGCTCCATTAGCGAAGCACGCAAGCATGTGTGTATAACTGTATATACATTTATTAAACATTGTATTTACCCTTTGCGAGTGTACGACGGCGTTTATTGGAAGTCGGTCCGTTTCATCAGCGGGTGCGGTCAAAGCGGCTCATTCGGGTCAAACGGAGCGGGGAAAGAAACTTGGAGGGGTTTGTCACGCAGATGTCTTCTTGTGATGTTCAGTGATGCTTTTGCTGCTCACACGCGTATTACACACAACACACACATGTGTGTGTGCGCGTTACACAACACACACACGTGTGTGTGTGTGCATTACACAACACACACGCATTACACAACACACACGCATACCCTACACACGTAAAAAAGCGTGTCCACGTATACACACACACATACATACACACACGTACACACGTGTTCGGGTAAACTACACACAAACACACACGCATATATACAGGCACACACGTGTCCACATACACACACGAGAACACACATATGCATTACATTAATGGACATGAAGGTACATGCGCATATGATAGATACAAAGACAAATATACCCAGTATAGCCTTAATAGACTGTTGGGGCAAGTGCTGCCAGCAAGCACCTATAAAGGTGCCGAAACGGTACACGAGGGGGCGGGTGACAAGCACCACGCCCGACCGCCTTTGTCTCCCCATTAGCGATCTTTACATACCACACCAGGCACTCGTTTGAGGCCGAGTCGACCTACGTGAGGGCCAGGACCGGTTCACATAATCCTAACTTGTGTGTCCCCGTGTGCGGGAATCGAAGTCGTGTCGGTGGGTTCGTAGCGCAGCGCGCTAACCCCTACACTACCGCTCCCCGAGGACACCCGTACAAAGACGTACGTACGTACATACACGCATAAACACTCACATACACACGCACACGCGTGCATATACAAAGGACAAACCATCCCCCCACCATAGCCTGAACAGACTGTTGGGGCCAATGCTCATGAGCGGGCACCTATGAAGGCAAGCACGTGCATACACACACACACACATTCGCGCACTGACGCACACACGCACTTACATAGACCCTCAATTGACGCTCTCGAGTCTAAACCGAGTTACAGACCCATTCACACGAGTGCTTTGATTCTATTGCCCGCACTGACCGTCTGGCTGAAAACACTGCTGCTCTATTGACTTACATTGGATAAAAGAGGAACAAGCCCCCTATCCCTCCCTCTCCCCCCCGGCCGCCCCCTCCAAGATTTTTTTTTTTGCCAAGAGACGTTGTTACATATTCAAATGCTTAATGAGCCACTTACTTCAGTGAAGAATGACCCATCCTTGTATTGAATGCGGACCCATGTCGAATAGGGAAGGTCCTTCCCTTGCCTTGCAAACATCTGGCAGTTCAGCGGCATTGGGACAGTTAAAGAGTCTGACTGCTGACGAGTAGCTGAACGTCGAAACCGGAACACGGCCTTGCTTGTACGACGACCAATGGTGCTGCAAACAGAACTAAGTCACACATAAGCTGTGCACGTGATGCGTGTGTGTATGTTGAACTTATTGCGCACTGTACGTAGCCAACCGCGCTGATCGGGGGTGCGGGTGAAAGGATGGACAAACTAGACACGCACAGAAATAAATTAAATAATAGTAGTAATAGAATACGACGTTTCGATTGCGACACAAGCAACCAACATCAGGTACAAATGAATGAGAAAACAAACCGAGTAAACTTGGAAATATAATGCAACACAACACAGAGAGTCGGCCAACAAAACAGTCAACACCCCAACCTGGTTGATGACGTTCTTCCAAAGATTGCTACATTTTAGAGAGAGACAAAACAGAGACACGGAGACACACAGACAGACACACACACGCAGAGAGAGAGACTCACACAGAGACAAACACACGAAAGCTTCGATTCTAGCTTAGACACACACACACACACAAAGCAGCAAGTTGCGTGGCTGATGAGATGTGTGTAAAACTCAAAACAAAAACGGTGCTTGTAGTTTTCTTGAGAAGGGACGGACGGATGTGAGAAAGGGGGCGAAGCGGCTGTCGACTGACCCACTGAGAACGGGGACATGTCCGTGTAACACCGAGTCAGCAGTCGGTGCATACGTACGAATAGCAACGCACCGCACGTTCAACAGAGCATTTGACAACAACACGCTGCCCTCAGAGGGACAAGAAATGCCCAACGACAGTCGACGTTTTGGGCAACGGTCCTTTTTATGCGTGTAATACTTGCAGCGCTGCGCTTGTGTGCGTCCGCGTGCGACGGAGTGAACGTGGCGGGCGCCGTTCCCGTTTGGCGATGTCCCGCTTGGGTCAACTTTGGGTCCGGATTGACAGCTTCGATGGTCGTAACTTAAGATGGGGATGGGGATTCACTTCTCAAATCGAGTGTCACGCGCGCGGTGAGTGCCTCTACGAACAGTTTGGGGTGCTGATACGACGTGTCGGAGGTGGGCGTTCGTGTGCCTATATTTGATCGAGCGCGGTGGAGGAACCAAAGCTGGGAGGGTTTGGAACAACGCTACGGTGCGCGAAACGTGAAGAAGACGCGCGTTTTCACACACGCGCACGTGTGTGTGTGTGTGTGTTTTTAAATGGCCACGTTATTTTTCGATTTAAAGCTTTCGTGGCTGCAGGGATTCATCTTCTTGGTTCTTATTCTCTATTCTCTATTTCTCGATGTGTAGATAATGGGCCGGGATAGTTGATTACATTTTTGAAGGGAAAAAAACATCTTTAGAACTGTTTTTTTTTTCGTGTTTAGATTGTCGTCCATTCACCCGCACCTCTGATTAGCTGGCTCGGCTACGTACGGTGCGAAAGAAGTTCAACATACATTTGTGGACGCGAATGTTAGTTCGCATCGTCTACGACGTCATTCCGTCCGTCGGTTCGCCGTTATTTGCACCACAATAGGAACTACACGTGTGAGTGTATGTGTGTGTATGTATATTTATATGGGGAGCGGTAGTGTAGTGGTTAGCGCGCTGCGCTACGAACCTGGCAACCCGGGTTCGATTTCCGCTTACGGCCATCACCAGTGACGATTATCTGAACCGGTCCTGGGCCTCTCCTAGGTCAACTCAGCCTCAAATGATTACATGGTGACATGTGTAAGCATCGCCACTGGGGAGACAAAGGCGGCCGGGCGTGGTGTTGGCCACCCACCCCCTCGTGTGCCGTGCCGGCCTTCATAGGTGCTCGCTAACAGCACTTGCCCCTACAGTCGGTTAAGCCTACACGGGGGATCTTTGTCTTTATATGTATTTATACCCACATACGTATTTTCATCTCTTTACCAATCCACCGCTGGATGAAAGCCACGCGGTGTCGGTGAAGGAGGTTGTTTAACCATACTTCACCACGCCGGTTCGTGCGGGTTGGTAGAGACGACGAGTGGCCCAGAATCGGTTCAGATACCACTCGCCACTGATGTTATCCGTGGCCCAAAATCAAACTCAGTTTGACTGGTTTATATCACACGATGTGCTAGCCACTGCACCTCCCCTCCACCCTTGTATATAGGCACATGTATTTGTATACACGTGCAAAATCGGTACGTGACCACGCGTTGGTTACACAAGACAACAGCTAGAAGTTAACAACTCTCTCTTTCTGACCGTTATAAGTAACTGTAAACCACCCAGCACGAGGCTCACACCGCCTTCCTACTACACAAGGAACCTCTCTCTGTGAGATGTTAACTACCTCGCCTGGTATACAGGAGGTGGTGGGTTCGATCCCGACTCTGACGACGCCTCCATACGTGAGGTTTGCGTGTCTCTCTCTCTCCCCGTGGCCACGTGGATTTTAATCCGGGTTCAACATCACGCGTTCTGAGTATTTTGGCTGCGATACATTTCCACGTGATAAGCCACTTCGTCGGGCTATCATTTGTGGCCAGGTCGCTTCTAAAAAAAAGTGCTAAGTAGATCAGTGGGCCTTACCTCGTAGAAATAAAAATAAATATTTCAAATTTGAAAGTTGTTTAGTTTCATAAGGAACCTCTCTGTGTGAGATGTTCGCACCATAAAACAAATGATCGGGCAATGACACTGCTGATACGTGTGCATTGGTGCACAGGCGCGCGTAACAAACAACTTCACACATTCGTCAATAATACTATCGTCTTGAAAGATTAAACATATATATAACAAGCGACGTTTCGGGCAAGGGTCCTATTGTGCTATGAAGAAGGGCTATTGCCCGAAACGTCACCTATTGTGTTTTTTTATTTTTTTTGTAAGGCCACAGCGTTGGTTTGTTTACATCGCCTGCTCCGTAACCTCGCAATGTGCGTTTCTGGGCACTCTTGGAATGATCGAGCGTCTGTTAAGCCACGTGCGTGTCTACATCATAAGTAAGAGGTCAAGTAAAACAAATGTTATCGTTGTTTATAGCTTTAAAATTCTTCTATTCAACGTTGAATGGTGCAACATCGCCGATTCTTCGACGAGTTGGTTGTAAATCTGTGTACCAACGTGTATGCGTGCGCACATATCACGCAAAGTGTACACACGTATCGGACAGCAATACCATTTTCAATCCACTGCTGGATGAGTGCCTTCCCACGCCGCGTAGGCCATGAGTGTTGTTTGGCCATACTTTATACTTCACCACGCCGGTGAGTGTGGAGTTGGTTAAGGGGTCGCGGGGCAGGACTGGTTCAGATAGCTCTCGCCACTGATATTAGCCGTGGCCGGGAATCGTGTTGTGTCCGGAACCCGTGGAGCCGCGCGCTAACCACTACGCCACCGCTCCACCCAACAAAAAGCATACGGAGTGTGCACGTACGAGTTCACATGCGTCTACAAGTACACGCGTGAACAGAAGCTGTTGCCGTTTCACACACACACACAATCACTGCATGCTATTTATAGCATGAGAATGATCAGTCATTAGCTCTCCGCTGCTGGATGAAGGCCCCTTCCCGCAAGCTGCCACCACTTCTCACGACCCTGCGATGCAGTAATCCGCCTAGCACCTACGCGCGAACTCATTTCATTGCTCCATCTCCGCCGCGTTGGGTTCGTTCTCGGAAGAGCTTCCGCTCCTCCTGCTTTCGCGTTGAGCGTTTTAGAGAAACCTATTGGCCTAACGACAGAAACTGTTGAGACCACCACCACCACCAAGCACCACTACAACTACCACCATAACCACCACCACCACCACCACCACAATGCCACCGCCTTCGTGAACACCACAACCGGTGGCGACTTTGGCGCGTCCGCCTTGTCGCCTCCTTTCGGGGTAGCCGCGTCGCGAGTCGCGAGTCGCGTTCGGGGAGCGCTCGTTGCGGGGAAAAAGCCTCTGGTGAGGTGTTAAACTGAGGCCAAACTGAGGACAAATGATGCTTCTGAGCGGCAATGACTGCGCACAATGGGCGCTCCGTCTCCCGCTGCTTCGACGCAACAACTGCGCCGGGCTCCCGTTTGGAGGCCATATGGTTTGTGCATTTTCCCAACACTTTCCCGTCACTTTGATGGATTGGCGATCCCGCCCTCCGTACTTAAACAGCCTTTCGCTCCCCCTTCCTTCTCCATCCTCCTCCACCCCCACCACCACCGCCTCCCCCCCCCCTCCCCAAAAAAAAGAGGCCCATGCATACATGCGGTTTTTTTTTTTAGAGGAGCATCTGTGCTTATTGCGTGGCGCTCAATGCGGGCGCTATGAATTTCAATGACGGGTCGCTCTGTTGAGGCGCAATGAATAAATCTAGGGGGCCGTGTTTATCGCGGCTGTTGTTGATTGCCGTGGCCAATCGGCGCCTTTGTGTTTGGCCAAAGGAGCGTGCGGGCGTGCTCCCTAGCCTCGAGGAGTTAACGAGCCTTCTTCCTCCTCCTCCTCCGCGCGTGCGTGAGTGTGTGTGTGTGTCTCTCTCTCTCATCGGCACCGATATTAAATAAGCCACACTCTTGAATACCAAGCGTCGGGTGGGTGGGGAGGGGTGAGAGATGGATGAAGGGAGAGAGAGAGAGGGAGGGTGTGGTATGGTGTAGTACTCTCTCCAGGCACACACGGAGATCTGTGCCCAGCGTCTAATGATCACGCGTTATCACTCTACCCGTTCCGCCCGCTTCTCCTTAACTCTCCCATCATCATCATCACCACCACCAACATCCTCATACCCACCCACAGCTATCCCACTCATCCTCTATTCTGCTCCCCACCCCCCCACCTCGCCCCTCTCTTCCCCATGCATTTACATAACTTGTTGGGTGGAAGTTTTAGCTGCCACAATGGACGCGAGCCGCTGTCTCGTTATGTGTGTGTGTCTCTCTCTCTGCTAGCCCTCTCGTGCACGCGTTATCGTCAGTCAGTGCTTGTCACACACAATCGTACACGTGCTTGCGTACGTGTGCGTCTCTGTGTTTGTCTGTATTGGAGCGGTAGTGACCATTATCTGAACCAGCCTTGGGCCTCCCCGAGGTCGAATCAGTCTCAGATGAGTTCATGGTGCGGTGTGTAAAACATTGCCACTTGGGAGACAAAGGCGGCCGGGCGCGATTCTGGCAACACGCCCCCCTCCCCCCCCCCACTTGTGTGCCGTGCCGGCCTTCGTAAGTGCTCGCTAACAGCACTTGACCCTACGGTCTGTTACAGACTATCTGGGGGATCTTTGTGTACGAGGCTGCATGCCAATGCGGGTGCCCAAGAGATAATCTGTCTGTGTGTGTGTCCCTTGTGTCTCTATACACATATGCACGGACATACATAGGGTGACCCGCGTACAAGACATGCACGTGTGCACATAACCCCCCCCCCCCCACCATGTAAGTCCCCCACCCCTACTCCCACCACAACTCCTAACCCAGTTGTCTCCGCTTTCTCGAGGGGGCCCATTGAGAGTTTGAAATGTGCGTGGGGAGCGCACCACGCTACGAACTCGTCGACCCGAGTTCGATTCCCGCTCACGACCAACACCTCCGATCAGCACGGTTGGCTGCCTACGGTGCGAAATAAGTTCAACATACCGTATATACATAATCGGTTACCGGTCCTGGGACTCCCCTAGGTTGACTCCGCCTCAAATGAGTACTTTGTGCGGTGTGTAAACATCGCCACTGGGGAGACGCAGGCGATCGAGCGTTGGATTGGCCCCCCCCCCCCCCTCGTCTGCCGTGCCAGCGCTCGCGAACCGCACTTGCTCCAAGAGTTGGTTAAGGAGGTTACACGGGGAATCTTTGTCTTTGTATGTATACTCGCTCACAAAGCCGTGTCCCTCTTGCGGCCTGTACGGCGTTTTTGCGTGCGTTCGTATCAAGCGATTGAACCAAATCATACACGATATGATTGTATACTATATATTAAACTACATATTAACCGTTATATGTAGTTTAATAATCGTTTGCAGATTCACGCGAGGATTTGCTGATCCACGCGTCTACCACATTGGCTTCCATCAACATCACTGATGATGATGATGACATCATCATCATCATTAATATTGAAACTGGAACATGCTTGGATTACTACTGCCTCTATACACCAGATCGATACAGTCACTGGCTGCTTTAGAGACATTTAGATACAAAGTCATCGAAATGGCTTAAGCAGCACTTTATTCTCGGTAAAGGTGTTGATTTGTGGGCGTCGTGGTGGTGAGATGTTAACTACCTCGTCTGTTAGGCAGGATGTCGTGGGTTTGATCCCGTGCCTGACGAATGTATATTTGGAGTCTCCGTGTCCTCCGGTCTTATCCTTCACATTTAGAATCAGCACGCGTTTAGAGTATCTGGCTGCGTTACATTTCCACGTGATAAGCCACTTGGTTGAGCTATCATTTGTGTCCAGGTCACTTCTGAAAAAGAGCTACAGAGCTCAGATGGTCTTACCTCTTAAAATAAAAAGTTCAGTTTCGATTTAAAGCTTTCGTGACTGCAGGGATTAATCTTCTTGGTTCTTTCGGTAAAGTCACGTAGAAGGGAAGTAATAAAATAATAAAAATAAAACATAATACATTAATTCTCACGACGTTTCGGCCACAACACAGACCTGTTCTTCACCTGAGGACGGCTGCTTGCGTTGTGGCCGAAACGTCGTGAGAATCATTTTATTATGTTTTATTTGTATTATTGTATTACTTCCCCTCTACGTGACTTTACCGAAAGAACCAAGAAGATAAAAAGTTCAGTTCAGTTGATTTACATTTGTCGCTCGCTCTCTCCGCGTGACACGATGTCTTGTTCTGTCTCGTCCGTTCCATCGGAACGAGGTTCCCCTAGCATCTAGGGTGCATATCACCTATGTACATCGTGAACAAAATCGTGAATAAGTATAACCAGTAAAAACAAAGTTTTTCACTATAAATCCTTTATATGCGTGGCGGCTAGAGTCCTCTCGTCCTCTGGCTTGAGATGGCTGCCACCTATGGGTCAGATGATTGCATTGCACCATTAAGCAATTGGTAATTAAATATAATATTTTTGTCCTAAAAAGTGTAAAATTTTGGACAAAAATTTTCACGAACATTAATTGTCACGCACAACGAGTCTGTGTGGAAAATGTCAGCTCGATTGGATCACGGGAAGTGGGTTAAAAAACGACCGAAAGATTTGCACGGTCCTAAGCAAGCAAGTGAACTTAATATAAAGGATTTTAAAAAAATCCATTCTTGGGCTCACCATTCCATCGAAAGCATCGATTTTAATTCTACGAGTCGGTTAATCCTTCCGTGCCTAAAACGTACTATGCTGGTCACTGTCGCGTGCAGCACACGCAAGATCTGGATGAATGAAACCTCTCCGCGTTTGGTAGGTTGGTCAACAAAAAACACTCAAACAATACGATCAGAATGAAGGAAACAACTTCGTAATTTCATGCCAATTGTAAAAGCCCGTTCACTGTGTTGTAGACGTGTGATAGGAGTCTATATCTGTGCGTTATTGCAATCGCTCTCATTACGTTATTCAAGCTCCCCGTGTGTGTGTATATATGTGTATATTTATATCTGTTTCCTTCGCAGATCAGTGTGTTTGTAGCCTATATATAAACAATAAAAACTAATGTTTATGTTTCAAGAATTTACTGAAACAGAGCAGTTTGGGTGAAATAAAACAAAATAGTGTAATTCTCAAAGACCAAAATTTTTTATTCAGAAATGATTTAGCGTCAAATCGTCCCGCGCAAGTAAATAGGTGTATGATGTGTCGTACACCCTCCTCCACCCAAGCACATTCAGTTGATAAAGTTGCCACGTGAAAAAAAAACGTGGCAATGTTTTACTGCCCATTACTGGCACGTTTATTCACGTGCCAACTTTATTAAGAAGGTGGATGGCGTACGACACACATTTTACTTAAAATTATCTAACCCAAAAACATTTTATGAACCATACTATTGAAAACCTGCGAATTATTTGGTTCTTTAGGTAAAGTCACGTAGATAAAACAAAAGTTAATAAGAAAAATATATTTTAAAAAAATTATATAGACTGTAGCCTGGTTCTTAATCAGAGTGAGTGTACTGGCAGTCTATAATGTAAACTGTAGCCTGGTTATTAAGTTTGGTGAATGTACTGGCAGTCTATAATGTAGACTGTAGCCTAGTTCTTAACTTTGGTGAGCGTACTGGCAGTCTATAATGTAGACTTATTCTGGTTCTTTCAGTAATTAAAATAAAAACAAAAACCACGACATTTCGATCACAACACAAGCGGTCGCCATCAGGAAAAGGGGGGTTAGCCTCTAAAGACAAACTGTTTATAAAGGTTTAGAGATGGGTGTAGCCCAAGTGTGTCAGCAGCATGGGTGGGGCAGCTAATGTTAATGTAGGAGAAAACAACGACACCAGCAGTGGGTCTACACCAATCAAAGCATTGCACCTCGCTACACACCCCCACACTGTTGACGGTGGAGGTTGATAAGAAAACACAAATCAAGTCATGACCCAAAGTGGTTGATGACATCTTGCCAATGATTTCTGAGCTTATAACCATCCTCTAGGTTTAAGTTGTGTCTGTATATATGGATGGCTTCATGAACGAATCTTTGTTGATAGCCAGTAGGCTTGCAAAGTAACATCGTCTTAGAGAAATCAATTTCTTGTGAGCCAGCCGCACTAAAATAATGATCAGCCACGGCAGAAGTCTTGGTCCTACCGTGTTTCAAATCTGCCTTATGTTCACGAACACGGTCCGAGACATGTCGCTTAGTTTCCCCACTGTAACTACTGCCGCAGATACAACTTAGTTTGTAGATATTGCATGTCATTCACAGATGGGATAAGATCACGGATTTTATGTACTGTGTTAAATCGGACATGGATATTGTGTTTGTTCATGACTTTGGAAATCTTTTTGGTTAACCCTATGTATGGCAAGGTGATGGTTTTGATTGGATCCTCAGATGGCTCCTTCCTCACGGTTCGGGTGATGGCTTTGCGGATTGTGTAGTCAGAATATCCATTCGCCTTGAGAGCTTGGTGTACGTGTTTGAGTTCACTGGTTATGTGTTCATGGTCGGAGATACATTGAGCTCTATGGTGTAGCGTTTTGATGAGGGCATTCTTCTGGGATGGATGGTGGTGGGAATCAGGTTTTAGGTAGGCGTCAGTATGGGTTACTTTCCTGTAGACAGAATGGCTCATTGAGCTTGGTCTCTACTGACACACTTGGGCTACGCCCATCTCTAAACCTTTATAATCAGTTTGCCTTTACAGGCGAGCCCCTCTTTTCCTGATGACGACCACTTGTGTTGCGATCGAAACGTCATGGTTTTTCTTTTTATATTACATTTTTATGACTGAAAGAACCAGAATAAGTCTACATTATAGACTGCCAGTACGCTCACTCAGGTTAAAAACCAGGTTACAGTCTACATTATATACTGCCAGAACGCTCACCGAGGTTAAGAACCAGGCTACAGTCTACATTATAGACTGCCAGTACACTCACCCAGGTTAATAACCATTGCTAGTCTACATTATAAACTGCCAGTACACTCACCAAACTTAATAACCAGGGTACAGTCTATATTAGTTTTTCGTCTATTTTTTTTATTCACTTTTTTGTATTATTACTTTTCTATCTACGTGACTTTACCGAAAGAACCAAAGAATATGAATTCCTGCAGTCACGAAAGTTTTAAGTCAGAAAACCTGTGTGTTAAGAAAATCACGTATGTATTCATGGTTATGTAGTGTATACAATTTTTATAATACTGGAGTAGTGACAGATTAAGATGCACGGACACGAAGTCAGAATGTGAGAGTAGTGTATAGTGTTTACTTGCGTGTAGTGACTTCTAAATGCGCATAAAGGACGCTCTGCGAAAGAGCAGATATGCTAATGCACACGCACTAATGTTACATGAGTGTGTGCAAAGACAAAGATCCCCAGTAAAGCCTTAACAGTCTATTGGGGTAAGCGCTGTTAGCGAGCACCTATGAAGGCCGACACGGCACACGAGGGGGTGGGTGGCCAGCACCACGACAGGCCGCCTTTGTCTCTCTAGTGGTGATGTTTACACACTGCATTAGGTACTCGTTTTAGGCTGAGTTTATGTAAGGGAGGCCCAGGACCGGTATACATCGTCATCGGTGTTGGCCGTGAGCAGGACTCGAACTCGTGTCGCCAGGTCCGTAGCGCAGCTACACTACCGATTGCCACACTACAAAGACAAAGAACCCCCGTATAGCCTTACCAGCCTATAGGGGCAAGTGCTGTTAGCGAGCACACACACATGCACACACACACGCGCGCGCGCGCGAACGCGTAATTGGATGATTACCGCTGAAGGTTTTGTGAATTGTGAATGGCCCCACGCGAGCCAGGCCCACACTCCGCGGTCGTTCTTCCGCTTTACCCACGTGCCTCGCTTTGTCCACGCGCCCATTTTTTTGTTTTTGCCCACGTGACCCGATTTACCCACGTGTCCATTTTGTTTTGCCCACGTGTCTCCATTAACCCACGTGTCCCGTTATGCCCACGTGCTCCTTTATTGCCATACGTGCCCCGATGTGCCCACGTGCAGTCGTAAAGCGTGGGGCAAATCGTGGTTCTGCGCCCCGCGCGCGCGCCATATGCTTTATGGGCGCAATCGAAAATTTCAATCTTCGTCTCGGGAAGAGAGAAAGAGACTTTGCGTGCGCGCGCGCGCGCGAGAGAGAAAGAGAGAGCGAGATCGAGGGAGAAGCAGAGGGAGAGAGATAGCGACACACGTACGTTTACGGGCAACAGATATTTCGGCAAAGTTAGAGCGCAATGAAATTAAGGGGGGGTTCCGCGTGTCACGAGAGGAGCGTTACGGGAGAGTGCCTCGTGGGAGACGGGGCAGGTATGGGGGGTCGGATCCAGTGTGTGAGCGTGTGTCAGTATGTAGCCTGTGTTGGGGAGCGGTAATGTATAGTTGAGTGTACTGCGCTACGAACCCGGCGACCCGAGTTCGATTTCCGCTCACCAGCAATAACGGTGACGAATATTTGAACTGGTCCTGGGCCTTACCGAGGTCAACTTCAAATGAGTACCTAGTGCAATTGTGCAAGCAGCAGCAGCGGGGGAGCCAAAGGCGGCCCGGTGTGGTGCTAAGACACCCACGCCCTCGTGTGCTGTGTTGGCCTAAATAGGTGCTCGCTAACAGTATTTGCTCCAAAAGTACTCGGTCCCTCTTGCAAAGAGATGACCCCGCTCTGTGGAGTGCTCACCTTGTTATACAAATAAACGTGGATGGTGTATATTGTTGACAACAGGTGATCTTTGTACGTGTCCTTATATAAGCAGTGTTTTGCTACTGTGATCATTATTGCATAAGGCCATATTCTCCACAAATCATCATCATCATCGTCGGCCATGTTCAACTCACCGCTGGATGAAGGTATATACCCTAGCCTGCCGCTACATGCGATGGTACAACAATCCACCCAGCACCCTGGCACATTGATCTGATCTCATCGCTCCATCTCCCTCGGAGCAACGAAATCAGTTCACGTGCGGGGGCAGTGTGCATTTGGTGCGCATAGGACACAGAACCACAAATGTGAGAAAAAGACCCCAAAAACCATACTAAAGCTTTACACATATAGAGGTGGGAATCTATAGAGCAGCGGTTCTTTTTAACCTGGGATGCACGCACCCCCTGTGGGTGCGAGATGCCCTTTCTGAGAACCAAAGTGATGCAGGCTGCAGTGAAGAACCACGGCTATCGAGAGTAAAAATTGCCCTCTAGATGGAGGCCTCGCAGCGTCTCCGGTACCGCAAAGCAGCACGCACGAATTGCGCTTAGAGCGCCACCTACTACAACAAATATATCCCAGCAGCAACGGCGGCAGTGTCCGTCGCATCTCCACCGATAACAATTCCCTTGATAGCGGAGTGTCCCCCCCCTTCTCCTCCTGATGTAATTAATCACCGATAGCCACGTGAAGTCGCCGGTGAAGCAGGGCTCTCATTTATTGGCTCCATAATATGATCATGGTGCGTCGTCGTCGCAGATATCAGCACCACCACCACCACCACCATCCCACAGACACAAAACAAATAATGTCACTGAAGCTCCTGTGGCGTTGGCAGTGGTTGCAAGTGCAGCATTAACAACGAAAACTCAACACACTCGTCAACGGGCACTGCCTTAGAAGGGACACAAGAACGCATTCCTCATGGTACATCATGTGCTCTGAAAGAAGGGACATTGCTACTCTTAGGTTTTTTCGGTAAAGTCACGAAGGTAAAAATATATAATAATAAAATAATAATAAATGAAAATAACTCAATTTATTATTCTTTTACTTTATTATTGTTCCGATTTAAAGCTTTCGTGACTGCAGGGATTCATACTCTTGGTTCTTTCGGTAAAGTTTTATTATTGTTATTTTTACCTACGTGACTTTACCGAAAAAACCCTAAGAGTATGAATCCTTGCAGTCACGAAAGCTTCAAATCTAGAAGGGACATTGCCCCAAAACGCCGCCTATTATATATATAGTACAGCATTTCCTTTAAAGGCGGTGCTATTGACGAATGTGTTGAGGTGCTTTCTGAAACGCTTCAGGCCGTTTGCGGATAAATAAACGGCGGCGCGATGTTTAACGACCGCTCCTGGTATGGAGGAGGTCGCGAGTTCGATCCCGATCCTGATCCCGACCCCGGAGCCTGCTGTATATTTGGAGTTTGCGTGTCTTTCTCTTACCGTGGGCTCGTGGATTTTTCTCCGGGTCCCTCCGGCTTTTCCCCTTCAAATGTATAAACGCGCGTTTCGAGTATTTGGCTGCTGTACATTTCCACGCGATAAGCCGCTTCGTTGAGCTATCATTTGTGGGCACGTCGCTGCTTAAAAAAGTATAGCTCAGTCGGCCTTACCTGATAAAATACACGTTTAGTTTTATTTTGATTTAAAGCTTTTGTGACTGCAGGGATTCATATTCTTGGTTCTTTCGGTAAAGTCACGTAGAAGGGAAATAATAATGAAATAATATAAATATTAAACAATAAAAAGTCTCACGACGTTTCGACTGCAATATAAGCAATCATCATCAGGTGTGAAATCCATAGCAAACCGGACAAACCGCCACTTTTTTCAAATCTTCTTGCTGTGGATTTCACACCTGATGATGATTGCTTGTGTTGCAGTCGAAACGTCGTGAGAATTTTTATTGTTTCATATTTATATTATTTCATTATTATTTCCCTTCTACGTGACTTTACCGAAAGAACCAAGAATAAGTTTAGTTTACGTTTAAATATTTCTACAATTGGGCCGGTAGGCCCATGAGGTAATGTCCTGAGTCTTTATATTTAAATTTCCGTTCTTTCATTTCCATAATCCGAGACAAACTCTTGGACATGTATTTATGGCTGTCAAATAAAGTCGGTGCGCGACCGCGATTTGATGCCTCGCTGATGAGCCGCTGAATGTCGAATCGGGTCCACAGTTTGCTGATGATGGAAAAAAACCCCCAATGCTGCTGAAATTACGCGCTCCCAGAATGCCGTGTGGCTGATGGAATGTGTAAAAAATTAAGCATTTTTTTAAATTGACGGACAGATATGGGAAGGAGCCGTATTGTATTTATTGTGTTATATTCTCTACTACAACGACGCGAATGATTATATTAACTTACACGTGGCCTCCAGTGAGTTCTGTGACATCGCAGTGTACACAACCCTGCATATATATATACCATGACATGGAACATTTATTAATATCATTTATATTGATTACAAAACCATCTTACAACAGATGCATTGAATAGCGTGTGTACAATAATCGATGTTTGTTTTAATTGTATGTTGCCAGGCAGTGGCGACTATACCGCATGCCCGCCTGTAACCCAGCACTGTGAGGGCAGTGAGAGTGGGTGGATCATCGCACGAATATTGTGATTGTCGCTTCTCGTGAGCGGTGAGGAGGCGCCATGCCCTGGCTCGCCAGCAGAGGGCGGTACAACACATCGTGGACTAATCCCCATCTGTTCAATCTGCTTGGGGATCGAGTGTTGCTCCCTCGCGCGCGTGGGTTTTCACTGGGTGCTCCGTGCAGTTTCCTCCCACGCGTATAATTAACGCTCAGGAACTAATTGGCTGAAAATATCTTTAAATATATAAACATTCTAAGCACCCACTTGTGTTGCGGATTGTGCAGCTCTGTGAGATTGCATGAATGACGCTGATCTATAAAAAAAAAGATTATGTAATACATACACCCCCCCCTGCCACCAGCCCGTAGGGGCCGCTATCTTCATCACGGTGAACTTACACAATGAATAGTAGCCCGGCCCCACCACCAAACCTGCACTGACCAGCGTGGTGAAGTATGTTAAAGCAACCCCGATGATAAACACCGTGGCGTGAGACGGCCTTTGATCCATCAGCGGTTTGACACAAGTGCGCTACGAAGCCGGCGAACGGGGTTCGACTCCCGCTCACGGCCAACACCGGTGACGATTATCTGAGCCGGTCTTGGGCCTCTCCTAGGTCGACTCAGCCTCAAATAATAATAATAGTTCAATTTATAACGCGCGCAAATTTGCAGACGTAGTGGCCGCAACTCAGAGGCGCGGAGCCAAGCTCAGAGTCGCTCGAAAGCATGATTGTAGAGGTGAGTTTTTAAGTCTCTCTTGAAGGAGGCGATTGAGGTGATGCTGCGAATGTGCGGTGTGTAGTAAACATCGCCACTCGGGAGACAAAGGCGGCCGGGCGTGGTGTTGGCCACCCACCGCCTCGTGCGACGTGCCGACCTGCATTGGTAAGGCTATACGGGGGATCTTTGTCTTTGTGGCGATATGAGTTCGATTCCCGACCACGACTAACACCAGTGTCGAGTGATATCTCGACATGTCCTAGCCCTCGTTTACGTCGACTCAACATCAACTGAGTGCCGGGTGCGATGTGTGTGTGTGTACTCTATGTATATTCTTAGTTTTTTTCGGTAAAGTCACGTAGGTGAAAAATTAAAATTAATAAAAGTAAAATAAAAAATAAAATAAAATAAAAATCACGACGTTTCGGAGGCAACACAAGCCTCCGTCTTCAGGTGGAACCGTCACATCACTTGATACAGCTATCGTGCTGTATCAAGTGATGTGACGGTTCCACCTGAAGACGGAGGCTTGTGTTGCCTCCGAAACGTCGTGATTTTTATTTTATTTTTTATTTTACTTTTATTAATTTTAATTTTTCACCTACGTGACTTTACCGAAAAAACCTAAGAATATGAATCGTCACATCACTTGATACAGCTATCGTGCTGTATCAAGTGATGTGACGGTTCCACCTGAAGACGGAGGCTTGTGTTGCCTCCGAAACGTCGTGATTTTTATTTTATTTTTTATTTTACTTTTATTAATTTTAATTTTTCACCTACGTGACTTTACCGAAAAAACCTAAGAATATGAATCCTTGCAGTCACGAAAGCTTCAAATCTACTCTATGTATATGTCAGCACTGGGGAGACAAAGGCGGCCGCGCGTGGTGCTGGCTAATCTAACAATCCCCGGTGCGTCGTGCCGACCTTCTAAGCTGCGCTATAACAGGACTCCGCCCCCCATTGTCGATAAGACCACGCAGGGGAATCGTAGAGTCTTTGTGTGCACACCTGCGTGCACGTGGGTAAACGCGTGTGCGCATTTCATTCGCTGTTCATTCGTTGTGGTTTTTTGGGGCACTTTATGGGATGTTCTACGAAAAAATTATTACGACACGATTACCGATGAAGATAACGCAATCGTGCATGTTCTATATCTGTTGATCGTATACGCTCATCGTCACGACGAAGACAACTCAACACATCCGTTCATAATACTGCCATAAGAAAGAGCACAAACATAGAATCAGCGACGCTTCGAGCAATGGCCCTCCTTCACAGCGCATTGAGCCAAATCTACCTCTAGAGTTGCCTCTGTAGAGGTGACTTCAACGGAATAATAATACATTTAGCTCCGTTTCGTTCACGCGTGACACTTTTATTAATTGACGGTGTCGAGCGGAGGAGAGTTTATGGCGACATTTTGTACACGATCCAACGCAAAGGAAACCGACGATGACGCATAATATTTGGTCTTGAAGCCTACATGTAATGCATTTTTTTTAGGTGTGTATGTTGAACTTCTTTCGCACCGTACATAACCAACCGTGTTAATGTAAAACGCATGCGTGGCTGAGATTGTAGCAAGCTCCTACTTGATTGTGCACATTTTGTATGGATTATATATATATAACTAGCAGGCTGAAAGTTATATATGACTGGACGTCCTTTGGACGTGACCGTTCGTCCGTCCCTCCCTCCCTCCAGCCAGCTAGCCAGCCAGCCAAACTTTGTATGTGATATAATACGTATAGTGTGGCTATAGCTATGGTAATACGAAAACTCTACATTTACGCAATCTAACCCAGAAAAAAAACCTCTATATTATGGATAGTATTTGTCGGGAAAGCCTAAACGAATAGTCTCTTACAGAATCTCTCTATCTCGAGTCGACGCTCTGTCCGCCAGCAGTGACGTGAGCCACGATTGCACGGCTCTCGTCGTCCGAGTTTCAGGCCGACTGCACATCCGTGAAAAAAAACGACTGGACGTCTGTGCGAAAGAGCTTTACAGCTCATCAGATTCCTTGCAGCGTGAATAGGTATTCCAATTCGTCGGTCCGAGAGGTAAGTGTATGTGTGTTGAGACGTGGCGGCGAGAAGGACTTTCCAACGTCACGGCGAGCAACACCTTTACCATTCCCCCATATATGTATAAATGTGTATATATATATGAACTGTAATGCTGTGCGGTTTCCACTTAGTTTCTCTTCGGCGTCCGAATATATCATTCTCGCTCGGGACTGTCAATATTTCATCGCCTGCACGGCGTACGTTATTGGATTGGTGCTTAATTGGAGTCATTACCCGGCTAGGCGTTTCAATTGTGTCGGAAGTGGTTTGTCAAAGCGAGGTGACATCTGCCTCGCTTTATCCCTAACAGAGTCAGCGTGCGACTGGACGCACGCACACGCGGCCACTCTGGCCGTCCCAATGCGCGCGTTTGCGTTGACATGAATTCGCGATGGACTGCGTGGTTTGCATGTGACGATATATTACCACTCGGCTCAATGCCGAGGAATTACGATCCGGGGGTCAACGCATTCGTGGCTGGGATTGTAGCAAGCGCCTTATTTGACTGTGCATACTATGTATGGGTTATTTATTTGTTTTATAGATGGGAAATTATTTGACTCACCGCTGTGTGTGCGGAGGGTGTGTGTGTGTGTTTCTGTGCTTGTGCGCGTCAATGTGCGTGTGGTACAGCGTGTGTCTGCCGTGTGTGTGTGTTCCTTGTGTTTGTGTGTTCCAGCGTGTGTCTGTGTATAGGTCTTTGTGCGTGTAAAACTTGTGGGGAGCGGTGGCGCAGTGATTAACGCGCTGCGCTACGAACCTGGCGACCCGAGTTCGATTCCCGCTCATGGCCAACAACAGTGACGATTATCTCAACCGGTCCTGGGCCTCCTCTAGGTCGAATCAGCCTCAAATGAGTAGCTGGTGCGGTGTGTAAACATCGTAACTCGAGAGACAAAGGCGGCCGGGAGTGGTGTTGGCCACCCACCCCCTCGTGTACCGTGTAGCTTCTCGCTAACAGCACAACAGTCTATTGAGCCAAGACGGGGAATTTTTGTATTTGTCTTCGTGTCAAAATGTACCTAGCCTGGCACAAGCGCCGTGGTGACATTATTTGTCTGTCTGGGGAACGTTGGCGTACTTGTTAGCGCACTGCGTTACCAATCCAACGGCCCGAGCTAGATTCATTAATATCAGTGGCGATTTGACGTTGGGCCTCCGTTAGGTCGATTCAGCCATAAATGGGTATAATACCTGGTACGGTGCGCAAACATCAGTATTGGTGGAATAAAGGCGGCCAGGTGTCGCTCTGGTCAAATCTCTCATTGCGCGTGCCGTGCCGCCTTCATAGGCGCTCGCGAACAGCACTTGACCCAACAGCCGGTCTACGGCTATAGGGCGGTATTTGTTACATGTATACTGTATGTATACTGTATGTATGTGTGCACGCGTGTACTAATAGCGGGAATCGTCCAATTTATATCGACGTCAGTGTCACACTCTACGGGAGGCGAATTACTTGGTTCACTGATTATGGAGATCGTATATTGTGAGTGTGTGCTTAGCACGTGAGTCGGGATATTAGGCTGACCCTATTTTGCGAAGCAAGCGAATCAATCATCGGGCCCTCACATTTGAGGGCGCATTATCGAAATTACTGTCTTCCGATTTGGGGAGTGGCAGTGAAGTGAGTTTAACACGTATCAGGCTTTCGCGACCAATACCATCCATAATTTTTTTTTTTTGGGTTAGATCGCGTAAATATAAATGCGTCGTTAAACCCGCCACCACCCGACACAGCCAAATAGTAAAGTTTCTCACGCAAACAGAACAGAGCAAACCTTCTTGGTTCTTTCGGTAAAGTCACGTAGAAGGGAAGTAATAAAATAATAAAAATAAAACATTATAAAATAATTCTCACGACGTTTCGGCCACAACGCAAGAACAGAGCAAAGTCACAACATTTACAATCTGAGTACGACGTTTCGTCAGCAATTACTCAGATTGTAAACGTTGTGGCTTTGCTCTCCAACACACCGGTGTTGCTGTACTAGTGTAGTGTCCTAGGCCTCTTCTCCCTCTCTCTCCCTTCTCGATGCGTGTGTGTGCGTGCGGGTGGCGTGCGGCGCGCACACACTCAGTCGGAGACGAGGTAGTCGCAGGAGGCACCGTCTCTCCTTCGCTACGTTCACGCCACCAACTCCGGCCCACTCTCTCACGACCACGCTGCCCTACGGCCCGGACCGGACACGACCCTGCCCGCGTTGCTCCGACGGCGTCGACCGGGACAGCCGACAACTGTCCGGTCGCGTGATGATCGGGCGCGGGCAGCAGCGGCGACAGCGACGACGAGACGAGTTCACTCTCAGAACCCGCAGCCCGGAGCTCGCGCTCTCCGCTGCTTTTATTCTCTTCGGCGTGGCCTGGCTCCGCCCTAGCCGCGCCTCCCTTCTCGAACCCTCCAGAAGGTTCCAAGGGCCTCCCCACGAGGTCTACCGTGACCCTTGACCCAGTTCCTCCGCCCTGCCGGGCACACACAGCCGTGTACATGCTCAACGGCGTGTGCGCTAAGTGCCCACCTGCAGTTGCCGCTGCTGTACAGCATCAGCGCTGCGTCACTACGCTAGTGACGAATTGGCGTGTTCTGTTTACGTGACAACCCTTACTATTTGGCTGTGTCGGGTGGTGGTGAGTTGAACGACACATTTATATATTTACGCGATCTAACCCAAAAAAATAACCTGGATTATGGTCGCTGAAGTTATTGGCGCGTTGCTCTGATGAAAGTGGCGTTCGATTCCTGACCACGAATAACATCCACGGCGAGGACTGGCTCCCCTAGGTCGATTCAGCCTTAAAGGAGTACAATAGTCGTCGGGCATGCTTGTGGCTTTAATACGTGGTCGGTAACTGCACGTGTCCTAAGAGTCTGGCGAAGGCGATACGGCGGATCTTTGCACGTGGGCGTGTGATAGTGGCAGTAAAAGGTAGAAGGGGACATCCTGAGAGAGGACTACGTGGCGGTAGACATGAGTAAGCATCTATTCATGTAGACAACATCTATATATAGACATACACACAGCATCTAAGATACACATTCAGTGCATAACCTTACATAGGCTGTTGGGGCAAATGCTGTGAGCGAGCTGGTGGAGTGGTTAACACCAAGCCCGGACGCCTTTGTCTCTCCTGTGAAGATGTTTAAACAAAAAAAAACAACAACCACAACACCAGGTACTAATTTAAGGATGAGTCAACGTAAGGGAAAGCTCAGGATCGGTTCGGATATTTCTTTGCCGATGTTGGCCGTGGACGGAAACGCGAACTCAGGTTGGCGAAGTTCATCGGCTTTGTGCACCATAAAAAGAAGACAAAGATCCCCTGTATAGCCTTAACAGAATGTTGGGGCAAGTGCTGTTAGCGAGCACCTATGAAGGCCGGCACGGCACACAGCACCACGCCCGGTCGCCTTTGTCTCCCCCAGTGGCGATGTTTACACATCGCACCAGGTACTCATTTGAGGCTGAGTCGACCTAGGGGAGGCCCAGGACCGGTTCAGATAATCGTCACCGGTGTTGGCCGTGAGCGTGAATCGAACCCGGGTCGCCGGGTTCGTGGCGCAGCGTAGCGCTAACATGCTACACTACCTTCAAACACACACACACACACATACACACTCCTGTACACACACACACACGTGCACACTCACACACACACATACACACTCACTCACACACTGCTCGCCTCTCCCCTGTTACCCCCCCCCCCCTCTCCCCGCACGATGAATTAGAGACCAAAACCCGACAATGCATTAATATATTTAAACAAATAATAACAAATAATAAATAAAGACGGGAGAGGAAAATGATCATCCCTCCTCCTCCTGTGCGCGTGTGTGCGAGGGGAGTGGGGGGGGGGCGCTGCTTCTGCTGTTGTTGTTGTTGTTGTGTGTAATCCGTGGCAGTGATTTGGAGCGCATTTTGCAAGATGTCATGAGAATGTCACTTGTGTTAGAGATAACGAATAAGGCAGCGGCCGCGGGTTTAGGGGCTATTCATTCGCCGCGCCGCGGACGCGTATAGATCGGAAGAAAAATTGCGCGTGCAATAGCCCGGAAAATAGAAGTTTGATGAATGGCTTCCCACTGCAAAGCAAAGGTCTTCCCTCATAATCAGGCGCATTAACTTGTGTTGGTCTATCTGTCTGCTCTAAATCATTCTGCTGCTGCTGATGTTGAGTGTGGTTGGGGAGGAGGGGGGATGGAGGGGAGGGGGGTGGTGGGTTGGGCGGGAGGGGGGTAGAAAGTGGGAGTGAGCGTGGGTGATTGCAGAT
Source organism: Lampetra fluviatilis (assembly GCF_964198595.1). Lineage (NCBI taxonomy): Eukaryota > Metazoa > Chordata > Hyperoartia > Petromyzontiformes > Petromyzontidae > Lampetra > Lampetra fluviatilis. Next base: position 8,945,861 of record NC_136286.1, on the reverse strand, counting down.
GGGTGGAGCAAAGAGACAGCGCACGTGGATGTCGGAGGTGAGCACGTGTGTGCGTGTACACACACACGTGTATGTAGGAGGTGTGTGGGTGTGTGCGTGTACACACACGTGTATGTAGGAGGTGTGTGCGTGTACACACACGTGTATGTAGGAGGTGTGTGGGTGTGTGCGTGTACACACACACACGTGTATGTAGGTGTGTGGGTGTGTGCCGAACTAATACGAGTCGATCTAACCCTAGGTCGACTCAGCCTTAAGTGAGTACCTGGTGCATATATAAAGACAAAGGCGGCCGGGCGTGGTGCTGGTTATCCACCCCCTCGTGTGCCGTACCGGTCTTCAAAGGTGTTCGCTAACAGCACTTGTCCCAACAGTCTGGTCAAGGCTATCGGGAGATCTTTGCCGTGGTATGCTTTGTATGTATGCACAGGTGTGTGGGTGTGTGTACCACGCGACACATAGATAGGCCAGCGATGTCGAGTGTCACGTAGAGGTAGAGTGACACATCGACACGTCAGAGAGGGAGAGTGACGCACACCTCCCTGGCCTATCTCATGTGCTGGGGTGGCACATAGACCCATGCACTCGTGCACACACGCACCTCTGTGGCCCGATCGATGTGACACTCTGTCTACGTGCCGTGTGGCACGTGAACCAGCGCACGCACCATCTCGAGGGGCCTCTATCCATCCCGTGTGACACTTTACCTGGCTGGCCTCTTTCTCTCTCTGTGTGCCGTGAACAACAAAGGCCCGTTGCCTGAAACGTCGCCCTACAATAACACCTTCCGCGACCAAATTAAAAGCCGCACCCCGTCATTGCCGAATGTGTGGAATAACAAATTTAAGAAAAAAATATCACAGCCCACGCTGTACGGCTGGGGGGAAAAAGGCTGCCGCGTTTGATCTCCTCGCTCCCTTTCTCGCATCTCCTCCCGTCGCCGCGCGGCACGAGCTTGGTCGCTGGACGGAGAGCAATTGTGACGGCGGCGGTGGAACACTCCGTGAAAGCCATTAAACCGCGAGGACATGAGAATTTAAAGTCTGTCACATTCGCCGCGGCGCTTGCCGGCCGAAACGATACTTTGACACGCACCGAATAGAGGGTTGGAAGGTCAGGGGCGCGCGTGTGTGTGTTTGTGCGTGTCTGTGTGTGTGTGTGGGGAGCGGTTAGCGCGCTGCGCTACGAACCCGGCGACCCGAGTTCGATTCCCGCTCACGGCCAACACCGGTGACGATTATCTGAACCGGTCTCGGGCTTCCCCTAGGTCGACTCAGCCTAAAATGAGTACCTGGTGCGGTTTGTAAACATCGCCACTGGGGAGACAAAGGCGGCCCGAGCGTGGTGCTGGCCACCCACCCCCTCGTGTGCCGTTCCGACCTTCATTAGGTGCTCGCTAACAGCACTTGCCCCTACAGTCTGTTACAGGCTATACGGGGGATCTTTGTCTTTTCATTTTGTGGAGCACAGTGGGTAGCGCACTGCGTGAAAAACCCGGCCACCCGAGTTCGATTCCCGCACACGGCTAAGAACAGTGGCGAATATTTGAACCAGTCCAGGGTCTCCTCCTGGTCGACTCGACCTCAAATGAGTACCTGGGCCGTACCGGCCATGGAATAGATGCACCCTTGCCCCACCAGCCTGTGACAGGCTATACGGGTGGGGGGGGGGGAGTCTTTGTTTTTTGTGTGTACAGCTCTGAGATTGTGACGTCAACACAAGCTGCTGCCTACCGAATTCAAAAGACGAAGTATCAAACCCAACACACGAACGATCGCCTCTGATCTCGTGCATGAGAGCCATGTATCTCAGCGTCGCGGCGACGGGCCACGGCTGTGGATGACCTGGCAAGGATTTGTAAAAGTCATTATCGAGGGCACAGTGGGTAGAACAAATACAAACGCGTAATTAACGAATCATAAGATTTTTCACTTGCAGACGAGAACTTCGCCCAAACGAACAACGACTCACAAGGGAGGAGGATTCCACGAGGAATACGAACATTAAATCAACAGACAGAAATAATCACCGATCCAGTCAGCTCATGTGCAGGAGACCAGCGGTTTGTTGCGTCGCAGAAGCATCGCGAGAGATGGAGATGGACCGTAGAGTTTTTCGACCAATCGTGGGTTTGCCATGACTAACGGTGATTCGTATTTTATTTTTTTATACCCAGAAAAGCCTCGCCGAGTCTCAATAAATATTCGTAGGACGGTCCTCATTCGGTAAGTTTGGCCATTTCTTGTTTTAAACCACGAGTCTCGCGACTTTTTTTTTTAGGGCAGTGCATTGAAATGTTTGGTCAATTAATTTTATTTACACAGGAGAGGGTTGTCTGAGCTAATCGTAGTTTAGGAGGGCCCCGTTATTGAAGCAATGTTTCTTGTGCGAATAAAAGGAAACTGGCCAAGGCAGAAGCAAAAAAAACCCAACCACGAAAACTCGGAGATAGAATTCAGACGAGTTCACAAACCCTCGATTTGCTGTCCTGCCATCTCGTGGTCACCACGCAGCACAGCGGAATTGTGAGTTCTACAAACATGGATATAATCCACCAACTCTCTACTCGGAAGGACTGCAATCTCAGGTGTGCTCCATCGAAATAAAATGTGGCATTTTTTTATTTTTAAATCCGGATATCCGTCAATTAAATGTATACCATCACCACGGCTCTTAATCAGTATTGATATCTCACCGTCATCGTTCATTAGCTGCTGCGAGTTATTCACATCATGCACTGGGACGAATGTTTCCAACGCATTCCAATGGAATTCTTCTCAGTGGACGGACGGCATGGTGCTGCCCCCTACTGTGCGGGCCAAATATCACGTGACGAGAAATCAGAGGGAGCTCCGTGGTGTCCACTTCCGCGGACTGTTCGGCATCACGAAGCGTTGCAATGTTCTGCAAGCACCAACGGAATAGAATTGGGGAAAAGAGACAAAACAATAAACAGTCAAACTGTCTTGATGAACCTATGCTATTGTTTCAATCCCTCCAGGCGGTCAACATCGGACTGACAAACACCCACAGCCATCTGCCGCACAGGCTTGATACACATTGTAACAAAACAACTCACCACTGTGGCCTTAACAGAAAACAATGTATAATAGGCGACGTTCTGAGAAATGGCTCTCATTCATAGCACACAATTCGGACAATTGCCCTTGTGGATAGCACATGCTATAAAGAAGGGCCATTGCACGAAACGTCGGGCATTGCATATCCTAATAAAGGTTACGAGTAAAGGGCTGGCAGAAGGGCTCTACCCTCTGATGAGCACGGTTGGCTACGTACGGTGCGAAAGAAGTTCCACATACGTAGATTGCCTCTCCAGAGTGTGCTGGCCTTCCCTTCCACGTTTGCCGGACGTCTTGAATGAGACGCTCCCGCACTTTGCCTCGCCACACGCGACCTGCCGATCGAATAAAACCATGGTGGTGCCAATGCTTCATAACACGTGCGAGCGAACAGAAGCGGCGGGCTTTATTCTACACACACACATATAGAACACCTTCACCGTTGCTTTCAACTGCCGCACGTGCCAGGGACTCGAATGGATTAGAACCGGCGACCATCCTCTGGATTGCGATCCCATCATGGGGCAGTGGTCGCAATGATAAACACCCGTTTGGCATCCCACGCGTTGAAGGAGCGTTCCTCCGGAATGCGTCAGGAAATAAATAACTAGCGCGCGATTAATGTGGCTTCGTTACAAACAACCCAGCCGCAGAGCGCGACCGCGCAGTAAAACAATAATGAGGGCGATTGCAGAGATGATTGTAATTGATGATATACGGCCCTGGCGGCGATCGAGTGGCGGCGATGATGCCGCTACTGATGATGATGATGGCGAAAGAAATCGCGGCTGTGAGTGAGCGAGTGCGCGCCGATAGGAAAAAATTAGCACGCGGCGGTGATGAATGGAGAGAGATGGATGGGTGAGTGAATGGGTGTGGACGGGTGAGTGAGCGTGTGCGCGTGCGTGCGTGTGCATTCGTGGGGAGGGGGTGTGAGTATTTACGTGTTTATATGTGTGTGTGTCTGTTTGTGTCTGTGCGTAGTGTACACGTAAATGTGTGTGTGTCTGTTTGTGTCTGTGTTTGTGCGTAGTGTACACGTAAATGTGTGTGTCTGGGGATGTGGGGAGCGGCATACCGCAGCAGTCAATGCTTTGCGCGACGAACCCGCCCACCAGAGTTCGACTCCCGCCCACGGCCAACGGTGACGATTATCTAGACCGGACCTGAGCCTGCCCTACGTCGACTCTGGTGCGGTGTGTTAACATCGCCACTGGGAAGACAAAGGCGGCCGGGCGTGGTTGCTGGCCACCCACACCCACTCGTGTGCCGCTCTGGCCGTCATAGGTACTCGCTAACAACACTTGCCCCAACAGTCTGTTCAGGCTATATGAGGATAGGGGTCTTCGTCGTTTTGAATGTACGTGTGGGAGCGGTGGCGTAGTGGTCAGCGCATTGCGATGTTGAACCTGGCCGGGCATGGTGAAGTATGGTTACACAACCCCCACGATAGACTCGGCACGGTGGGTGGGGAGGGTGGGGAGGATGGGGGGGGCGGGATATTCATCCAGCAATAGATTGACATCGTCACAACCATCAGCCATGGTCAATCCACTGTTTGGATGAAGACCTGTAGAGGATGAATATCGGATGGTGATGACGATTTAGTGGATGACAATAATCGCATGCCCCCCCTCCCCAACACGAACTCCGACTTGACAACCGCGCATTTGTCGCCATCGCGTCGGCGTCATTCAAATCTCAGCCACGCGCTTGCTCGCCTTCGCCCCGTCTCTCAAATCCACGCAGGCCAATGTCCTGGGCGATAAACTACGGCGGCAGACGGTGACCCAACCATCCACCCATCCACCCATCCACCTCCTCCCGAACGCGCGCATCGATCGATCGAGCGGCGACCACGGATAAAAGAGTGCGGGGAGAAAGCGCTACCCTTTCAATCCGCAATTAATGCTCGACAAAAAAAAATCGAAGCGGTAACTTTAGTAGGGGGGGGAGGGGGGGGAAAGGCATTTTAAGAAGGAGATTTATCGTGGCCCCGGTGTCTCTCTCGCTCGCACACCCTCTCTCTCTCTCTCTGAGAAGCTCGCAATTGCTCGAGAGGAGGTATAGACGGCTCAATCGTCTGGGGAGGGAATGATTGATTACTAAATAGCACTGATGTGGGGCTGTGTGGACGCGAGCCGTAGTACCCGCCCGTAATTCCTCAAACTTCAATTTTACGGGCGATTGAGCTAAGCATGTTCCTGACAAAGTTGATATATGTATTAATTTGCTTTATAAGGTGAGTAATTACCTCCCTGGAAACTGTTAGACATAGTATTGAGCGAATTTGCATATTAATCAAATTCTAGTTGGAAACGAAGGAGGTCGGTGGGCGCTCTCTCTCTCTGTGCTCGGTAAATCGTGGCCGCCCTCGATCTCGCCCCGGTAAAAGGGGTGGCGGTCCGGAGGGCCACGGCTCAGAGATGGCGAGACCCACGAATTGTTTTCTTTCTTCTACTTCTCGTGCGCACATCCCCCCCCCCCACCTTCGGTTTTATTTATCAACACCCCAAGATCAAATATGGCAGAGAAACATCGATAACCACGCTGCCGTGGTTATCATGCAGGTGATGAGCAACGCTGCTGCATGGACTTGTAATCCAGATGTCGCCGGCTCAATTCGATCTCCCGGCGCGGGAGTTGATCGGGCGCCACGGTGGCGAGATGTTAACTTCCTCGCCTGGTATACAGGAGGGTCGCGGGTTCGATCCCGACCCTGATGCATGCTGTATATTTGGAGGTCGCGTGTCTCTCTCCTCGTGGTGGCGTGGATTTTTCTCCGGGTCCTCCGGTTTTTTCCGCTCCGCGTTTTGAAACGTGCGCTGAGAGTATTTGGCTGCTATAAACGTCCACGTGAAAAGCAACTTCGTTGAGCTATCCTTTGTGTTCAGGTCGCTTCTTAAAAAGAGCTATATAGCTCAGTGGGCCTTACCTCGTAAAATAACAAATAGTTTAGTTTGATAAATATATATTTCACCCGCTCCTCACCCGCCCCTCACTCCACAACCACACAACGAGGAAGTTTATTAAATCTCACCCCGCCTCTATCCACCCAGCATCATATAAACGGTTCATCACGGTTAGCCGATAAGTGGTGGGGTACAGTGTGGGTACTTCCAAATCTTCCAAAACGCCTTTGCCAGCGTGGAAGCGTGACTCTTGAGAGCTCCCTCTGGTGAAAGCTCCTCCACCAGCAGTGGCACGAGCACGCAATTGCAAGGCTGCGTCTTTACCTTAAGAAAAATACACGTGGAATTTTACGGTTCATACTTGCCAGGCCATGGGCCTTTCTGAATGGTTTGCAACACGGCATTGCTTGAAGCAGGAAAAGCCTGCACTGTACTTGCCTCGTCTGAGTCTCATCAGTCGGCGGTGTTCTGTTAATGAGAATCAGTATTTATACAGGAGGAATCCGATGAGCCATGAAGCTTTTTTTATGGGCGGGGCAAACAAATGCCACGGGGCGCCACCGGTGCTTTACAGGCAATAAAGAACTCTCCACCAACAGTGCAGTCGAAAAACAATAGGCACTACGTGGGGGATTATGCGTAATCAATTAAGAGACAATTAACGACACAGGCCTATCCTGCCACCAAAAAAGGTAACATTACATACAATTAAATCAGGTTTATTTAGGTTAACCAACCTTTATAAGCCCCCCCCCTCCCCCCACTAGAATATTGTTTAAATTTGCTGATGCGACTCTGCAAGTCAAAACCGAAGCAGCGTGGTTGTTGCTTCTACCAATACCGCAGAGCAGCATTGTTCCAGGAGGTCGGGAAATGCGTCATTCACTACAGAACATTACAGAGTCAAACCCCGCTCCCCGTCGGGGATGCGTTCCTGAAATGTGCGACGACGAATATCGAAGCGACGTTAAATCAAATAGATCTACAGGGCCAGTGGTGGGTGGCTGGCGGTGAAGAAGGTCGAGCGGCAACGGACACGAGAAAGAACGGACGATACCGTCGACGACGTAAGTGCGGGGTCGAGGCGACGCAAATCGGGTCGCGGTAATTCATAAAGCGACGGCGTATTAGCGAAACGACGTCAAAGGGTGAGACGTCAAAAATATACCGTATTCATCTTCTTGGTTCTTTCGGTAAAGTCACGTAGAAGGGAAATAATAAAATAATAAAAATAAAACATAATAAAATACAATTCTCACGACGTTTCGGCCACAACGTAAGCAGCCGTCCTCAGGTGAAGAACAGGTCTGTCGGAAAGACAGCGTCTGAATGGGAGGGGTTTTCCGACAGACCTGTTCTTCACCTGAGGACGGCTGCTTGCGTTGTGGCTGAAACGTCGTGAGAATTGTATTTTATTATGTTTTATTTTCATTATTTCCCTTCTACGTGACTTTACCGAAAGAACCAAGAAGATGAATCCCTGCAGTCACGAAAGCTTTAAAGCGAAAAATACCGTATTGTATTTCCTGATGGTAAACAGGCAACTGTGTGTTCGTTTCGATATCCATAATCTACCTCGACCGGACATAATACCATGTGTTTGATAATGTAGCTAACTTGGAATCAGCTGTGAAACCATACACACGGAGTCTAACGTATAAGAGTCTAACTCGATGGTGAAACCGCGTTCGTAGTGGCCACTCTACCCCTTTGGCCTCTCTGTAACGCTGTGAAGCAGGACCATTGCTCGAAACGTCGCCTATTTAATATTGTTTTCCTTTTTAATGCCACAATGTTATTGACGAATGTGTTGATGTGTGTGTGTATATACTATATGTGCACGTGCATGAATCGATATTTAATCGATTGTTATACATCAGAGATTGCCATAATACACATGCGCAGACTACGTGTGCGTGGTTATGCGAGTGTTTGTGCACTTGCACGTGCGTCTGCCTATGTGCACGCGTGTGCATTTATTGAGTGTGCGCATATAGTTGGGGGGGGGGTGGGCGGTCGTGTGGTGGTTAGCGCACTTCGCTGCGAACCCCGCCCACCCGAGTTCGATTCCGCGCTCACGGCCGATATCAGTGACGAATATTTGAACCGGTCCTGAGCCTCTCCTACTTGGTGTTGACCACCTCTCCCACCCCCCCCTCCCCCCTCGTGTGCCGTGCCGGCCTTCATAGGCGCTCGCTATAATGGGGGGGGGGACTTGCGTATTTTGTCTACGCGTGTGCGCGTGCACACATGATGTTGACATATATAACGTGCGAGTGTTAGGGTGTGTGCGAGTGTTAATGTGTTAATGTGTTAATGTGTGCGTGTGCAAGTGTTAATGTGTGCGTGTGCGAGTGTTAATGTGTGTGTGCGAGTGTTAATGTGTGTGTGCGTGTGTTAATGTGTGTGTGCGAGTGTTAATGTGTGTGTGCGTGTGTGCGAGTGTTGATGTGTGTGCGAGTGTTAATGTGTGTGTATGTGCGAGTGTTAATGTGTTAATGTGTGCGTGTGTTAATGTGTGTGTGCGAGTGTTAATGTGTGTGTATGTGCGAGTGTTAATGTGTTAATGTGTGTGTGCGTGTGTTAATGTGTGTGTGCGAGTGTTAATGTGTGTGTGTGCGAGTGTTAATGTGTGTGTGTGCGAGTGTTAATGTGCTAATGTGTGTGTGTGCGTGTGTTAATGTGTGTGTGCGCGAGTGTTAATGTGTGTGTGCGCGAGTGTTAATGTGTGTGTGTGCGAGTGTCAATGTGTGTGTGCGCGAGTGTTAATGTGTGTGTGTGCGAGTGTTAATGTGTGTGTGTGCGAGTGTTAATGTGTGTGTGTGCGAGTGTTAATGTGTGTGTGTGCGAGTGTTAATGTGTGTGTGTGCGAGTGTTAATGTGAGCGCACATTTGCTGCCGCCGTAACCGCCCTAATAGGTACTCGTCAACATAATTTGCCCCTCTAACAGTCTTTATACTCTATGGGGGACCTTTGAATTTGCTTTTGTTCGTATGTGTGTATGTCCATATGCACGTCAGTGTATACCTGACGTGCAAGTGTACGTGTGTGTGTGTGTTCATATGTATGAGGGTCTATGCGCACGTGTTTTAATGGGTTTATACGCGCACGTATTATGCACCCATAACAACCCACGCGTCCCTGCCCCACGCCGCTCTGAGTTAACTCGCTTAATCTTAACTGCAGCACTACACACGCACCACACACACACCACACACACACACACACACCGCGCGCGTGCATGAAATCATCCAAATAGCAGAGAAGAGCCGTAATTGTGCAACCCTTCAAAGCGATTGGGTCCCATTCCCCCTGCAGAGCGCTCCCCAATCATTGGGATAATTGCACCCAAGCCGCGTTCGCGAACCATCGCACGCAGCAACTACCCCGAGGCCCCCCTGCCTTGCAAAAGGGGGGGCCCGGGCAAAACAGCGAGGCCTGCTTCGCCACGTAAATAGAGATCCTTGTAATAGACAACAGGGGGGGGGGGGGGGGGGGTGGGAGCGGTGGCGCAGTCGTTAGCGCACCGCGCTGCTATAATCGGGGTCAACGTAAGTTCGTTCGATTCCCGAACGCGGCTCACGTCATCTGAGGCGAGCGGTGCAGTGAGCCAGCACCTCCTCCTCCTCACCAATCCGCACCACTGTCCGGCGTGGGAGGGGGGGGGAAGCGATCATCCAGCAGTGGATTGACATAAAAGGGGCTTGTACCACGTACACTGCACGCAAGTTGTCATCACTCACAATTCACAAAATCCCACAGTGCGATAACGCCGCTCTTCTCCCCCCTCCTCCTTCTCCACTCCTGTGCACGCCCGAGATGCTCGTCTCAGTCAGGCGCGTTCATCCCTTATGTCGCCTCAATTCATAAGCACATGTTCGCCATCTGATCTCACGAGGGCTTTGTCTCCCCCCCCCTCCCACCTCCGCGCCTCCTCCACCCACCGAGTTTTAATCATAAGCAAGAGCTGAAATCAAGTGGCCTGAATTACTGCACGACGCTGCAAGGTAATGGCTAATGCTATGTAATTGGCCGCGACCAGGAAAAAAAAGGGACACAAATCCGCGTGCGGTGCGATGCGAGATTTGCAAACAATCTGAATTCACGTAGCGTCCAAAATAAGGAAAATTCACGGAAGGTTTTTACAGTGGCCCAAAAGTCAGGACGCATAGGGTTATTTAATTTATTTTAACAAATGCTCAAAAAACTGCGGTTAACATAAATGTAGTGTCTTTGAGCTGTACGCCTTTTGGCGTCCTCTGGCCGAGCACCAATTGGGTCGAGGCTCAAAAGAAAGCCGTCCCTGGTGTGGACCAATCAGTTTCAAGGACAATGCCAATATATTATCAGTGTGTTTTTGTTTGAATTTTTACTGCAAGTATTGCGGTTAATGCAGACATTAATCCTTGTAAAAAGGTTTCAGTTTTGTTGCCAGAAAAAAGGGGAAAACCCCTATTATTATGAATTTAGGGCTTTATATAAAAAACATAGATTACAGGTGTAATCAATTATGTTTTGTTTTCTCAATTTATTAGCAGGCTCCCTTTGGTCGAGTTTTATAAACGACGGATTTGAGGTGACCCACACGGAAAGTAAAATATTCATTGTGATAACAATTGATAAAAAAAAATGAACTTGTATGTATGTTGAACTTATTTAGGAACCTACGTAGCCAACCATGCAAATCGAATAAACAACTAAAATGTTTCATTGCCAGTGTTACAGTAAATTAAAATAACTCAAATGTTCCCTGCCTTTTGGGCCACCCTATATACACACGTCAACATATACAAACATATCCATACACTCATCTATACGAGTAATCGAGGGAATTCTACCGTGGTGTAATGCTTGCCTAGCCCACTGGACTTGCAATCCAGAGACTGGCCGGCACGATCCGATCTCCCGGTGTGGCAGTTGAAACTCTTGACAATTTCCGTAAATCTCGCAAGCACCACCACCACCACCACTCCCCGTCTCTGTCCACCCAACAACATGAATTGGTGCACCGCAGTTCGACGACGTGGAGTGGGGTAAAGTGGGGGTGATTTCCACCACTTCCAACGCGTTTGACCCGTGTGGGTAGAAGAGTAGGCCAAAATACCCCCCCCCCCCTCCCAGAGGCGTTTTCAAGAGGTACCTCGAATTATGGGAAGCCCTTTTCTGTCGGCAGTGGCGCGAGAGAGAAGAAAAGACATTGCAGGTCTGCGCCTTTTGCCTTCTGCTCGTTACCGGCAACAGGAGTAGTCCGCTTTTTATCGGCTTCAACGTCGCACTCCGCGGGAGGCCAATTACTTACATAGTGTATAGGTTCACTTTTCACGCATGATATTACACTTGTAAGTGTTCGACGCGACACTTGAAGCAATTCCGAATCGTACGCTGATTCTGGCCTATATGAGCGAAACTAATAAACCTACATGCCGTAAGTTTGGGAGTCCACAATAAGTAATTGTATATGTTGTAAGCATAGTCATGGATATGTGTACGTCAAATGTCATTTCTTTATCTTCTTAGGTTTTTCCGGTAAAGTCACGTAGAAAGTAAAATAAAATAAAAACAAAAATCACGACGTTTCGGAGGCAACACAAGTCTCCGTCATCAGGTGGGACCGTCACAGCCAGATTAGCTGTATCAAGGATACAGCTAATCTGGCTGTGACGATTTGAAGCTTTCGTGACTGCTAATCTGGCTGTGACGATTTGAAGCTTTCGTGACTGCAAGGAATCATCTTCTTAGGTTTTTTCGGTAAAGTCGGGAGGCCAATTATCAAGGATACAGCTAATCTGGCTGTGACGGTCCCACCTGATGACGGAGACTTGTGTTGCCTCCGAAACGTCGTGATTTTTGTTTTTATTTTATTTTACTTTCTACGTGACTTTACCGAAAAAACCTAAGAAGATGATTCCTTGCAGTCACGAAAGCTTCAAATCTAGAGTCATTTCTTTAGTCGTCCACTAGGACATCATGAGAATGTTAATCAACCGCTCGCTAACGATGTTCTACGTGAAAGATATGTGCAGTTATCGCGGTGCATATGCGTATTATGGTTGTTTTAATGTTTTCCCCACATATACACGAGGTTTCTCCAGGTACGCCAATCTCTTCCCTCACCCTCAAAGTATATTTTTAAATGTGTTCTGCATTCATTACAGGCAAGACTCTGCCGATTAGAAGCCTTGAGACTGAGTTTAAATATATTATTTTAAATCAATTATTTCCTGATTGTTAGAACGAACATCACATTCATTTAAAACCGAGTACATGCATGTTTTTTTTTATCACTGCCAGAAAGAAGATAAACACTCAACACTTCGGCCGAGTGGCCTCATTGAGTAAATATTGATGACGACAGCAATATAGAGTCCTGAAAAATACAGGTTGTCCACGTTGCGGCGACAAATCACACAACTAATACTACACCCAACGTGAACTAAACTTCTTAATAACACCGCGTTGACTAGAGGGGTAGACAGATGATTGAGATTTATTGTGGCCGAGGTAACATATTTATCAGTGAGGGGGGGGGGCAGTGGTCTTTATTTCGGGGGGAGGGGGGCAGTGGGCCTTAGCAAAAGAAAAAACGCTGCCATAAAATCGGCAACGTGATTCATGCGAACGCCGACTGAGACCGCCCCGGCGCTCGAAGGGCTCACGTGGGCCAGCACATTCTGCTGTGCACATGCTGTGTTCCCGTGTGAGAACGTGACATGATGTGGACATGGCACGTTCACGAAGGACACTCAAGAAAAGATGGACTTTGCGGCGTGCCAAAGTGGCTCACGGCTGCTCCGCGTTCCGGTCTGTCCCGGCTGGAGATTTGAACGAAACGAAACTTTTATTATAGCAGGTAAGGCCCACTGAGCTATATTAGCTCTTTTTCAGAAGCGACCTGGCCACAAATGATAGCTCAACGAAGTGGCTTATCGTGTGGAGATGTAAAGGGGTCAAATTATTCAAAACGCGCGTTCATTCTAAACGTGGAGGGGGGAAAAAAACCGGAGGACCCGGAGAAAAATGCACGTGGCCACGGCGAAGAACACGCAGAACGAACTCCGAATATACAACATGCGTCAGGGTCGCGATCGAACGACATTTACAGTTGGAGTACGACGTTTCGCTGCTGATTACACCCAGCTTAATCGGGCGATAGCCTCTCCCACGTGTACGTGTGCGGATATAACTGTGCCGTCCCGCGTGATTTAGAACGGACTGGCTCTTCTCTAGAGAGCTCCCTCCAGTCGAGACCCTTCCGCCCAGCAGCCGCGCGAGCAAGCGAGTGCAGGGCCTGCACCTTTACTTTACACCGCTGTAGGTACGGGGGGGGGGGGCTGCTACGTCGTTCGGGATCGCGCACGCGTCTTAGTTACGCGAGGCAGTTGTCACATCCACGAATCGCCCACCCGCTCCGTCCTTGTTGTCATGGACTTTTTAAAAAAATCAAACGCGTTTTTATTTATACAAGCTCGCAGTACTTGTGTCTGCGGGATATTTATGGGACGCTGGGTGGGTGTGCGCGTGTGTGTGGGCGGGTGCTATGGAGGAGGCTCGTGAAGGACGCTCCTGGTCAGTTGGAGGCAGTCACCCTCCAACACCAACGGAGGGCAGAGGAGCGACGCCCACAACAACGAGCGGAGCGCCGGGCGACTAAAATGCAGCAAGTTGGCACAGTAGGGGGCACAGCTGGTGCATCTGCTAGTCATCTCAGTCAGTCAACCCATGGCACATGGGTCTGTCCCGTGACCTGTCAGCAAGCCTGCGAAACTTCACGTGGCCTCAAAGTGCACCTGGACTGGCACAGGCGCCCTGGTGACGTCACCGTCACTTAGTGGCGAATGGCGGGTATTGTCTTGTGTGGGGAGCGGTGGTGCAGCGGTTAGCGCGGTGCGTTACGAACCTGGCGCCTCGAGTTCGATTCCCGCTCAAGGCCAACACCAGTGACAATTATTTGAACCGGTTCTGGGCATCCCCTAGGTCGACTCAGCTTCAAATGAGTACCGGGTGCGGTGTGTAAACATCGCCACTCGGGAGACAAAGGCGGTCGGTCGTGGTACTGGCCACCCACCCCCTCGTGTACCGTTCCGGTCTTCATTGGTGCTCGCTAACAGCACTTGCCCCAACAGCCTGTTAAAGGCTATACGGGAGATCTTTGTCTGTGTGCGTGTGCGAGCGCCGTAATAGAATGACCGTGCGATGATGATATCAAGTCGCCCGCATGCCCCGCGAGTCTCATAAAGAATGATGACCTCTTCACTCGATGGGGCCTCCGTTTCCACTTACACGACTCTGTTTATTAAGGCGTCGTTGCACGCGTACTCATCGTTCGGTTTTGGCAGGTCAAACTCAAATTGCGGATGATATACTACACTCGTTAATGATTATTTTTTTTACGGGCACAATTTAATAGTTACTCAAATCAGTTCCACGTATTCCCGGCAAGCGAGCGAATTGGTTGGCGCCCAAGTGTTAATCTCGTCTTGCGGGCCAATCTGCGTCTTACCTGGTGCTTACCCAGGGGCATCGCGGTGGCAACGTCGGCTATTAGATATGTTTCGATTTGAGCCCACAATGTTATTGACGAATGGGTTAGTTTTTGTTTGTGTGTAGTTACACGTCCGTCAACATACATATACATCTTCTTGGTTCTTTCGGTAAAGTCACGTAGAAGGGAAGTAATAAAATGATAAAAATAAAACATAATAAAATTATTCTCACGACGTTTCGGCCACAACGCAAGCAGCCGTCGAGGCGACAGACTCTGTCGCTTCGACGGACCTGGTTTTCACCTGAGGACGGCTGCTTGCGTTGTGGCCGAAACGTCGTGAGAATAATTTTATTATGTTTTATTTTTATTATTTTTTTACTTCCCTTCTACGTGACTTTACCGAAAGAACCAAGAAGATGAATCCCTGCAGTCACGAAAGCTTTAAATCAAAATACATATACATCGTTACGCTCCGCACACGCCCGATGATTGCTAAACACGTCCTACGTGCGTGACGTAGATAGCGCGGATTCAAATGAAGATTTAAATGGTGTGCGCGTGTGTGCATAGGTGTAAGTGTGCTCGCTAACAGCACTTGGCCCAACAGTATGTTAAGGCTATAGGGGGGATCTTTGTCTTTTCTACGCGTGCGTTCACGTGACGCGGCCGTCACCAATTCAGTGTTGTACCACGTGATGTTTGGCTTCTGTTTGGAGGGATAGAGGGGTGCGGTACGGACTGGAGAGGAGATGGACTGATGCGGTACAGGAGGATGTGGAGCTGATTGGAATTCATCTTGATTTGAAGCTTTGGTGACTGAAGGAATCCATACTCTTTGGCTCTTTCGGTAAAGTCACGTAGGTAGAAAAATAAATACTATTTTTATTTGGTTTAATTTTTCTACCTACGTGACTTTACTGATTGGAATTGCAGTTGACCGGCACCAACGGTATCAAGATCGGCCTCTGTGGAGG
Organism: Lampetra fluviatilis; assembly: GCF_964198595.1. Classification (NCBI taxonomy): domain Eukaryota; kingdom Metazoa; phylum Chordata; class Hyperoartia; order Petromyzontiformes; family Petromyzontidae; genus Lampetra; species Lampetra fluviatilis. The sequence goes on along the minus strand of NC_136286.1, from coordinate 8,930,409 downwards.
AAACTCGCGATGGACGCTACTGGGCAGTTGGAGGCAAATAAGCGGACACTCACAACAACGAGCGGATCGCCGGGTGTCTAAAATTGGTCGAGCTGGCACAGCGTCTGCAAGTCATCCCAGTCAACCAACACATAACATCTGCATTTGTCCCGTGACCTCCAGCTAGCGAGCCCTTTCGACACTTCACGTGACCTCAACGTGCACCTAGTCTGGCACAAGCGCCGTGGTGACGTCACCGCCACTTCGCGGAGAACAGAGGCGACTATTGTTGTTGTTGTTGTTCTACGTGACGTGAATCGCAGGGTCCCCTTTGGGACGCGTGGCAACTCAACCAGGCCGCGTTCGTGCAACGCGTGAATATTGTGCCACGTGTAGGAGGTGGCAGAGCCTTTGCCATTGCAGCACCAACGTTTTGGTACAACCGTGTTTCCTCCATTAAAATCATACATCTTCTGCTTCAAAAAATGTTTCGTGAAGCAGAACGTTCGTGCTGGATACAGCCACATTTCCATATGTGATTTGTAAATTTAATTCGGAACAATATATTGAGATAATAGGTTTTTCCCCTTTCATCTGGCAACAAAACAGGTGTTAAGTTAAATTTCGATTTAAAGCTTTCGTGACTGCAGGGATTCATCTTCTTGGTTCTTTCGGTAAAGTCACGTAGAATGGAAATAATAAAATAATAAAGATAAAACATAATAAAATAATAGAAGAGGTCTTAAGTTGTTAAAACACCAAACTGAAACCTTTTACAAGGAATCGTGTCCGCATTAACCACAATATTTGTAGTCAAAGTGCAAACAATATATTGAGAGTTACATTTTTTTTATTGAGGGACTGTGTGTTGTCATGGTGTGGTCGGGGACTGTTTTTGCTGTCGTTTTACTGCCCTTCCAAAGATTGGGAATTGATTATGCAATTGAAAGGCATATGCTTTATTTATTCATTTAAGGGGTGCCACGGTGGCGAGATGTTATCTATCTCGCCTGGTATGCAGGAGGTCGAGGGTTCGACCCTGACGCCCGCATATTTTGAGTTTGTGTGTTCTGCCCGTGATCGCGTGGATTTTTTTTTTCTCCGTGTCCTCCGGGTTTTCCCCTCCACATTTTGAAAGATGCATTGAGATTATTTAGAAAATTTTGGTGCTATAAATGTCCAAATGATGGCCCACTTTGTTGAGCTATCATTTGTGTGCCAGGTCGCTTCTGAAAAATAAATGAATACCTCATTGGGCTTTGCCTGGTAGGATGGGGATGGTTGAGTGTTTTATTTGTGTGTGTTTTGGTGATTTGTTTACCTATTCTTGTATTTTGCACTACTGCCTTGTTTTTGTACTGTTGTCGTAACGTTCTTACCCTCCCCTACTGGACATCTGTGAAAAAGCGCTTTATAGCTCATCGGATTCCTCCAGTATCAATAAATGTTCTAATTGAGTGAGATTATGTACTGTTCCACAGTTTTTCCGACTCCACCACGTGTGCGCGAATGTATAACCGTAGTCCCCAGATGATATGCATAATACGAACATGTATATATAGGCGACGTTTCGGGGAACGACCCTTCTTCACATACTTTACTTGTTCGGGCCTCTGTGCGTGCTGTGAAGAAGGGTCATTCCCCAAAACGTCGCCTATTATACATTGTTTTCGTTTGAAGGCAGTTTTTTTTTTACCAATGTGAGTTTTTGCTGTTGCATGCTTGCGCACCGCTCCCAACTCAATATCACCAAATACATCGTTTAATTCCGGATTATAAGACGCTCCTGAAAGTAAGACGCACCCTATACGTCTGCCTGGTGTCAAAATTATACAAAACTGGTAACACACACGCCTAACGGAGGCGGGGGGGGGGGGTGGAGAAGTGCGTCTTATAATCCAGATGAAATGATAACTTGACAGAGCGGTGGGGGGGGTGGTGGTTTTTTTTGGCCTCAGACACGAGGGAGGAGTGCCACCACGTGGTCTCTCACGCGCATTGCCAAGTTCACTGGACACGTACGGCACGCGTGTGCCGATCCACTGCTGGGTGAGTGGCTCCCCCCCCCCACCTCATGGTGGTTGTTTTGACCAAACTTCACCACGTTGGTCAGTGTGGGTTGGTGTAAGTGGGGTCCATAACCGGTTCAGATATCACTCGCCACTGATGTGAGCCGTGGCCGGGAATCGAACTCGACTTGCCTGGGTTGGTAGTGCAGTACGCAAAGCACTGCAGCACCGCACCACGTCCAAAGTGCTGCATCACAAATAATAATAATAATAAAACATACACCCCCTCGATTCTTACACAACAAAGTGCAATTTAATGTGCGTGTCTTAAATTCAGGAGTGGACTTTACTCAGTAAATCAATGCATCATTATAATTGCAACATAAGCGCCTGATTTCATTGATATGAATTGCCATTGCAGTCAGGTTGGTTTGTGGACCGCCCGACTCAGTTCTCAATGTTTGTGCACGGATCACCGTCTTCTTTCGCACGGCGGGAAGTTGCTCAGTCACGTGCTTCACGTGTTCATACGGAGGTTGTTCGGTAAGCTAATTGGGAGCGGTCTTCAGGGGTAGCCTCCCTGGTGAATGAATCTCTGAAACGCTGCTGGAGAACGATGGAAGTGCGCAGTGGCGTTCCCACGTGATCTCGTGGAGGTCACCGTGAATGGAACAGTGTTTCCATCTAAAGTTTGTTCAGAACGGTCAGATAATCTGAGACTTATCCTGAAAGCAAACACGCGCAAAAATGAGATTTGCAATTTTAGTCAATGTGACCTTGACCGTGACCCTGGTCAAATGAGCATCGGTGGCGCGTGGCACAAATATTTGACCAATAAAGTAAATACGCATGCACACAAACAGCACTGTTATCAATCCACCATTGAATGAAGGCCTCCCCATGCCATGCAGGTCCTGCCGATGAGCAGACCTCTCCATGCTGGTCAGCGTGGTTTGGAAAAGATGAGGAACCACAGACGCGGGGGGTCATAGAAAGTACAATCCAACGATGGTTATTGCCACACTGTCCACAACGTCGCACTGCCCACAGCAGCAGACAACACTTGCTATATGCATCCAGTTCAGCGTTTCATGGGTGATAAGTGTCAAAACATAATGAAATTAATAACTGTTAGTACACTACCAAAACATGTTTGATGTTCAGATTTGAAGTTTTCGTGACTGCAGGGATCCATCCTCTTTGGTTAACAGACTGCGAGACAAGAAGGTTCAACTGATCGAGTCGCTAACCTTTCTCAAGAGATGCCGCGATAACAAGGTAATACCGATCGCATTTACACTCACATCTGCTGCTGTCACTTCTCCTAACGCTAAACGGATCTTGTTTAAGGCCAGCCTATCGCTAATCTCAGAGAGAACAAGATTGCTCCGATTTTGAACTTGATAATTTAGACAAGACTCTCTTACAATCACACTTAAAATTAACAGATAAAATATCCACCTCTGATTGGGACCATGTAGATAACATGACACCATCAGAATATGAGAGCTCGGGGTAAGCATTTACACCAACACCATGTGAGACTAGGCTCTAAAGAAAGCTGTCTCGGGTGTGGACCAATCAATTTCAAGGACAGTGCATACATTATCAGAGTTGTGTTTTTTTGTTTGCATTCTGACTGCAGGTATTGTGGTCAATGCAAACATGACTCCTTGTAAAAAAGGTGTCAGTTTTGTTGCCAGATAAAAGGGTAAAAAAACAATTATCAAACCGTGATAAAATTGGGGCAAATGACCAAATATATTTAAAAGATTTTGATAAAGGAAAATAGTGTTTACATCTGGAGCAGGTAATTTATATATTGCCAGTGGAGATACAACAACGATTGGACCAGTTTCAGGAATGAATTATTATATACACGTAGAAAATATATGGGGCATTAATGTCAGGCAAAGCGTTGTTAGATTATGAATACTCAAAATGTTATTGAATAAATAATGCGGTATTAAGTTTGATTTATGCCAGCATCTGATTATCACATTAGAGTAAAATTACATGGTTACGTGTTTGGCCGCAGTCGCATCGTTACTCACTCGTTCATTGCTGAAATTGCGATGTTAACCCTTTGATATTTTGACCAACACTTGCCTTAATCGGCACATTTAAAATGTACAGTATTCAAAGTTTTGTTGTATGGTCTCCCTAAAGTCGCGAGGATATAAAAGTGGATATAAATCTGAGGAGGGAGTGGTGGTGTCGTGGTTCGAGCCCAGTGCTATGAATCTGGCGACTTGAGTTTGATTCATGGCCACGACCAACATTAGTGGCTAGTGATATTTAAAGCGGTCCTGGGCCTCTCATTTCACCAACCCACAGTGACCAGCTTGGTGAAGTATGGCCAAACAACCCCCCCATGCATACAAAATGGAAAGGCTTTCATCCAGCAGTGGATTAACAAAGGGCTGAGGTTTACATACTAAATGTATATAATTGGATTTCGACCTGTGGTGAAAGTGTAAACGTTCAATCAAAGTGGGTCTCAGAACAAAGAAAGCACAACTCAAAATTATGCATAAGACATGTAAGGAAAATGACATACGTTATGTGTACAATTATGGGTGACGTATACACATTCTATCTGGATCACAAGGAAACACGGATGACGAAATCACTTCATCAGCTCCCGAATATAAGCAGGCTAAAGCCTCAATTAGGATTCATATGGATGATACTGGTAGGAACCACCTGGTTCCACCAGCCCACAGGGGATTATTGTGTCCGTTCGTCCGTCGTGCATCCAAAAATGGGAGGGGTCGGGCCGGGTGAAGAGGGGAGGGTGGGGAGGGGCTGGGTGGGGAGAGTGGGGCTGGGTGGGCTGGGTGGGAAGGGGCTGGTCACCCCGTGGTGCCCTTATAAAACTCAACGTTTAACCTACTCACGCCGGCTTGTGCCCGCCGTTGACCCTGGCCATTGACCGAGCAACCCAACGTTCCTACCAGCTCCCTCCGCAGGAATGTGTTTTCCATGCATAACATCTTACCATTGTGTTTATAAGCTGCGGGAATACGTTGCAGGCAGCAGGGTACAATCCATTGTTGTAGTATACCTCCATGCTCCCTTGGCTATGCTCCTTGCTCATCAATGACCCGCACGGTGAAGTACTGTGGGCCGCACGGCGTGGGCAGGCCCTCATCCAGCAGTGGATTTTATTTTTAGACGTGACTTAACCGAAAAGAACCAAAGAATAAGGGCTGTACACGCACATCGAGAGATAATTGTGATGATACTTCTAGTCCGTCAATATATTATTTACAGGATTTTATCTGTAAAACATTTTTGGAACTTGGTAGTTTGGACTGTTTTATCTTAACGAGTCAACAGAGTGTGACGTTAAATTATTAACGCCACACATTCTGTTTACCGTGGGCTAGACCGCATTTAAGTGTCAGATGTGTCAGTGATTTAGCGCATTGCCACTCTCTGCCAAAAGTTGTACTGTACTTGTTGTTGTGAAACGATTTAAAAACGCCAACACACGGGACTTTTATAAGTAAACAAAAGATGCTGAAACCAGAAAGAACTTTGCAACTGATTGCCAGCGAGCTGGGTCATACTTGGTAAAACAAACGAGTATGGCCAGTTTTCTGTCTGCGAGCTATGCGTTCTTGATTTGAAGCTTTCGTGACTGCAATGATTCATATACTTTTAGGTTTCTTTCGGTAAAGTGACTTTACCGAAAAAAACCTGAGACTATGTGTTGTTGTTTTTTTTACCAACACTTATGTAAACACGTTTGTAATCATCAGCCATGATCTATCCGCTGCTTCATTAAAGCATCACCTAGCCATAGCACATCTCTTACGGTCTCAAGATGCAACGATCCAGCTTCTCGTTCCATGCACTCTCGGTTGAATTCACAGATTTGGCTGTCATTCCGTCCTTAGTCTCTACCCTTGGCCATCATCCCTTTTGAGTAAAATGTATGCCCAGCTTTCCGTGAGTGACCACACGCCTTACGTCTCAAGACTATTCTGACAGGAAGATGGCTTTGGGAGGGGGCTTTGATTTTAAAAAATGAGCTCTTTTTCCCATCACAAGCTTCGCATGCCATTCTGAAAAGAGCTTTGCCACTGAATCTGTCTGAGAATACCGAAGTTACTTTTCTACGACTATGTATTTATAACCTACTGCTCGATGCTGGATGAACGCCACCCCACGCCTTTCTGTCAAAGGGGTTCCTTGGCCAAACTGCAACCACGCTGGTCCACGCTGGTAAGAGGGAAGGGTTAACACCGGTTTGTATATAACTCGCCACTGATGTGAGCCGTGGCTTGACATCGAACTCAGGTCACCGGGTTCATCACGTAGTGCCAGAGGTCGCAAACGGGTTTTGATTCCTTACCCGTACCCGTACCCGGCCGTACCAGGGTCGCAAACGGGTACCCGTACCCGTACCCGGCCGTACCCGTACCCGGCCGGGTACGGGTAGAGTACGGGTATCGGGTACCTGATTGCGATCTCTGGGGTGAAGCCATGTTGCAGACGCGGGTGGGTTGATTCTAGGAACTTGAAATGTGAGAAGAGACAAGATGTTGGGAAATGAGTGACAACAGTTACTCACCAGTGACTCACGGTCTACCCGTACCCGTTCCCGGCCGCACCAGGGTCGCAAACGGGTACCCGTACCCGGCCGGGAACGGGTAGCCGGGTATCGGATAGGGTACGGGTATCGGGTACCCGGTTGCGACCTCTACGAAGTGGACAAACCACCGTGTAAACTTAGTTTGTAGACTCCAGGATATTGCATGTCAGGAATGACATCCTTCACAGATGGGATTAGATCAGGGATTTTGTGTACTGTATTGAATCAGACCTGGATCTTGTGTTTGTTTAAAATTTTGGAAATCTTTTTCGTAACACCTGCTATGTATGGTAACGTGATGGTTTTGATCGGCATCTCAGGGGGTTGTTTCTCCATGGTTGGAGAAACAGCTTTGCGAATAATGCGGTCCGAGTACCCATTCATCTTGAGGGCCTTGTGTACATGTTCCAGTTCACTGGCTAGGTGGTGTTGGTCAGAAATGCAGTGGGACTTTCATCGACTGATGTTTACACGCGAATTCCTTACTCGCTAGTCTGGTCACCTTACGACAGCCTCGCACATTCTCCAATTACCATTTTAAATTATGCCATAACAGTCAAGTGTATTTAACGTGTGTTTTCCCCTCTTTTCATATTTTATGTGGAACTATGTACGTCCCCAAACTTCACAAATCTGTACTCTCCACTGTCAACCAACCTGCACTGACCAGCACAGTGAAGTATGGTCAAATAACCCCCGCGACCCGCCTAGTGTGGGAAGGCCCTCAAACATTGTTGATTTGACCACATTGTCGTATTGTACATAACACAATCCCCCAAAAAAGCGAATTTGGATCAAATATATTTTATTTTCCAGATAAGGCCTACGAAGCTATTCAGCTATTTTTCAAGCGACCTGGCCAAAAATCATAGCTCAACGAAGTGGCTTATCACGTGGAAATGTAAAACAGCCAAAAACTCTAAACGCACGTTTATGAATGTGGAGGGGGGAAACTGAAGGACAGGGAGAAAAATCCACACAACTGCGGGGAGAACATGCAAACTACAAATATACAGCAGGTGTCAAGGGTCGGGATCGAACCCACGACCTCCTGCGTACCAGGTGAGGCAGTTAAGATCTCGCCACCGTGGGGCCAATTAATCCGAGGTTGGCCTAAGATTGGTTCGCGATGCTAGTGGTAGGTAGGGTCACGCCTTGGTAGTGGATTAAGTTATGAATGAAGTAAAGGAATATGTATTATTTGGTTATTTCGGTAAAGTCACGTAGATAGAAAAAATAATAATGAAAATAAAGTGAATAAAAATATCACGACGTTTCGATCGCAACACAAGCGGTCGTCATCAGGCAAAGGAGTTAGCCTCTTAAGGCAAACTGTTTATAAAGGTTTGGAGATGGGCGTAGCTCAAGTGTATCAGCAGCACCAGGAGCATGGGCGGTGCAGCAATGCCAATGCAGCAACAATGGCAATGCAGCGGCAATGCCAATGCAGCAAAGGGCCGTCAAGAAATCCCTGCACCCCGCTCCACACACCACACTGCTGATGGTGGAGGTTGATTGGCAAGAAAACACAAGTCAAGTCATGACCCAAAGTGGATGATGACATCTTTCCAATGATTGCTGAGTCTATAACCTTCCTCTCGGTTGAAGTTGTGTCTGTGTCTGTATATATGGATGGCTTCATGAACGAATCTTTGTTGATAGCCAGTAGGCTTGCAAAGTACCATCGTCTTCGAGAAATCAATTTCGTGTGAGCCAGCCGCATTAAAATAATGATCAGCCACGGCAGAAGTATTGGTCCTTCCGTGTTTCAAATCTGCCTTATGTTCACGAACACGGTCCGAGACATGTCGCTTAGTTTCCTCAATATAACTGCTGCCGCAGATACAGCTTAGTTTGTAGATGCCGGGATATTGCATATCAGGAATCTTGTCCATCACAGATGGCATCATATCACGAATTTTATGTACTGCGTTAAATCGGACCTGGATCTTGTGTTTGTTCATGATTTTGGAAATCTGTTTTGGTTACCCCTGCTATGTATGGCAGTGTGATGGTTTTGATTGGATCCTCAGATGGCTCCTTCCTCACGGTTGGGGTGATGTCTTTGCGGATTGTGTCGTCAGAATATCCATTCGCCTTGAGAGCTTGGTGTACGTGTTTGAGTTCACTGGTTAGGTGTTCATGGTCGGAGATACATTGAGCTATATGGTGTCGCGTTTTTATGAAGGAATTCTTCTGGGATGGATGGTGGTGGGAATCAGGTTTTAGGTAGGCGTCAGTATGGGTTACTTTCCTGTAGGCAGAATGGCTCATTGAGCCATCTGGTCTCTTTTTGATTAGGACCTTTATGAACAGTTTGCCTTTAGAGGCTAGCTCCTTTGCCTGATGACGACCGCTTGTGTTGCGATAGAAACGTCGTGATATTTGTATTCACTTTATTATTATTATTTATATTTACGTGACTTTACCGGAAGAATCAAAGAATATGAAATCCTGCAGTCACGAAAGTTAAAAGTCAAAATTTAAGGAATATGTTCATTGTGATATACTGTAATCACAATGATCAAACATTGGTTATTTGTCAATGTAGTTAAATGAAGCCAACATGAGTCATATAAACAAAAAAATATTCCTATAAATGTTGGTTATCGGGTTTTGTCAAACCGCCTGCACTTCACTGAATGGGTTCCCGCGTGGTTGACTGAATGGGTGCTCAAGATCCTCCAGCTGACAGTAGATTATTAAGGGAAGGGTCCCTCGGGGGGTCACTAACGTCTTAAGACACATTGCCAAAACCATTGTGCTTACAATTTATCTAAACACTTTACGTCTCAATTTTACATCAGAGGACTTTACTACGCTGCAATACACGTTGAATTTATTTAATAATAAAAAAAATATTGCACCATATCTTGCATATAGAGTGTCCTATCAGTGGGCCACGTCTCTGGCGAAGGTCATCGCGGCCGTCGTGATCCCCCCTCGGGGACCCCCACGACCTTCACGTGGGCGCCCACCCACACTGCGGCCCTTGCGGCCGGTGAAGCCCGCCTTTTAAAATCGTACAACTAAAGCGCAACCCGCGCTCTCCTTATTGGCCAACGTCTCGTTCACGTGACCCCCCGCCCCACCACTCGGGCCCGCCCTTCGCCATTGGCCAATCGTGGCTCGAGGCGACACCCCTATGCGGTGTACGATTTGTAACGGGAGGCGGACCGAGCCTCTCTCTCTGCTCGCCATGGCGCAGCGCGCCTCTGCCACCGCCGCCGCCTCCTCCACGTGCCGCTGACCTCCTCAGCCCTCGCTGCCGCTTCGTCGCTCCCTCCTGCTTAACCCCCTGCAACATCCCGCAACAGGGTGGGGTACCCCATGATGGCGGCGGAAACGGTGGTGGCTGCGGCCACTGTGATGACTAATGGGGGAGGCCTGCACCACGGGCCCACGCTGCTGGCTTCTTCATCGCCGCCTCCTCCTCCGGCGGGGGCCTCGCTGATGAGCTCTCCTCCGACGGGGGTCTCTGTGTCGGGGTCTTCTCTCGCGGGCTCCTCGCTGATGGGCTCTGCTCTGTCGGGGTCCCTCCTGTCGGGACATGCTTTCCCGGGGCCCCCTATCGCCGGCCACTCTTTGTCCGGCTCCGCTCTCACGCCGCCCTCAAAATATGTGCCCACCTCATCAGGAGCTTCTCTGCCGGGCCTCTCCAAATGTGCAACCGCTCTGTCTGGCTCCTCGGCGGTTCCCTCCGGCTCCCACCAGCCCATCGGCCCCAAGTCCGCCGGCGTCGCCGCTGCAGCGCCGCCCTCGTCTCTGCGCGGCCCGCCTCGGCCGCCGGCTCCCGGCTTCTCGGTCCCTCGGCACGGCAAGCAGGCGAGCAACGGGTGGGTGAGCCCGCCAGGACTTGCTGCCCCTCCTCATCCTCCTGCTCATCCTTCTGCTCATCCTCCTGGTGCTGCTCCTCCTGCTGCCGATGCCAACGCGAACCCGGTGGGTGAACCATTTCAGCCACCGCCCAATGCAAAAACAAATTCCGGTCGGCCAGGAAATTAATGAGAAGATGTGGTCTTTTCAGTGATTAATAGATGCATATCCTATGTCGGGGGGAGGGGGGGGTGCTGGTAATTCCTGTGGTTAGTGTAATGTGCTACGAAACCTGTGATCCGAGTTCGATTTCCGACCACTGCCTTCATTCACCAACCCAGCACTCACCGGCGTGGCCAAGAAGAGCTAAAGATGCTCCTGATTCACACTGCGTGGGGAGGCCCTCATCCAGCAGTGGATTGAAAAAGAGACATTCACTTATGAACCTGCAGGGTCCGTCTGTGTCAATTCGCACGTGATACTGATAGCGTATTAGGGTAACCCTAACCAGTGTAGGACTATTATTGGCTCAGCTGGCCCAATTTGCCTTGTTATAACTGATAATTGATCCTCCAGAACAATTGCAGTGATTTAACAATACAATTTTGGAGTTGAGAGAACGTGCAAATGCATCTGCATCTAAAGACGTGCTCGATCGTAGCGGTTAAAGCCCTGCTGATCGAAATGGGAATTGGCACTGTCGCAGCTAAATCAACTTTTGTCAACATTGGACGTCATCAGCGACCTGGTCAATCATTTTCAGAATGAACAGGAATTCAATTTCCAACCTAGAACGGAGTGCAAGGCAAGCGATTCATTTCGCTCGCTGGTGGTTTTAGGAAGCCCTGTGGTGAGCAAGTTTGTACGAGGCCTTGATGTGAACCGTTCCCAACTAAAGGAGGATAAGGGGGGGGGTGTGGACGTTTGCACCAAGTATGTGGCAGACGTGGTGAGCAAGTGACACAGTGGTTCGTGGTTCAATTCCTAGTCAAGACTAACATCAGTGGCGAGTGATATCTGAACTGCTCCTGGGGTTTAACCTCCCGTTCGCCAAACCACACAAAGTGGCATGGTGAAGTATGGTCAACCAGCCCCCATTGATCAACACTGCCTGAGGAGGACTTAGTTCACCCAGCAATGGGTTGACAGAGGGCTGTAAAAGAAGTGATTTTTAAATATGACATTGAAGACGGGGCATGTGTTTGTTGGACTTCGTTCACATCGTACATAGCTAATTGCGCTAATCAGAGGTGGGACTCTAAAAAAGAAAATACTTTCAGAAAATTATGTTTAATTTATATATTTTTCTGGAATTGTTGCAGGTCACCAGCCAGCTGTCTTTCTTCAAGAAATCTCCCTATCACATCGAGACCTTCCTGGGCAGCGTGAGGCCATTTCTTGGAAGGAGCTGTGGTATCTGCACTCCCAGAAGCAGGGTAACTTCGCCCACACGGGATATTTCATTCAGAACACTTCTCTCTTCCACTTGGATTTACACCTCTGTCTCGGACAAAAGGATAATGCACTAATTTTAAGCGACACTGCATGCATGATTTATACATTCAGAAGTACACACACATGGTTTCATAATACTGGCAAGGCTTCCCCTTGCATATATATAAATGAAGATTGAACATGTACACACGGCACATTTCAAACACCGTGTGTTTGTGAGTATGCTGACAAGGAGCGGTGGTACTTCAGGTTAGCACACTGCAGTTTGACCCTGACGACTTGAGTTGTTTGATTCCTCCCTCCTCACCTGCACCGACCAGCGTGCTGTAGTTGTCAAACAGCTGCCATGAACAACACGGCATGGGGAAGGATGCCACAGTTTGTATTTCCGAATATGGGGCATACACGTGCTGGCTTCCATGCACGTATTCCTAAGGGAACCACGTGTGTGCACCTGGCGAATGAGTCAAGAATAGGCTGGTGCGCCTACAGAACCGCCTCAACTGGATCATCATCTCCGACCGATGATGCCATTAGTCCACGGTGGTGCTGTTCAGATTCTGTTTGGCATAGCATCATTGCATTAATTGCTACAATCCCACGCGTGCTCAAAATCCTTTTCTACAACAGTAACAAAAGGCTTTTAGTTCGCCCCCTAAATAAATTAATCTTGGCTCGCTCTCTGGAAAGTTTTATCAGCTTACTGCTGGTGAATGTGAAGTTCATTAATGTGAATGCTCCAGTGAGATTTCCTTCGTGCGCAATTTGTGTGGAGCGGTGGTTGGATTGTTAATGCACTACGCTTTGAACCCAGCCAGCTACCCGGGTTTGATTCCCGGCCCCGGCTAACATCGGTGGCGAGTGGTTTGAACTGGTCCTGGGTCATTCTCCCTTCTCCTCCGGTTCTCTAAGACATACTAAGCAGAGTGGCGTAATATGCTGAAGCAATCGTCCGTGACTCGGAATATTTATTTATCAGAATCTTTATTTAGACTGGAGGAGGAATCCGATGAGCTATGAAGCTCTTTTCCACGGATGTCCAGACTGACTTGGCGTAAAGAGGCCTTCATATCCAGCAGGGGTTTCATGAAGGTCTAAATGTTACTTGCTGAGCGCAATGGTACCTTATACCATGCACTATGTATATAAACTTCCAAGCATGTAACTATTAACTCCTGGATTAAACTTAATTATCATGCTGACAATACAAGCATCACATTTCTGTAAATATGTCACGCTTCATAATTTGTCAGTTACATGCAAATTATTAGACTAACGTTACGTTTAGACTAATAGAACGAATAAAAGTGTACAAACAAGACGTAGCAAACGATACATAAACTCTATACTTCCATTTACGCGTGGCCCCGAATTATGACAATTGAATCGATTAGCCCTGTGGGGGGGGGGGGTCCTTTGAAGGACTGCCTATAGTGGTTGAGTTGCTCGCAGCTGAGTTTGGTGTGGAGTTTGAAACTAACCCGTTGATTTGGCGTCTTGCTGCAGTGTATAAATAGCTTTGATTTCCCTCGCTTTTAATCTGTGAAGTACATGGGCTTAACAGCTGTGATACAGTTTCCCAGATGCTACCTTTCAATTTTAATAATAACCCAGCCGCATGTCACAAGACTGCTGTTAAGTACAGTAGGGCAAGTCCTCGCTTAACGCATTTTCGCTGTAATAACACGGGTTCTTCTACTCGAACATTTTTCGCGCAACGCAGAACGCGCACCGTTATAACGCAGAATGCGCACCGTTATAACGTATTTTCTGAGCGTTTGGCGATGGGCTACTTTCTTGAGCTACGCGACTCAGCGGTATGATACAGTATGCAGCGTACCGTCATCTCAGTTCTGTCCCACCATGGGATAACTGCAGGCTGATTTTTTTCGTGCAAATATGATTCAGTAGCAGTAATTGCCCACTTAATGCATCACTTTTCACGAAAGCATCTACCATGTGAAATGAGGAATGTGTGTAATAGTTTTATGCATTGCGGTAAAATTATTTTTAATAATAATTTACATCCTTTTGTCAAACCATTGCTGGATGAAGACCTACCACATTCAGTCATGACAGTTGTTTGACCATATTTCGCCAGCGTAAGTTGGTGATGGGGGTTCGCAAAGATATCACTCGCCACTGAGCTGAACTCAGCTCGCAGGGTTCATTCGTGCAGTACGCTTGCTATTGCGCCACTGCTCGTCCTGTGCATTGCAATACAGTTGCAGGAAAAATACTTCTCGATTATTTAACACAGCTATTGATTAAGGGCTGAAGGCGGATATTTGTGCTGCCGTCGACAAACCCCCCCCCCCCCACTTGTTACGATGTATATTTAATGCTTATTGAATTGTAAATATGTTAAATGGTGCAGAGAGTTGAATTTTGTTCTCGGGCTCATACATTTTTCAAAAGCACTGCGTTGCTTTCAAGTCAATGTAACGTGGGCAGCGGGAGCTTTGGCGATAGCAATTTACCATCAGATGGCCTCGCACTGCCAAGTAGAAGGAACAAGTCGTAGAGGCAAGAGGTGGATCGTAGAGAAATAATGTCGCTGTGCAGGAAGCAAATCGCCATGACTGGAGAACCGACGGAGTTGTGGACGTTAGTCCAGCCTCATCGTTCGTTGCCATCTTACGACCGACGAAAGAATGGGGAGAGACGCGAGTGGTAGATAATCTTTGTTGAGTCTGTCTGCCAGGTGTTGGCCATAGGGTTAACAGGAGATGAAAATACTGTTATAGATTATTTCATCTATCTGTGCGGAGCTTTGAGTGTCACCCCCTCTGATGTGTGGTTAGTCCAGTTTCCAGCCACATGTCAAACACTCACTTAGGGAATGGTCCAAACATCCCATTGCAAGAGTCGTGAGACAGGGTGAGGTTTTCCAGGATGAAGGCCATTATTATTATTTTTATTCAAGTATGTCATAACAGAATTAAGGCAACAACTTTGCAAATAAGCTTCTGGCACTTAGCTAATCAGCTTTTGGCATGGAATTTGATACTTGTGCTATTGTACCTTCATGAACATTAATCTACTGGGTCTTAACATTCTTCTGTGAATTATGTTAAGGGCTTGCAATGGAGTTCGAGCCTTTTATTTTTATTAATAAAAGTAACATTCTATTGTGCAAGTTTGTAAGTGGTAAAGCTCCCGTCTAGTAAGTATGCATGTGACAGGAATGGCTCAATGTCGATCAAACTTTGTTTAATTCATTCCTGATGGGATTGATAGTGATGCACACACGTGTATAGGCTTTTTTATTCCCCTATATTCAATGTACAACTCATTTTGTCAATGTGCTGGACAAGGGCCCCTCGATACAGTGCAAGTTGTATGGGCTATTTGACCATGCCTCGTCGGCTGGTCATCGTGGGTCGGTGAACCCGCACACTGGTCGTTGCGCGCTGGTGAAGGCGGAGAGCATACATGTCGGAACATTGTACAATGCAACATTGGTTATCGCAGTATGCACATGAGGCATGTAGTTATTGACCCCACCAAAGGCGATGATTAGTTGTCATGAATCGGTCAAGAATCAATTATTTCTAGATTTGAAGCTTTCGTGACTGCAAGGATTCATATTCTTAGGTTTTTTCGGTAAAGTCACGTAGGTAAAAAATTAAAATTAAGTTCCATTCATTGGCTACCACATTCTGATAAGCTCCCCCCCTCCTCCCCCTTGCCCTCCCCCCTCCTCCCCCTTGTATTTAAGAATTTGCATCTTGGAATCCCTGCCTCACTTGATACAGCAAATCTAGCTGTGACGGTCCCACCTGATGACGGAGACTTGTGTTGCCTCCGAAACGTCGTGATTTTTATTTTATTTGTATTTTACTTTTATTAATTTTAATTTTTTACCTATGTGACTTTACCGAAAAAACCTAAGAAAATCAATTCTTTGTTTAGTTTGCAGTGTCTTGCATGTACTGTCCATTGCATTTGTGTAATCTCTCACGTTATGCCTCACGTGTTTATCCTAAACGTTAAACAAGCATAGTAGCACATCGCTTTGTCAAGCGACTGCTGGATGAAGGTCCTCCCCATGCCATGTGGGTCATGAGCGATATGTGCCCCACCCATCATAAGCTCCTCCTAATTATATCTACATCAGAATTAGAATATTTGATCACAATCCTAAATTAGACTGGAGGAATCTGACGAGCGATGATGCTTCCTTTTACTACATCCAGTAGGAGCAGGTCAGCTGTTTACAACAACAAACCATTTCCTTCTCGAGGCATTCTATTCTGGCCTTTTTGTAATGCGTATAAATTCCAAATTGATTCATAGGTGCATGATTTGATGAATGTCTCTTGAATGTAAGAATTCTTATTGAATCGATGAATCGTGAAATGTCCCGTGAAAATTAGCAGCAAGATAAATGTTTTTTGTTGTATGACTGTCTTCCTCAGTAATTCACCAGGTTGTGTTGGAACCTTGTATTTGATCTGCATAGGATCCACTCGGGATGAAGCTGTTGAAAGGCGGCACTACTGTATTAGTGTTTGGATGATGACGATGATTGTGGCGAAATATGTACATTCTCCCATCAACGGCTATGACCAAATTTACCCGGACTGCACTCGATCTCCACAGATCCTGGGAGCTAAGCAGGCTTGAGCCTGGTTGATGCTTGATTTGGTGCCCACAAAATGCACAAAACGGGTTGTCATAGGGCAGCAGGTGCTATGTCGTGAGCAGTGGAGTGTAGCGCAGAAAAAAAAATCACTGCTGTACTGTACTCCTTGGTCTATTATCCCCACCGTGACCGGCACGTGCCGAATTATGGTCAGATGAAGACCCCCCCCCCCACGCAATGCGGGTTCGTGGGGAGGCCCTCGTCCAGTAGTGGATTGACAAAAGGGCTGTACACGTGTACGGCAGGATTTTGTACTGATAGTCTGCGTGCGTCTGGTTTTATTTGTTCGTTTTAGGAGATGTATTTCACGTCTTCCATCCCTGAGTTGGGTTTAAGAAACGTCATCTTTGTGAATGAGACTCACACCAGGTAAACAAAGCACACACTCCTCATCCCTTGCGAATGAGTCTCTAATGCCTGGCGGAGGAATGCAGCGACCCTAGCTGGGCCGGTGATGACAAACTCTTTCAACCACAGGAATTTATTTAAAAGAAAAACCGTTAAATTACTTTTTTTAATCGAGTGTGGTGTTGTGCTCAGGACAGACCTGCCATCTCTTTATAAGTAACCAATTACTGAATTCACATTATATTTTTACATTCCATATCTGAAAACGATGGTCAGAAATCTATTTTATATGATTATTCAGTGTATAATGTGATTTATTGAGCTTCATCTAAAAAGGCTTTTCAATAAAAAAATTACGCTTTGCAAATTAGTTTGAAAGCGTTCATCCATTGGCTCTTTCTATTTGTCCATATACAGTGGGATTTAGGAGATAACTGCTGGAGGGTTCATGAGATAACGCTCAGAAAAATGGTTCAATATGAACTGTAGTCTCTCCCTAAGCTCTCTCGCGGCTAGCAGACCTCGACTTTGGCATTCAGTTCTTGAGCATATCGCCATACTCGAATAGAATACCAACTAAACATTAGTATAAAGTTGCGTTGCTATTCGAGAGAAAACTGGCGAAATTTATGAAGGGTTTTCCCAAACCTTGGCGATGAAAAAGCCCAACGATTAATTTATTCGCCCAGCGCCAAGGCCCACGACAATCTGACTATGTGTCGTATCATATCGCGGCATCCCGTTGCGAACTCCTTGCAACTTCTTGCTGTTCTTGCTAATTGAACACTTGCGGGCACAAACATGTGTGCGAGAAAGCGTCCTGGAAATCACTCGCGGGCATTGCATGTATTGTTCTTCCCTCGCTTCTTTACAGGCACCGAGGGTGGCTTGCCAGACGCCTGAGCTATTTGCTGTTTGTCACCGAGAGGGACGCTCATAAGGAGCGAGCCCCGAAGAACGTCACGGAGCTCGTCTTGAACCACACAAGGTGCTCTGGGGGAAACCTGCATGCCCAGTGCCGGACTGTGTGGGCGGCAGCCTCAAGTAGATCGTCGGGAGATGTCTCTGGGAGGCTGTCGTGATGCTAGCGGCACCTCTCCAATGTGGCCAAATAAAGGGCAATGCTAATTGCAGGAAAAACCAAAGATGGCCTAAAATATGCAAAGTCAGAAACGTATTTGTGTGTATATTTGCAAATGGTAGTGCATGCTTGTAATTCAGAATTGATAACCGATTACATCAACAAGTATCAATCATTGACCCATGTTTGATGGCTTCTCTTGACATTGGCGTAGATCCCATGGATCTGTAAGGTTAGAAGTTGGCAGGTCATGTGAATTTGTCAAGTTCCCGAACCGGCGGAGCTGTGAGATGGCTGTTCCGACGGTTAATTTCTGAAACTGCCTGTGCGGCCCCTTTGAGTGTTATCCCCTTTTGTCTGCATGATGGATTTTTCCCAGGTACTCCACTTTCCTTTTGCATGCAAAACTCTAGTTAATAATGGAATTGGCCAATCATTCCAATGCAAGACCCTATGCAATCAATATCCCACATTGCAAGCATGCATCTCTGCATGCTTCTTTGCGCACTTTTCAGATTTGTATTATATTCTCCTGTCAATGTCCACGTTTCTGATTAAATGTATAGAATGCATCATTTGCTGTTATTTTCAGTTGTAGGGACGACCGCCGCCACCGTCTGAGTTGCCTCTGTCTCACGTGCGAATGTTTCCTCTTTTGATATCCATGGCCCCAGGGTGCGGCAAGCGATCAGCGAGACGTCGGCATGCTCGGATCCCAAGGCAGAGGCGCAGCAGCGCAAGAAGGCACAGGGTGTCCTGAAGCGAATGACTGCCACCGTGTCCCCCGTCATCCTGAGGTGCGTGCGAGTGAGCAGCGCTGAGAGGGCACGATGGGATCCGGATGACCTACACACTTAGAACTAAACCTAGCTCTAAGTTGAACCTTAAATCTAACCCTCAGCCTTTTTCGAAACTTCATTCTAACCCAAATCTTAAACCTACCCCATATACCTAACCCTAAACCCGAACCAACCCTACACCTATTGCGAAGTTTTATCTTCATCCTAATTCTAAGGCTAGGCGTAACCCTAGGCCTTAACCTAACACTAACCCAAGGTCTAATTTCATACCTAGCCCTAACCCATCACCTTGAGGTGCATTCACTGCCGAGATTGGAATGAGGCACGCGATGAGAAGCCGAGGCACCGACAGGCACTCTGGGCTAGGGCCCATGCCTCCCCCTCCCCCCCTGCTTTTATACAGTGACAGTTTCATGATTTTAGATGTAAATTTGAGACACTCTAACGATGCGGGGCAATCGCTAGCATGACGATGATAAAGTGGTTTGTGGACTATCCAGTTTCTCCAAATTGTATTAACTTTTAGGATTTTTATTTATTTTCCAAATATATTCCAATTGTGCTATTTTTGTCATTAAACAGCTACCAGTGCACGACATTGTGTCAACGAACTGTCCCAGAAGATGATGTCACACAACTATCTCGGAATTTGTTTTAGTAGGCCTTTATCCACACTAGGTGCAGACATTTTAATGCCCTTTAAAGTTTGATTAATTATCCCTATGTTATACAATTTTTGTTCATGGGTAGTAAGTGTTATTTCGTAATTGCTTATGCCTAAAAAGTATAGAAAATGGCTATTATTCCCCACAAACTTTGCTTTGGTGACCAAGGGCTGATGTGTTGGGTTAACCCCTCGACTCTGAAAGCAGTGGTTCACCACCCCTCCCACCAGCATGCATCTCTCCATACTACTTTGCACACTTTTCAGATTTTGTTCCATTTTAATTCCGGAGCCCACATTTAATCTGGTGGTCGTTTTGTGCAGTCGCTGGTGACAGAGGCCGTCAGCTAACTACACTCAACTTAATCATGGGGGGGGCGGCTGTATTTGAACCCAGGATCATAGCATTGCCAGCTCAGTCTTCTGATATCACATTGGCCCTCTGAGCCACCAAAGCACTGCCAGTTTCAAAAAAACATTTACTTACCCTTCTGTTTGTTGGAATGTCAATAGGTCAACTGTTATGGCCTTGCTTAGTTTGAACTTCAGCCTCTCGATTCTTTGTTTAATTACAACCTTGGCATCCAGTTCATGTGGGGCAGGGTCTATCAATACAAGCTCACCATCCTAAACAACAGCCCTTTTGACAAACCACCGTCGTTAGATTTATTATTTTATTTTATTATGGTTTATTTTTATTATTTTATTACTTCCCTTCTACGTGACTTTACCGAAAGAACCAAGAAGATGAACACCGTCGTTAGATGAAGGTCTCTACACCCTGTCGGCCATGAAGGTTGTTTGACACTACTTCAGCTTGCTGTGAACAGCACAGTTTGGTAAAAGGACCGGTCCAGAGCGAACTGATGTTAACACAGCAGACAAGTATCGAACCCAGATCGCCAGTTTCATAGCTTGGTGCACGAACTGCTTCACCCCTACTCTACCCCACGACCCAACGTCAAGAGTACAAACAGGCCATTGTCTGCGCATCTAGAAGAGTGTCTGCAATTACAAAGAACGCATTAAACGAATCTGATAGTCTCAATGATCGTGGGCAGCCGGGGTATTTTATATTCGCTGATGTTGAACTAAGCAGATGGGTGAAGCGTCCCGCCCTGTGGATGGGGTGATGCGATGACTTCTCGCGTGTGAACAACTTGCGCCTGCAGGCTCGCCGGCTGGGTGCTCCTCCGACTCTTCAACAGCTTCTTCCGCAGTGTGCTGGTGCACCGCGGCCAGCTGGAGATGGTGCGCCAGGCGGCTGCCGAGGTAACCGCTCGCTCGTTCTGTCGCCGCGCTCGCTCGCTTTGCCAATGCCTCCTTTCACCCCTCTCAGTTTTGTATCCCGCGGCACAGCGGAGAGAGTAGCCTGGGGGAATGCCAACGTCTCTAACAAACACTTAATCCCCCGACGCCACAAAAGAACCTCCCAGTTTCATTTTACCCCGCAAACAGTGGCCGACATTGAAATGCGTCGGAACGTTGCACGGCAGACGCGGATGACTCTTCCGTGAATGGACAATTAAGAAATGGCCCGCAGAGCAACGCCGTTCACCAATCTCAAACCGTGGACCACCTCGTAAACGCCACTGCCCACTTAGGTTGTTCGTTCGACAGCATTTCAGATATTCACCAGGCTGCTCCGGGCTCCCAAATTTGGCAAATATCGACAACTAAAAATATCACGTTTTTATTTTACCAGCTATGGCCCACTAAGCTGTACAGCGCTCTTTCAGAAACGACCTGGCCACAAATGATAGCCCGGTGAAGTGGCTTATGTGGATATTTATAGCAGCCAAATATTACCTGCAAATTAACCAATTGGGTCTATACATAGCAATAGTCGCTCGCTACTCGCAAACGAATGCCTCATTTCACCCATGTAAATGAAACTATCCTGGGCCATTGAGTTGTCACCTGGTTAAACAAATATAAAGTTGAAACTTTATTCCTGAATCCCTCCTGGTTCACTCTTCAACCTCCGTATGAACACACAAACGTGACTAACTGACTCCCTAGCGCGAGGTGCCAATGAGAGGAAGCCACCCTGGAGTTGTTCCGACTGTTCCTGACTATATATGCACCTGAGGACGGTACGCTCCCACGGACTGTACATGCCTGCTACGGTGGCTGGGAGTTCTTGTTGTGGCCGTATTACGGGCACGTCACGATGACTGGACGAAATGTGAAACTTTGATGGGTGTTTTTTTTCTCCCTCGGAATATAAACAATCGTACAAGCTCCAGCACAAGATAGTGCTGGCTTTGTGTGTTTGTACATTTGTTGATTTAAGCTTGTTATGAAATAATAATGATGATTATGATTAATATTATCATAAGCCATGATTTATTCACTGCGGTCGCCATCCCTCGCGATGCAGAGGTACAACGATGCATCTCGCAGCTGACCATGAGCTGAATTCACCATTGTGGATGGAAATGATGTTCATTTCAGATTTTGCTGATAATGATGGTGTCTTTAGTCGTAACTATAAATGGATATGAACTAAATTAACTCTCCAGAATAGCTTCATGAATAAGGCTGCAAAGCGAGGCTCAGGATAAATATAAGCCAAAGCAAAAGTCACGAAATAATTGATCCAGGAAAGCCTCGCTGACAATACAGATGCTGTTTCAGTATGGTCTCGCAACAGCATGCTGGGATTAGCTCTATTTGAAGGAATGTATTGCTTTGTACAGAAGGAGACTCGATTACTGAGTGAAAACTCTCTACAAAAAACGAGGAGATAATACTCCAGATGTTCCTGAACCCACGTTTTCCGTACTGCTATTTTATTACCACATTGCATCCCCCATGCATGTTTGGTAGTTATAACAGTCCGTGATATCCACCAACTCTTGCCTCTATAGTGCTGAATCACAGTTGTGTGCACCTACAGTTATAAATCGGTGTGGCTCAATTCCCACTGAGGGGGGGAGGGGTAAATAAAGTCGGTACCATTTTGTAGTAAATAAACAGTGGTGTGCCTTGTGGATAGACTGTCCCCCACCATAGTAATGTGGAATTTCCACCACTAGGCTTCCACAGAAGTGTTGGTCGATATTCATTTTGCGCAGGAAACCACTTTTGTTATCTTTCGGAAACAAAACCAAAATGAAGTAAAACCTCTCAAAGCTGGACTCATCGGGTGTTGCCAGAAAGCAAAACGAATGTTTAGGTTAAAACACTTAATCCGGAACACTTTTTACGAGTTAGAGACAATAAAATACCAAAAACGACAGATTTCAAGATGGTTTGCCCAAAACACAAAAAATTGGCTGTAAAGAATAATTCGAAATAATAGGTTATTTGTCTCTTGTGTTTGTTAAACAGGGACGTGTGCCTCTGGTCTTCCTACCCGTGCACAAGTCTCACGTGGACTACCTACTCCTCACCTTCATCCTCTTCTGCCACGACCTGCAGGCGCCCTACATCGTGTCCGGAGACAACCTCAACCTGCCCATCGTCGGGTGGGTGGGGTGGGTGCGGTGGGTTGGTGGGATAGGGTACAGTGGGGTGGATGGGGGTGGGTAGGTCGGGTACGATGGGTGGCGTGGGGTCGGTGGGGTGGGTGAGCTGAAAAATAGCTTCAAAGCTCTTCAGATTCCTCCAGTATAAATAATTATTCTGGGTGGGGTGCAGGCGTACGACAATGTCACTAGAAGGGATGATGGCCGGTGGTCGAGATCAATAACGGGATGGCAGCCACAGGAGGGTACTCTCCCTGAGGAATTTCACCATGGAGATGAAGCAATGACATGAACTCGTGTGTGGCAGCGAGATAGACTGTGGCGTCGAAGCACTGCGAGAGATGGCATTGGGATTAGGGCAGCCTTCATCCAGCAATGGATCCAACCGTGGCTGATGATAGTGATTGTGCTGCGCAAACTTCTGACATTAAAAACAAGACACGCTGGTTTCATTGGGGCTTCCGAAATCCGGTTGCACCACGTGCTCAATCACGTTGTGCGGCGGTCCTTCTGTCTCAGGCGTCTCATCCGAAACCTGGGTGGGTTTTTCATCAAGAGGAGGATGGATGAAGAGGCCGGCCGCAAAGACCTCCTCTACCGTTCCCTCCTGCACACGGTACGTCCTCTCTCCTGAAGGCCACAGGAATCAATCTCACTGCAGAAATCCCTTGTGGCAGTACGGCAACGGATTCTCGAATACGTCGGTGTACAGCTTTGTTTTGCCCGACTTTTTTTCAGTTTTGTTAGTTTTGTTGATTTGTTTATTTGCCTTTTTCCACAATTAAGACATGTTTTTCCAAATTGAAACAAAAAAATATCCATGTACTCGCCTAGAACCACGGAACCCTTCGTGTTAGAGAGCGGCCGCAGAAGCGGATATCGCAGAGCGGCCGCAGAAGCGGATATCGCAGAACTATCTCCGACTCCTTCGTGTGATTTCTTGTACACACAATACGAGGCGGCGCATTTCTGCCTGCCCTAATACGGTGAGTAGTGTGGCTCGTCGCATGAGGTGGAATTTACCTCCATTACGTTAAGAACCCATTCAAATGCGATGATGTAAATGTGTTTATGGTGTGTAATCATTGATGACAAGGCTGATATAATCTGTTCACAAAGCTTGAGAACCCAGCTCAATCACAGGCGACTGCATGAATTCAAACCCCAGGATCTCTACGCCGCTAGCTCAGTGGCCCGACTTCTGCGCCACCTTGACCACCTCTCGTTCATCACAGCTTTAAGCGGCAGCGACCGTGCGGCTAACGTGACCTCACAACGTCACGCTGTTCCGCCCCGTGTGCATTTGTCCGTCCGTTCACCCGGACGTTCGGGTCATAGTTTCGATTATTTAGATGAATTGGCTACGAAAATTTCCACGTGATAAGCCGATTCGTGGAGCTATCATTTGTGCTCAGGTCACTTCTAAAAACGAAGCGAATAGCTCGGTGGACTTAACCTAGTAATTCGTTTTATTTGTATATTTTTGTTAGTGATTTGCTTACCTTTCCTATACTTTTCACTCCATCCAACCGTGTTTGTATGAGTTATACTCTTTGGTTCTTTCGGTAAAGTCACGTAGGTATAAAATAAATTAAATCACGACGTTTCGGGCGCAACACAAGCGTCTGTCATCAGGTGGGACAACCCCAGCAAGAAACAATTGCTGAAGTGGGCAAAAGGGCTGCTGTAACAAGAGGCTATATAGACGAGAGAGATTTGTATAAGTTGTTACATTCTTGCCCACCGATTGGACGTCTGTGAAAAAAGACCTCCACGGTTCATCCGGATTCCTCCAGTCGCCTAAATGTATATTCCCGATTCTGACGATTCTGACGCCGGTCGTGTCCCCAGTACGTGGAGGAGCTGGTGCGGCAGGGCCAGTGGCTGGAGGTGTTTGTGGAGGGCACGAGGTCGCGCAGTGGCCGGGCGGGCACGGCGCGCTCCGGGCTGCTCTCCGTGCTGGTGGACGCGGTGAACGAGGGCGCCGTGCCGGACGCGCTCATCGTCCCGGTCGGCATCGCCTACGACCGCGCCCTCGAGGGCAACTTCAACCGCGAGCAGCTGGTACAAAAGACAAAGTTCCCCCCCCCCCCCCACCACCGTGTAGCCTTTAATGGACTCGGGGCAAGTGCCGTTAGCGAGCACCAAAAAAATGCCGGTGCGGCACACAAGGGGGGTGGGTGGGTGGCCAGCACCACGCCTGGCCGCCTTTGTCTCCCGACTGGCGACGTTTACGCACAGTGCCACATACTCATTTGAGGGTGAGACGACTTAGGGGATGCTCAGGACCGGTTCACGGTGTTGGCCGTGAGCGGGAATCGAACGCTCGCATCCACAGTGCTGGAATGCAGACCACGTGCATAGCCACGGCTTTACACTCAGCTGCACAGAACCAGAGCGCGACAGTGGTGTTTGACGTGTGTTTTGTTGTTGTTTCCGTGCCCTCAGGGCCAGCCCAAGAAGAGCGAGAGTTTGCTGGGCATCTTGGGTGGAGCCCTGCGCATGCTGTGGAAGAACTACGGCTACGTGCGCGTGGACTTTGCGCAGCCCTACTCGCTCAAGGTGTGTGGCTCTTGCGGTGCTCGGCGGTAATCCAACAGTGGCACCGGTGTTGGGGCGAGCGAGTCTCACTAACCACGTCCCAGGATCACTATGCGACGTTTGGAATTGTGTGTGATTCCTTAACGGTACGTGTGCTACTCATGCCACACAAATTTTTTTTTTATATATATAAGGTCACGGGCAACCAATGGAAGCCTCCGTAACACGTAATGGCATTTCATTATGTTTGTCGTTATCGTTATAATCATCGTGACGCGGCACGGCGGTGAAGCGCGGTTGTCGCTTGTTGCAGAGGTTCAGCGTTGGGATCCATCGGCCGCCCGAATTAATATTTGCGAGTGTATTAACCGTACAAATGCTAATCGCCGTATGCTTCGCAGCGGACGTACAAGATCCCTTGATGTCACTCGTAAGAGAGTCGGCCATTGTGTAACAGCGTCAAGGGTCCGAATTTTTGTCAAATTGGAAACTCTTCCCGCAGATTTACTCCGTTGGAATCTCCACAACATTTTTCGCTCCCAACTGAGCATTATTTGGCAGGATCCTTCTGAATGAGAGTCATGAGACTCACTGTGGCTTTCCTGGGTCAACAAACAATACAAAAGGTTTTCTACATCTATAGTATCATTGATAATCTAATTGTACCACGTAATTGATGCATTGTTTTGTGTTTTTCCTCTAGGAGTACATGCAGACGATCAACTCGATTGATATCGCTGCATCTCGGCCTCACAAGCTGCTGCCATCCATCCTCAACAACAGGTGCAGTTTATTTACCTAAGCTGTAGTCATGGAAGTATTGCTCACTGGCCAGGTTACCATGTGGCTCTTACACGAGGCACCACGTTGGACAGTCAACTCTGTTATCAGGGGTAGACCGGAGAAAACAAAAAGCACTGATAATGTGAAACGTACGTAAATTAGACTTCATAACCATACTTCAGTTTTCAAGTTCTTTTAGGTTTAACCAGGTGTGACATCTCAAAAGACCAGGATAGAGTCTCAATTGCCATAGTAACTTGGGGCAATTAGTCTGCCAGCAGAGGGTGATAGTTGCTCTGTATGAACCCAAACAAGTAATTTGCGGGTAGTTTTTGAACGTACATTTCAACCTCCGCTGCGTTTCGTTTTGCTCTCTCTCCTTGTTGGACGCAGTTCCTCGGGCGTGCGCGGTTCACCGTTTTCCACGTCGCCTCCCCGACGCCCCGCTCCGGACGTCAACGCCGTGCACAGAGCAAACGTCGCCAACCTTGCGAGCCACGCCCTCTACAGTGAGTGGGATCCCGCACGCTTGCGAGGAACGCGCACGGACACGCGCGCAAATCCATGTTGTTGTTCATCCAACGCTTACCGCCGCACGAGAGCCGTAATGAGTCGTGTTGCGCATTTCATAAACTGTTGGTGAAAGCGGGGAGCCATCGCGACATTGCCACTCAGGAAAGTACGACAATGGATTCTGCTGCACTGCCCTCTGCTGCGAAGGTTGCCCTGCAGCAGCAGCCTACAGCGCCTGTTTCTGTGTCCTGGTGGTCGTCTGTCAAAGCACTAATCCAGGCTCCCAAACTGGCTTATCTTCCGAGATGTGGCGGAGATCAAGGTGCATTCTGGCCCATGTGGTCACATGGGTTTAAAAAGAAGTGTGAATCCCAAACAACACAAATATGTTTTCTTGTCGAATGGCAACGCGTAAAGAGTTGATGCATGAGCCCAATTCGTCTGCCTGAATTGTAGACGGTGTGACTCGTAACAGCACTGTGAATCGAGTTATGTTGGTGTTCGTGACAGGGTGAAGGCCCCCCTCTCTCGTTTTACCCCCTGTTAATCGTGTCTCGAGGTGCCTCTTCAAAAGCATGAAACAGATTTGGTTGCATGTGGATGCTCTATAAATTCAAAGCGTAATGGAATTGTGTTGGCAAAGGGACTTTATTCTGGTTGCTCGCAAGTCTCTCCGACCATGGAATCACTTTGCGGTACTGTACTTGGGAGGAAAAAAATCAAATGTCGGTTCTCCGGGAGGAAAAACATTGACGGCAGAGCTTGCCCAAGTTTTACCGAGCCCTATTAGCCAACAAACTGCTCTAGTTTTGTGTGTAAGCCCGTCGTGATTGCCTTAAATCTGCTTACCAGCTTGCGAGGTTGGGCAGAAGTTCATCACAGGAATTAACGTTAACCCCGTGTCCTTGCTCGCGTTATATCGCGTGTTCCTTCTCAGCTGCTGTGCGATGCTCCGCCATCATGTCCACGAACATCGTGGCGTGCCTGCTCCTGTACAAGCACAGGCAGGTGAGCGAACATTTGCTGGTCCTGTCAACGTTGCTTGTGTGTGTTTCGCACCAGGCATCTTTTTTGTTGTTGTTATGAACCATTTAAAAAAATTCAAACATGGTCATTAATGGAAAAAAATTGGAACATAGGTTTTACGAAGAAATGTGTGAAGATGCATCCTTGGCATTACATGGAGAGAGGGTGGGAATGCATGGATTACACATGCAGGCGAAAATGACATTATTCCAATGATGTTTTGTTTTAAGCTAGTGGGCTTGGGCAGGACACGTGATATGGCTCTGGCGGCCGAGACTAAGGGCAGAGC
Source organism: Lampetra fluviatilis (assembly GCF_964198595.1). Taxonomy (NCBI): domain Eukaryota; kingdom Metazoa; phylum Chordata; class Hyperoartia; order Petromyzontiformes; family Petromyzontidae; genus Lampetra; species Lampetra fluviatilis. Next base: position 8,902,381 of record NC_136286.1, on the reverse strand, counting down.
GGCAGGCAAACGAGGGTTGGGATGCACCCAAGAGGATGTCCACTGTGAAGACGAAGCAAAGCGAGGTGCATCAGAATCTTTAATTTGACTGAAGGAGGAATCCGATGAGCCATGAAGCTGTCTTTTACAGATGTCCAGTGGGCAGGTCAGCAAGCATGAGAGGCCTTTGTCTAGCAGTGGAATGATCATTGCTGACTATTAATTCATTAATAAATGTTATTTAAATTATATTACAAACACTTAATTTCTTAAACTGAAAATTTGCAGAAGTTTATTTCCCCCCAAAAATAGATGAATAATGCCTAATAAATAGACAATTTATTTATGCATTCAACCGTGGCAGCAGTGCTATAGTGGTTCGTCCAGTGCTTCAGGGCTATTTGCCATCGGCTTCCAAAGACAAACGTACGTTGGAAGAAAGCGTGACATGTTTTTTTTCTTAACACAAACCAATGAAGGCTGGCACGCACACCACGAGGGTGGGTGGCCAACATCCACATCGGCCGCCTTTGTCTCCCGGGATGCCTCTCAGGGCGTGAGCCAGGCCTGCCTGGTGGAGGACTTCTCCTGGCTAAAGGAGCTCGTCCTGTCGCGCCACTACGACATCGGCTTCTCGGGCCGCTCGGAGGACGCGGTGACGCACGCCCTGGGCCTGCTGAGCGACGGCGTCACGAGGGCGAGCGAGCCGGGCGCCGGCGGCGCTGAGCGCGATGACGCCGACAGGGCCGCGCTGCCCGTCCGCCCGCTGACGCACGTGCCCGCCGTCTTCGAGATGTCCTACTACGCCAGCGGGCTGCTGCCCGTCTTCGGCCCGGAGGCCGTCGTAGGTACGGATCCCACACGCACACGGGGGACTAAACTCAACTATAAACGATGTTTTATTTTACCAGATAAGGCCCCGCTGAGCTATATAGCTTTTTTTGTCAGAAACGACCTGGCCACAAATGATAGCCCCACGAAGTGGATTGTTACGTGGTACTTTATAGCAGCCGGATACTCTAAACGCATGTTAATTCTAAACGTGGAGCGTAAAACACGAGGACCCGGAGAACAATCCACGCGACCACGGGGAGAATATGCAAACGCCAAATAAACTGGCGTCGGGGTCAGGATCAAACTCACGACCTCCTGTATACCGGGCGAGGTAGTTAACATCTCGCCACCAGGGCGGGGCACACGATGACAAACGGGGACACCACGTTCGCAAGCTTGGGCTGTGTACGAGCGCTGCACTCGCACGCAAACAGCGTTTGACGTTTATGGGAGGCTAGGTTGTGAGTGGCTTGTGGTGGCGGGGTGTGGCGTGGGGTCGGTGTCAGAGTGAGCTTGCACTGCCGAGTTTCTTGGTTTGATTGCACGAATTCGGGTAGCCAATCGGGGTTAAACCGTTCCCAAATTCCTGCACCGCCAGCTGGTCTGCTACTTAAACTCCACCTTGGCGATGAACGGTGGAACGAACTCATCAGCATGAAGAGACGATCGTCATGTTTTTAGTGAGAATGAACGTTGGCAAATGCATGAACAGCTCCTATACAAGTCCTTTACACGAAGAAAGATGACCAGATAACAATGGAAATGCCCCCTCCCGCCATCCCTTAAATGTGAGAGTAAAGCAACAAAACAGAACAAATCCAATCGGCCTCATTGTCCCGCTACCCTGCCCCACCTTGCACCCCATCCCACCCACCCGGGCTGCTGCTCACTCGGAGCGCAGGTGAGAGAGATGGCCTCAGCGCCCCAATTCATCATCACGCCTGATGGCGAGCCGGAGCCACACACAGACACTGCTCAGCGGGGGACGGGGGCTCCAGAGGCCTTGCTCCTCGACGTAGTGCCACCCAGAAAGGTGCCCCCCCCCACCCACCATATCTTTAAGTTACTTGATCCAGGGCTCCCCCCCCCCCCCCCCGTGCAACAACTGCCCCCTCCCCCCACTTTAAGATGGCAGTGGGGCATGTGCGTGAGTGCACGTGCGGTAGCGTGGGTGGTCGGTGCACTTTGCAACGAACCTGACGTCCCAAGTTCCAATCCTGGCCACAGCTAACATCAATGGTGGTATCTGCACCAGTCCAGAGCCTTCTGTAGGTCAACTCGGCCATAAATTAGTACTTGGTACAGTGTCTCAAACATCAGCACTGGGGGAGACGAAGGTGGTAGGGCGTGGTGCTGACCACACCATCCTCTTGTACTCCGTGCTATCCTTTGACACCGCAGCTGTCTACGTACGATGCAAAAGAAGTTCAACATACATACGTGTGGTTGCGGGGGGGGATTGTTGTGTTTGCGTGCAGCGTGCGCTATGAACGCCGCGGCCCAGCTGAGGCTGGCGGACGTGGCAATGGGCCACACGCCGAGCGAGGTGAGCGTGGACCACGGCGCCCTGCTGCTCAAGACCACGCAGCTCGCCTCGCTGCTGCTGCTCGAGCTCAACCTCTTGCCGGTAGGATGATCGTAGTGGTGGCGGTGGTGTATGGGGAGCGTCGGCGGCGAATCGGGATCGGTGGCATATGGGGGACGGTGTTGGTGGGGAGCGGTAGTGTAGCGGTTAGCGTGCTGCGCTACGAGCCTCACGACCCGAGTTCGACTCCCGCTCACGGCCAACACCAGTGACGATTATCTGAACCGGTCCTGGGCCTCCCCGAGGTCGACTGAGCCTGGTGTGGTGCTTAACAACATCACCACTACGGATACAAAGGCGGCTAGGCATAGTGCTGGCTAACAGCACTTGCCCCAACAGTCTGTTGAGTCTATACGGAGGATCTTTGTCTCTGGTAGAGTTATTAGAGGCGGTGATGAAGGTGGTGAATATTGTTTAAAACGTGGTTTTGCAATTTGTGAAGGTGACGTAGGTCGTAAAAGCATCTGTGGTGGTGAAATGTCGTGGATTTGGTTGTGGCAGTGAACGTAGTGATGGGATTTGTGAAGGTATTGGAGGTTGTACAGGTGGTGGATTTCAGTTGTGAAGATTTGATGGTTGAAAAAGGTGATGGTGGAGGTTTTGAAGGAAGTGGCTGTGTTTGGTGAAGTTAGCGGAAGGTGAACATTTGTATAAATAATTTTAAATGGCATTTCTCATCTTTTACAGCCCTGCCACAGTCTGGAGCAGACTTGCTTCGAGACCGTTCAGAAGTTTATTGACCGCGGGAAGTTCACGTGTACCGAGGTGGGTCCTGCCCAGCTCCTCTTCGCTGGACCCGCGCTCCAACAAACCCCTCCGCTACCCGTGAACCCCATGCGTGGGCTACTGTGCTGCGGGAGGAGCTGCCACAAAGACTATATCATAGCCAACTCAGAACTTTAAAACTCCACCTACAAAGTAAATTTCAAAAGCTTATCGGAAAATAAATCAAAGACAACACCAGTAAGTTTGTTCGGGACAATTAAAGTTCCGTTTAAAACCTTTATTTAAAATACTTCAAGGATACATTTTCGAGATATAATTTCAGTACAATTTTGCAGCCTTCATAGGTGGCCTTCGCTCACAGCACTTGCCCCAAAAGATCTGTTCAAGCCAATGGGGGGATCTTTGTTGTGTGCCAATATGTGCGTGCGCGTGCGTGCCCCGGCGGGATCGGCACCATCGCAGGACGACGAGGACGAGGTGGCAGGCAAGCAGCCGAAGCGGTGCCACCGTGCGTCGGGAGGCATGTCACCCACGCTGGCGCCGTGGAGCAGCGACCAGGGCAGCGACGGCAACGGCGAGGAGGGCTCCGTGTGCGGCCGCCAGCTCAAGGTGCAAGAACGCTGCCAACGCAGCATCCTCCAACAGCAGTGGTTCTAAATTATTGTTTGGCTACTGTACTTAAGTTGAATTTTGTTTCAGCCAAGTTACTCCCGTCTATAATTGAGGGGTTTTTTTTTTTGGGGTTAGATCTCGTAAATATATAAATATGTCGTTAAACCCGCCACCACCCGACACAGCCAATTAGTAAGGTTTGTCACGTGAACAGAACGGAATTATAAATCGTGTTAATTGGCACTGTGCTCAATGCGCTGGTTGACCATTACGCACGTGTCTGTATTGAAGGTTTCCCAGAATTGGGCACAGAACCACACGCTCTGTACACTGTTGTATTGTCGGTCTCCAAGTTGCTCTCCCCTTCCCGTGGCAGCGCAGGATCAGGTTTCGACTCCCGGCCTCGGCTAACATCGCTGCCAAATGTGAACTGGTCCCGAGTCTCCGCTAGATTGACTGCCTTAATTCAGTACCAAATGCAGTGTGTAAATATGGACACTGCGAAGACAAACTGAGGCCGGGCATAGTTCTGGCCACACCACCTCCTCGTACCACCATGGTGGCCTTAATAGGTACTCGTTCAAAGCACTTGCCCCAACAGCCAATGTAGGCTAAACGGGGAATCTTTGTCTTTGCAGCTTCTGGTGCCTTCGGAGACGCTCGACTGGATGATTTTCTTGCAGCGAATCCTTGGCCCTGTCATCGAGGCCTACAGCTCGGTGGCCATTTTCCTGCACGGCCTGACAGAGCCCCTACCCGGTACTGTTGTCTTCATAATCCCTCACTGTGCTGATTTGACCATCGTCATCATCGGCACCAGTCCATTCCATCCGTCATCATCATCATCAACAAATAGAACTTGCTGTCATATAGATTTCTATAACGCCTTAGTCCAAGGCACTTTACAATAAGTATAACATCGTACGTGAAGATAGTGGTTAGAATAAAGAGTGGGGGAATTAAAAGTGGTGTTGTAGTTATGGTAACAGAAGGACAACTGGAAGTGGTTAAGGAGGGGGTAGGCCTGGTCCTAGCTAGCGGGCAGAGAGTCGCAGTAGGATGGGCAAGGGAGAATAGAGGGGTTGGCGTAAGGGGGGGGGACAGAAGCGGATGAGGTGAAGATGATTTGTTTTATGTGCAGTGGGAGTTTGCTCCAGTGAAGGGGGGCACGAAGGGATTGGCACCTCGCTGTGGGGGGGAGCACCAGTCGTGCTTTTGGGAAACGTCTCTCGCCACCACTTGAGGTCTCTTGCGATCCGCATTCTCTGCTGCCGAGGGATCTCCCTGTTCAAAACACTGCATTTGTCGTCCAGCTGTTCATTTGCAACAATTTACCAAGTACCCAGATTTTACGTAGTCGAGCGAGAGATTACCGCATATTTTTCCTCCGCTGACGATATCTCTCACGACGGCTGCCGATGCCGATAATAATTTACACTTCTGTAGCGCCTTTCACCCCGATGTCAGAAAGCACCGTAACAAAACACATGCACACACATGCAGGCCTAAAAGCCCACCAACAAAATATTTTCTTTGTTCGCCAGAGAGCGAGCTCATGAAGAAGGCTCACCGCCACCTCCTGGACCGCACAGAGCGGCACGTGGCCGGGTTCGGTGAGTCTCCATCCCTCGGCACGGTTTTGTTGTCGGCGAGGATTCCCGTTCACCGTGAGTGTGCGTCCCCGACTCGCGTAACGCCCTCTCTCTCTCCCCCCACCCCATGTCGTTGCGTTTCAGATGAGAGCGCAACCATGAGTTTGGCAAGGAATGCCGTGACCACGTTCAAGGAGATCGGAGTAAGTGCTTACTGATTACATTGTGTGCCTACATACACGGGGCACGGGAGGAGTTGGCAACCAAAAATAACAAAAAAAGGAATTTTTTTCGAATTCGGTCAAAAAAACTCTCATTTCAAGAGCCGCAACGCATGTGTGAATATGAGACGGTGATCATTAATAGATAACGTCACGAAGCAGTCCTGAAAAAGCCGCAGGTTGCCGACCCCTGTGCATACATCTACAGCCTTTATGTCAATCCAGTGTTACATCGGGGCCTCCTCACTGTGACGTAAAAACGTTAGAACGCGTTCCCGGAAATCACTGTCGTCGTAAATCGGATCGCCGTTAATCGGCACCCTATTTCCCCCCAGGCAGTACAAACATTGCTGGCCGATGTGCTTTTCCTGTTTATTAGCCACATTTAACGGGATTTGATAGGTACAAAAAAAATCCACGAAAACACTCGAGTAACAAAAAGCTCCGCGCAAAGCCACTTCGAAAACCAGACCGACTCGGTTCAAATGTGTTCGGGGTCGTGTCGAAAGATGCGCGTCGTAAATCGAGTTCCTGCGTCGCAAATCGATCCGTGATGGCATCGTTTAAATGTCGTAAATGTGGATCGGTCTTTCGTAAACCGGAACGCCACCTGTACAGTACAGCAATTGCTTTGTCTGCAGTGCCTTTCACTGACCACCACAGCCCCATGAGCACCTGTATGTCTGTGGTTGTCGTCATCCAAGCACTGTCTAGGCTCTAACCTTGCTTGAGCTGTCGAGATCTGATCACATCAGCACATTCCAGGCGATTTGGTCGTAAGCTCTGATTATACAGTCTACACCCCTCCCCGGTGATTCTTGTAAATTGAACGGCGCCCTAAAAAAAGTTAATAAGCAAGATTTTTACTAATAGCCCATGATGGCTTCCTTGGAACACTCCTCCGCCTCTGATCTCTGCACCTGATTGGGTTCCGTGATGACGTTGTCCTGCTGCACTATTTAAGGCTGGACGCAGGTGGATTGCTTCACTCTTCTGACAAATCGTCCGATGATGCTGGATTTAATTACCAGCGAAACGTTGTACTCAAATTGTAAATTTTGTGGATTTACTCTGCAACACACCGGTGGGCTGAAGTAGTAACTAATTGGCGTTTGTTTACGAGACAAATCCCTTACTAATTGGCTGTGTTGGGTGTTGGAGGGTTACGACACGCAATCTAACCCAAAAACCTTTATTATGAATAATATTGGTCGCGAAAGCCTACGTGTTAAACTTCCTTGGAACATTGCAATCCGCGAGTGTACCGTCTACCTGCAGAGGGCCGCACAAAGAACATTACTAGTTCACTCCAGCTTAGTCCACGTAATTGGTCCGTCAACAAAAGCCCGCTTTCTGAACCATAAGATGTTGATGCTTGTTAAGATCCTTTCCCATAACACCCATTTGTCACAATTCATCTTGAAATACAAGAATCGTATTTTTCCAATTGTTGCGATTTTACTTTCATTTGTTCTACATCTCTTGTTGTGATAGTTTCATGCAGTTAAACACAACATTGGCGTGTAATTTCCGTACAATTTGCATAACCTCTCTCTGACCCACGCATGTGATTTGACGCACGCATTGCGAGCTCAGGAATCGCTCATCATCCAACGCGTCGTTTACATGCAACTGCGACACGCCTATTCATTTTATATTTCGCTCTGCGGCAATCGCGAACCAGGTGCTCACCGAGGTGCAGGAGGAGAGCCGAACCTTGCTGAACGTGGCCGAGGGAGTGCGCGCGGGAGCCGGCATGCAGAGGCTGGCCGAGTTCGTGCTGCAGTTCACGCCATGACAGCGCTCGTCAAAGCCCCCGGCCCCCGTTGAGCCAAGCGCCATCGTCTTCTACGGCGCTCCGTCCTCCGCGTCGCTGGCGCGGACGCTCCGCGGCGATGCAAACGTCCCCCCCCCCCCCCCCCACTTGCGACGGAGCGACGGTCGATCGCTCGCTGCCGCTCTGGCGTCGCGAGCTGTGGCCACGGACGCGTACGCCGCCGCTCGTCTGCCTTTAATAACAACAAAATAATAATGATAATTCGAGAGAGAGAGGCCACCTTGAGCAGTGAGAGGGGGGGCGCGGGGGTCGAGGTATATAACACCTTGGTCAAAACAGGCAATCTCTCGATTGTAGTTGCTGCCGGCTGCGGCGGTTTCCGAGCGACGGGTGTCTCGGACCAGGTTCCAAGTTTTCGTCGGCGGTATTTGGGTAAATGCAGAAGTGCTTTAATTAATATGCGTTTGCACATCTTCGGCCGTTTTCTTTTGGTTTTTGATAGTGGCTTCCAGACGTGAATGCAATACGCTGTCGAAGATACAATTTGCACTGCTCAGCCACACACGCACAGTAACCGGCGCACCGACACATCGATCCAGCCCACCCTGGCAATTGTGCCTCTCCTCCAAAAGCCATTCAACCAGTTGCAGACAACTTGCCATTACCAACACTGTGTAGGGTACGACCGGGGCTTAATTTCTCGACGAATATTTTTTTTAAGGTTGTTGGTAAATGGGAGCATAGGCCTAGAGACAGAGACGGGACCATAGTCGAGGTTTGACTGGTTTAGGAAGTCAGCTACACACGCTTCATGTGGTCAATCACAGCAGTGACTTGGCGCCATAAGTATGCGTTGTGTATACTTGACGTGATATGCCGGGCGCAGAATTTTTTGTTCGCATCGCCAACCTGGACCGACCTTGTCTGAAATTAAGCCCAGCGTATGACGTGAGTGGTGGGTTTTTGGTTGTGAGATAGGAAGGCAGGTTGTTGGTCAGATAATGTCTGGGGGGGGCCAGGTTCCTCTGTAATATCACTTGGTTCGGCAGTAGTACATGCGTGCCGAACTTTTCCATCACTGCACAGGGCATCTCATGGGAACTGCCGCTCACTTAATCCATAGAATGCCTTCTATTTGAATCGACAGCTATTAAAACAAATCTGCATAGTATTGCAAAGCAATGCACTTCGTGCTGTATGGTGTGGTCGTGTCGTCTCGTTGGAGACCAACACAAACTTGCTTTGTAGCGTGTGTCAAAAAATGCGATCCAACGGTCACCGACGCGTTTTCAAGACGTCGAGGGATGAAGTTAGTGTGTGTACTGTCTTTTGCGTTTAACAGCACATTCTTATTTAGCGATAATTATAACTTTTAATGTTTACAAGTTTTTATTTCTAAAAACACTAAGTTGTAGGTCTTCCAAAGACTTGTCACCGATTGTGATCAATAACCACTTTTGTGTTGAAGCTGCTGCTAAAACTGCCTGGGTTGTTGGTGCTTGCTCTGTGACACGATGGCCTTGTCATTTCTGTGACGCGACTACAAAAAAAATTGCGTTTGATGCATGCGACAGAATAGCATGCTCTGCGAAAATAATATGTAACACTGAGCCCTAACCATAGCATCATAAGTTACAATTATTAACGATACTAACTAATACAAAAATTATCCTCGTAAACCAATAACCAAGTAGGTGTGAATACGAAGTTAATATTTTTGTTTCCTTGTAGGGGAAACAATTGCAGAATTAAAAAAAAAAATAACGTCACTTACAAACAGTGCTTGATGTGGTGTTTGTATGTATGTATGTTGAACTTCTTTCGCACCGTACGTAGCTAAACATGTTCATCGGAGGTGCGGGCGGAGGACAACAAACTAAACACGAAAAGCAGTTCTCAAGAAAGCAGTTTCCAATCTCGATTTAAAAGAGTGCATGGCCCCAGTGGCTTCCTAATATCGGAAGGAAGAGTTGTTGAGCAGCTCGTGTAAGATCGGAGCAACGCTGCCTTAAAGCAGTGTAAACATGCACGTGGTGCTGAAAGTGAAAGAAGTCTCATTTTCTCCAGGGCTTTTAAGAGAAACCCCGTTCCGAGATCACGTTGATGTCTCAATGTGAATTTTTGTTCTTGGAATTTGGTTTATTTTGATTGATCACACGAGGAAAAGCGAGTGGCCAAGTGTGAAGTTGATCGTTGAGCAATAAAGTCAACTACTTTTTTTTACTTTTTATTTTACCAACTAAGGCCCACTGAGCTGTATAACAATTTTTTTCAGTATCAACCTGGCCACAAATAATAGCTCAACGACGAAGTGGCTTATCGTGTGGTAATTTATAGCGGCAAAATGCTCTAAACGCGTGATGTTGATTCTAAATGTGGGGGGGGGGGAAACCGGAGGGGCCGGAGAAAAATCCACGTGACCACGGGGAGTACATGCAACCCACGAACCTCCTGCATGCCAGGCGAGGTAATTAACATCTCACCACCTTGGCCACAGTGTGAAGCCACGAGAAACATCCTGCCACTGATAAAAGTGTATGCATATAGTGGTCCACATTCTTGCCACTCGTATCCGGGAATGCTCATTAATAATGTCTGCAACGTATGATAAAGGATTATAATTGTCCATGAATGTGAAAAAGTTAAGGTCATGTCTATACCCCTTTTGTGTAAATATAGAACGTACATTTTGTGGCACGTTTTTGAAGTGTATTGTATAAAGTGCACGTTTTTTGTGTTGCAGTGTTTCAAATTTGGACGTTTTATTAAGGGCAGTAATCTGCATAATACTTCCCCGCTTTAGACGTTGTCCTTTTATTTTTAATCGTCTCAAACATGAGCCTGAGCGTGTACGCCACCTTACATGTGCATTTAAAAGAACGGGCCACCAAATTAACTACTTCAGATATGCTACTTGTAAAAGCCACTGGACAGTTACGCTGCAAGTTCCTGTGCATGGATTAACCCAGGTGGAGCTCAGCGGCCGTGACACGAATTCATATCTTTGTCCACTTGGTGTGGCGATGTATTTTTTTTTTTATCGAGTGGGGAATGATATAAAGTAGATTTTTTTTTTGAGAGTCTGTGAAGATGAATCTTTCCAAGTTGGTTTCAGATTCTTTCGCAAGATGTCAATATAAGGGGTCCGTTTGTAGGGGGGGGGGGAAGCAGTGATGTTTTTTTGTTTGTTTATGTACGTTTAACTGAAATGCGTGCATTTTTGCGTAAATGTATCGTCGATGGCGCACAACTGTATGATGTCCGACTTGAATACAACAACGATGGTAGTTACAGCAGGCTCGCCTTGCATCGGCAATTAACTCATTTGGTTTGTTCGACTTGTCACAAACTTGCGTGCGGTGTCATCGGCTGGGTGATGCCCCAAAACCGATTCTCTTGAAGTTTGTCGACATAAATAAGCAATGGCAATTGCAGTACTGAACGCGTTCACATGCCTGCTTTTGCGTTTGATAACATACTATACAACTATCAATACAAATAAAGGGCTTGCAGATTCGTAATAAAAAACACATGTTACTCAAGTCAAGTCTCGTGCGTGGATGTGTGCGAATGCCATCGCTGTCCGAATTGTTGATGTTTAACAGTGACGGACATCCAGCCGCATAGACGTGACAACAATGTCATCATCGTCAGCCGTGATCGATCCACATCTGGATGAAGGGCCTCCCTTTGCCACCCTCGTACGCACGGTCCTGCGATGTGATGATCCAAATAGTACCTGCACAGGGGCTGATTTTATCGCTCGCTCTCTCAGGGGTGGATATCCCTTTGGGCACGATCACTCTTTTGGCTGCCACTACATCAGTCGTCTTGACCACCAGCCATCCCTTCTACCAACTCAACTTGCCCTGCCCGAACCAATTTTCCTTAACGGTTTAGAATGCCTTGAACCGGAATGTTCTCTCATCCACGTGTTGCTCGCACGCGAACTCTGTTTTATCCTCGCAGCAGCGGCTTTTGGCTGGCCATCGAACAAAGACGGTCACTCCATTGGGCGCTTTCAGATGCGCTTCTGCTGTCGTCTGGAACACTCTTCCGATATTAGGAAGCCACTGGAGCTATGCACGATTAAATCTAGACTTAAAACTCAATTATTTTTAGAACTGCTTTTTGGTGTTTAGTTTGTCCTTCCCCCACACCTCTGATTAGCACGGTGGTTGGCTACGGACGGTGCAAAATAATTTCAACATCTGTGTGAATTTCCAAGCACGCACGTGAAATAATTACGTGAGAAACCCGCACGGAGTCTTGTGATTTCTTTGAGCAAGTTGAAAAATTAGCTGAGCTTGGTGGCAATCTGCCGTGATCCAGCATACTGGAGGTCAGGTTTGGTGGATTACATGCAGATTTGAGTAACTCCCAAACCGGCTTGGCAGAAAGGTGGTTACCGTTGCATCATGTGGGTTCGTGAGACCATCTGATATACCCCCCCCCCCCCCACCGTGGGTACTGTAAATAACTCGTTAAGAATACATGGGGGGAAATATTTCAATGCAATGAGCAGGATATGGTAGTGCAGCAATATTCTTGAACAAGGTTAAATGAAACCGTGAGCATAGACCAGATTTTCACTTTCTCCCGAGATGGCATTACTTGAGCGTTTTCAATGTTCGTATGTGGCCGATAACGGTGAATTACGTAAACACCGTTTGAAATGAGTGGGATTCTTAATCGCTCATTCGCCGTATAAAGCGGTACTACTAAAGTTTAATCCGCCTTAGTTGCTACCATTGTCTGCTCTGGCCCATGGGCAAAATGTACTCGCGCATGGAAAAGGAGCACACTGAGAAATGTCTGGCTGAGGCAGTGGGTGGCGGTCGTGCTTCGTGCCTTACGGTAAGTACACAGCAGCCGGGAAGCGGCAGATCTCGGAAGCCAAGCAGGCGTTGAGCCTGCATAACGCTCGAATGGGGGCGGGCAGTGCTGCATTGGGGCAGTGCAACAACATCCACCGCTGAATAGTCACCGCTTCCCTGCCGCGTCTGTGCTCCCCGCTATTACCACGCACAGAACCGCCCTGGTGAAGGACGACTTAGGGGCCGTCCATAAATGACGTCACGCACCTGGGGGGGGGGGTGGGGTCAGACATTTGTGACGAGGGGGGGGGGGTGAGAAATGTGACGTCACAAAAATGCGCAACTTTAAATAAATATAGACAACACGTTCTACTTAATTAAATAGACTTATTAATACATGTGTAGTGGTGATACGCGCTGGGTGTATACGTCGTGTGCCAGCGCGTATGTACGGGTGTGTGTGTGGTGACGCGCGCTGACGGGGAGGAGCAGGCGTCAGTGCGCGGGTGGGGGTAGTGCTGCTGATTGGCTGTGTGCCGGTGACGCGCTGAGAGGGAGTGATCGGGTGGCAGCGCGGTGTGATTGGTCGGGGAGTGGAAACACGCGCTGGGCGAAAACGGATCGTGGAGATAGCGCGTGGTGATTGGGTAACTGAGGAGCGGTGCCGACGTTGAGGTCCGCATCCGCTCCGTCTCCCGGGAGGAAGAGATATATAAGGTGATGCACAGAGGAGTAGGGGGCAGAAGTGGAACCATCTAAGAATGAAGACGAAGGTGCAGAGATAGAGCCCGGAGAGGAGAGTAATGGAGAGTAGAGGAGAGTAAGGTGTAAGTGTAGCCAGAGAGAGAGAACGGTCTACACGAGCTGAGTAATGTATAGTGTGTAGCCAGAGAGAGAGAAAGGTCTACACGAGCTGAGTAATGTATAGTGTGTAGCCAGAGAGAGAGAAAGGTCTACACGAGCTGAGCGATGTATAGTGTGTAGCCAGGGAGAGAGAAAGGTCTACACGAGCCGAGTATGCATACGGTGTAGCCAGAGAGAGAGAAAGGTCTACACGAGCCGAGTATGCATACGGCGTAGCCAGAGAGAGATGTAAGGTCTACACGTGACGAGTGAAGAGTGTAGCAGAGGCGCAGAGTCTACACGGGACGAGAGAAGAGTGTAGCCGAGGCGCGGAGTCTACACGAGGCACAGAGAGCCAGCAGCACAGAATCTACGAGAGTCAAGAGAAGCGTAGGGCGGAGAGAAGAGGTCACGAGTTGTACCGTTGTATGGTGACCGCATTGTGAAGAAGAGAGGCCACGCGTTGTATCGTTACAAGTCAAGATTTAATAAAATAAGTGTGTTCCCGTCAAGGAGTTTCCTGCCGTCATTTTCCAATACTTCATCTGGCGTCAGAAGTGAAACGGGCTTCCAAGCATGGAGACAAGGAAGACCCGTAGGACCCACGGGATTGACCGCGAGGAAAACCTGGACGACTCGGGGCCGCTGGTGGCGGGGGGTGAGGAGGAGGACTTGCCCACGCTACAGGATCCGTCGACGGTGCCGGCCGAGCGACCGGGGACCGACGCCGGGCTTCGTGAGGCGCACTCCCGACTGGCGGAGCTGCTGCTCGCCGCCGCGTCCATCTTGGCGGAGATCAGCTCGTCGGGAGGAGCGGGGACGGTGGGGGACATTTTACAAGGTCGCCCCGCAGATTCCCGCCAAAACGAATGGGGGATTCCCGCCATTGCGCCTGGGCCTACTTTTGGCGGGAACGGCGAGCGCCACGTGGTGGTGGGTTCCCAAGCGCGCGCATCGACGTCATCAGCGCGCGAGGGGGTCCGCCATTTTACGTCTGCTGCTGAAGCCGCCATCTTAGACACCGACGGACAGGCGGAGAGGAACCACGAGGCGGATGACTTCATTTTTCAGCAGCGTCTGCCCACGTTGTCAGCCTTCAAGGCGGAAGGCGGAGACTGGGGCCAATTTCAGCGAAGATTTTTGGCGCATCAAGAGATGTCAGCGTGGTCCGATGCTACGGCGCTGCGGGCGTTGCCCGCCATGCTGGACGACGATGCGCTCGCGGCCTTCAGGGCTGCACGGAAGTCGGACCGCTCCACGCTGAAGGATGCGCTGGGTTTGTTGGCCAGGGTCTACGGACCTCCCTCGGCGTGCCGCCATCATTTCTACGCAAGACGGAAAGCGGCCACGGAGACCGCGCTGGCCTATCGCACGGCGTTGCTGGCTCTTGCTGATGCTGCGTTCCCTCGGATGGACGAGGAGGGCCAAGACGCGATGGTTTTGGAGCAGCTGCTTAAGTTGGCGCAGGACCTGGGGGTCCCTATCAACACAGCTGACGAGATTGATATTTCTTCTTTGAGAGTCGCCACGAGTATTCAAGCGCACGAGGCCCTACAACGGAAACAAGGCGTTGGTTGCAACGCTGCTGTCGTCGCAGCCCCGGGTTCGGTGGTCACCGAACCCCAAGTCGTCAGCCCACGAGAGGAGGCGTTCGCCACGGGACGACCGGGGGACTGGAGGCCGGGGGCCCGGTCGCCTCTGCGATCGGGCCGAAAGTCGGAGCAACCAAGATCTACTCCGACCCTCATCACGTGCTATAACTGCGGCCTCCGGGGCCACGTGGCGTCCGGGTGCCGCGCTCCGCGTCAGCGCGCCATGGGAGCTCGGCTGGACGACGACCGAGAGCCCAAGTCATCTCTACAATCCCCGGCAAGTCGCGGCACCTCACACGCTCGGCCTGTTTATTCGGCACACATGGGACGCCGCGTTGCGGCGGAGGAGGGCCGGTTAAGGTTCGGGGATTCGGTTCGGCGAGGGGGGTTCGGCCGGGACCAGGGAGACATTGAATGGGCGGAATTGGGGCATAGAATTGTGGCTGCTTCGGCGGGTTCGTCCGTTGTTACGGGATCTATTGATGGGGTTGAGATTAGGGTGTTAGTGGACACGGGGGCATCGGCAACTATCATATCGGACCTCATTTATAATATTCTTCCAGTCCAATGCCGTCCGCTGCTTCCAGTGGACGTGCCATTTTACGCCGCTAATGGGGGATCGTTGGGCATTATCGGTCAGGTTAGGGCGTCCATTTGCATTGGAGATATCAAATTGTCGGGACCCGTTTTCGTTTCGTCTTCTTTGGCAGTTCCGTGTCTTTTGGGCACTGATTTTTTGGCTAAAATGCCTATCAAAATTCTTATCGATCAACGATGCATTGAACTGCCATCGGGTCGCCGGATTTCATTTTTGACGGGCCCTACTGACATTCGGACGGCGTGCGCTACGATACAAGCGGTGGCGACGCAGACCGTGCAAGTGCCCCCGGGTTCACAGATGTTGATTCCCCTCCGGTTGCGGAAACCATGGGTGAGGGAGGCTTCGGGACAAAGTATGCTTTTGGGTCCTTCTAACAAGGCTGTCGGGGGTCTTGATTTATCGGTGGCTCACACTTTGGTGCGGGCTGACAGGGATCCGTTTGTGATGGTTTTGAACGCGGGGGCGCGACCAGCTGTCATTCCGCAGGGCACCGTGCTGGCTCACGCGGCGCGGGTCCCTGTGGATGATGGGTTGGTTGCGCAGGTGGGCTCGAGCCCCGCGCGGGACGTTGAGCCAAGGGAAGACCTTGAGTGGGTCCATTCGCTATGCGCCGCCTCGGACGATTTGTCGGCGGCGCAGTTGGGTGCGCTGCGCGAGTTGCTCATTGAATTCTCTGATGTGTTCAGTAAACATAAGTATGACATTGGGTGCACGGATTTGGTGCACCATCACATTGAAACGGGCGATGCGGCGCCGGTCAAGCTAAATCCCTTCCGACTGAGTCCCGTGGAGAAGGAACACGTTCAGTCGGCTGTTAACGAAATGCTAGAAGCCGATATTATTTCGCCCTCCTCTAGCCCGTGGGGAGCGCCTATTGTGCTGGTTAAGAAGCAGGATGGGTCCCTGCGATTCTGCGTTGATTTCCGTCGCCTGAATAAGATCTCTGTGGCTGACGCGTATCCGCTCCCCAGGATGGATGAGTCCCTCGATGCATTGTCTGGTGCGCGATATTTTTCGACTCTTGATTTGTTATCGGGGTTTTGGCAGTTGCCGCTCGACGAAGAGTCGAAACCTAAGACAGCATTTCGGACTCCAGGGGGGCTGTTCCAGTTTAACCGGTTACCCATGGGACTTCACTCCTCTCCAGCGACGTTTCAGCGACTTATGGAGTTGGTTTTGTCGGGCTTGCAGTGGGATACATGCTTGATTTATATGGACAATGTCATTGTTTTCAGTAAAACGTTTGAAGAACACCTCCAGCGATTGAGAGGGGTGTTCTTGCGAATGCGATCGGCTAAGTTGAAATTTAAACCGGCCAAATGTCACCTCCTTCGTAGGTCGGTTAGATACTTGGGTCACATTGTCGATTCTTCGGGGATCTCCACCGATCCCGCGAAGACGGATTGTGTCGGTTCGTGGCCGACACCTACGTCCGTTTCCGACGTGCGTAGTTTCATCGGGTTTGCTTCTTATTATCGGCGGTTCGTTGAGCACTTCGCCACTATTGCAAAACCCTTGCACGCTCTAACGGCGAAAGGAGTGAAGTTCAAATGGGGACCGGAGGAGAAGGCCGCGTTTCGCTCCCTCCGGGACGCCTTGGTGGGTGCCCCACCCTTGTGTTATCCCGATTTTGCGAGTCCCTTTTTGCTGGACACGGATGCTAGCAACACGGGCATTGGGGGGGTGCTATCCCAAGTCGTTGGGGGTGTCGAAAGAGTTGTCGCCTACGGTAGTAGGGTGTTGTCTCCGGCGGAGCAGCGCTACTGCGTCACCCGTCGCGAGCTGCTTGCCATTGTCTTTTTTGTGCAGCAGTTTAGGCCATATCTCTATGGTCGTCACTTTACGGTCCGAACGGACCACGCGGCGCTACAGTATTCATTGAGGGTCGCCCAACCCTCGGGCCAGTTGTCGCGTTGGTTGGAAGTCCTCCAGGACTATCAGTTTACGACTACGTACCGTAAGGGGTTGCGACACACAAATGCCGATTGCTTGTCGCGGTTGTTGCCTTGTGATGAATGCGCGTGTTTGTCGGGATCGGCGCGCTGTAAACCGACGCTTGCGGGGGAGATGGGGGCACTGGCTGCGACAGCGGGCGCACCGATCGTGGATGATTCCACTGCCTCTCAGGGTCGGGACTCGCTGCTCTCGTTGTCGCTCAGCGAATGGGGCCGTCTCCAGATGGCGGACAGCTCGCTGCTAGCATTGCGCGCAAGGTTGGGGGTCCCGAGGGGGACCAGGAGCGTACCGGCTCCTATGTGCTTGAGCAGGGCATGTTATTGAGATGGGACAGTTTGTCCCGGCGGAACGCACTCGTGGTGCCTTCCGCTGTGAGGGGGAGGGTTGTCTTGGCGGCACACGAACGCCTCTTGCACTTGGGAGTTAACAAGACGCTTGCCCTGCTTCAGCGTGACTATTACTGGCCGGGAATGGGAAGTGATGTGGTAAATATTCTGAAGGGGTGCGTTGAGTGCGCCAGGCGTAAACCACCGCCCGTGGCAGCTAATCCACCGCTGCAATCTATTCAGGTCTCGCGTACCAACGAGCTCGTTGCACTCGATATTTTGGGGCCCTTCCCAGTCACGCCGAGAGGGAATAAATATTTGTTAGTGGGGGTCGAATACTTTACCCGATGGCCTATGGCGTGGCCTCTCGCTAACCAGTCGGCAGCGGCTGTGACGGACGCCTTCGTCCAGGGCTATGTCCTGGACAAGGGGGCTCCCGAACGCCTGTTGACCGACCAAGGTAAAACATTTTCGAGTAAATTGTTGCAAGAGGTGTGCGATCTGTTGGGTACCAAGAAGGTGCGTACCTCCCCGTACCACCCGCAGACAGACGGGATGGTGGAGAGGCTCCACAAAACTTTGACTTCCATGCTGTGCCAGCAGGTGTGCGAGGCACATGTAGATTGGGACCTGCAGGTCCCGGGAGTCCTTGCCGCGTATAGAATGGCCCCCCATGCAGCTACGGGGTTTTCCCCATTCTATTTGATGTACGGTCGGGAAGCTGACCCGCCAATGGAAACGCAACTTGGCCTGTCCGCTCCACGAACTAATTCTAAATTGGCTGAACATATTAAGTTTAATATTCACAAGCTGACAGAGGCGAGGGAGGCCGCACGGCTTAATTCGCGGGCTCGCCAAATTGCTAATGAACGGTTGCGGGCACGGAAGGTGTCCATGCACGAATGGAAACCAGGTGACAGGGCCTGGCTGCATTGCCCTCAGGCACCCTTGGCTACGTCGCCTAAATTGTTGAGACCGTGGAGGGGACCCGTGGAGGTCGTGCGCGTTGCACGGCCCCAGTGCGTTCAGATAAAGTGGGGAAAGCGCCGTTGGTACGTTCACCCCTCCCGACTGAAACCGTTCTCGCCTCCATATGGCCTCCCCTTGTGTCGTGATGGCCGGGCGTGTGACGTGACCGGCGACCCAAAGGGGGAAATGTCTCTGCCTGATCCGCACGTATTTTCGCCTGATCTGCTCCCAGGTGTCTCGGAACTGACAGCTGCCGATCACCGGCGGCCGGATCTCCGCGGCGGGGCCGGCCCTTTCAGGCCCGTTCCGCGCCGTCTGGAGCAGCCGGAACCGCCGGACGGTCGTCAGTGTCCCGCCCCATACGACGGACCAGCCAGACGGACTCGCGCCAGGTCGTGCTACTTTGCATGACCTGCCTCGTGAGGAGTCGGGGCAGTTGCAGCGCCTCGTCACTGCGTGTGGTCGCAGGGACGTGGGGCGCGTTCGTTTTTTGGAATTTGCTTGTATTGTGTTATTGTTGACTTTTCGTGTTCATTGTCAATCTGTACATAGTTCTGGTTGTTGTTGTTGTTGTTATGTTACGGGGCACACTGGGGGGGGTTACAGGGTTTTTTTTGTTGGTTGTTGTCTTATCGTTGCGGTTGGTTGTTGTTAGCAGCCGGGCCGGCTGCGAGCTATGTGGGAGGGGGTGATGTAGTGGTGATACGCGCTGGGTGTATACGTCGTGTGCCAGCGCGTATGTACGGGTGTGTGTGTGGTGACGCGCGCTGACGGGGAGGAGCAGGCGTCAGTGCGCGGGTGGGGGTAGTGCTGCTGATTGGCTGTGTGCCGGTGACGCGCTGAGAGGGAGTGATCGGGTGGCAGCGCGGTGTGATTGGTCGGGGAGTGGAAACACGCGCTGGGCGAAAACGGATCGTGGAGATAGCGCGTGGTGATTGGGTAACTGAGGAGCGGTGCCGACGTTGAGGTCCGCATCCGCTCCGTCTCCCGGGAGGAAGAGATATATAAGGTGATGCACAGAGGAGTAGGGGGCAGAAGTGGAACCATCTAAGAATGAAGACGAAGGTGCAGAGATAGAGCCCGGAGAGGAGAGTAATGGAGAGTAGAGGAGAGTAAGGTGTAAGTGTAGCCAGAGAGAGAGAACGGTCTACACGAGCTGAGTAATGTATAGTGTGTAGCCAGAGAGAGAGAAAGGTCTACACGAGCTGAGTAATGTATAGTGTGTAGCCAGAGAGAGAGAAAGGTCTACACGAGCTGAGCGATGTATAGTGTGTAGCCAGGGAGAGAGAAAGGTCTACACGAGCCGAGTATGCATACGGTGTAGCCAGAGAGAGAGAAAGGTCTACACGAGCCGAGTATGCATACGGCGTAGCCAGAGAGAGATGTAAGGTCTACACGTGACGAGTGAAGAGTGTAGCAGAGGCGCAGAGTCTACACGGGACGAGAGAAGAGTGTAGCCGAGGCGCGGAGTCTACACGAGGCACAGAGAGCCAGCAGCACAGAATCTACGAGAGTCAAGAGAAGCGTAGGGCGGAGAGAAGAGGTCACGAGTTGTACCGTTGTATGGTGACCGCATTGTGAAGAAGAGAGGCCACGCGTTGTATCGTTACAAGTCAAGATTTAATAAAAGAAGTGTGTTCCCGTCAAGGAGTTTCCTGCCGTCATTTTCCAATACTTCACATGTTTTCTCCTACAATATCAGTGCAGCGCCACATTAAATACGCACTACAATGACAATAGTTTAAAGCGATTTTAAGCATGTTTTATTTATTTGGGGGGGGGGAGGGCAGAGCTTTGTGACGTCATATTTGAAGGGGGGGGGGGTCTGACTTTTTGTGACGCCGTGTGACGAATGGGGGGGGGGGTAAAAAATCGTCCAAAATCGCGTGACGTCATTTATGGACGGCCCCTTACAACACCGCCGCCGTTCTCCACGTACGGTGGCGTCACCACGGCGCACAGTCCTCACGATGAACCCACGCGTCGAAACGAGTGTCGGGACCAGGGGTCGTCAACCTGCGGCTCTTTAACGACTGCCCCCTGACGTCATTTGTGAAGGACCCACCGTCTCGTATTCGCACGGCACTGTGGCTCTTGAAATATTGAGCGTTGACCGAATTCGAAAAGAAAAAAGTTTCGTTATTTTGGTTGCCGACCCCTGCTCTAAACTTGCATAGCCATATTTGTCAGAAGCAATACTGACGGTGGGGGGCGGGCTACGTGGATATACATCGAGGATATGCCTGAACGTTCAAACGCGACTGTGCCTAGTGGTGGGAGAGACACCGTGAGCAGCGGCTGCACGTTGGCGTAATTGCCACGTGTTCGGTTCACAACGGAGCAGAGGTGGGACAAAGTCATTGTTATGCAAGTCCAAGTCGAGTCGCAAGTCATCAAATTCATGACTCGAGTCTGACTCGAGTCCAAGTCACATGACTCGAGTCCACATCTCATAGGTGGGACAAAGTCATTGTTATGCAAGTCCAAGTCGAGTCGCAAGTCATCAAATTCATGAGTCGAGTCTGACTCGAGTCCAAGTCACATGACTCGAGTCCACACCTCTGCAACGGAGCGCTCGTTCACAGTATGTGCTCGTGCCGATGCTAATTGACGTAGCGACGCACCCGTCAGCATCATCCCGAGCCTGCCTGACATCTCACAAAGACGGGAGCTGTTCAATAAAACCTCGTGGGTGGTGGTGGGGGGGGGAGGGCGTGCCCAGAATACTTGCTCCCACGTGACGAGTTAATGTTATTGATGTCACTGTTGTTATCACCGCTGCTGCGGCGCAATAATAATAATAATAACAATGGAACGAATGAGTGGCGAGAATGAATGTGGGATGAGAAAAATGCGAGTCCCCGCGGGGAGAATCCGTGCCGACGACTATTTATACCGCGGGCATTCCGCCTGCCGCGCACGTGAGCTGTGACCTTCATAGCTGGCACAAAGGCACGGGTTGTGTTGTTTGGGGGGCGGGGGGGTCTGGTGTGGGGGGGGGGGCACGGATATTGCGTGCGGGGCGTTGTATTCTTTGGGTCTTTCGGTAAAGTCGCGTAGATAGTTCCTGGGAGTTGGGGTGTTTGGTGCAGTGTGTTGGATGTTGGTACCGCGTGCTGGGAGCTTGCACACTGGGGTACTGTGTCAATTGCTGGGTAGTTGAGTATTCGGTTTTTGAGTGTGTTTTATGTGCTGGGTACTAGGAGTTGAAGCTGAGTGACCTGGGTGGTTGTGTGCAGGGTGCTATCGGTATGTACATGTGTGTGTGTGTGTGCGTTAGACGCCACATGGTTTTTGTACCATGTGCTGGACACTGCGTACCGCGTACTTGAGGATGGAGGCTCGGTGCTGTACGTGTGCTGGGTGGCTGTGTGCTGGACGTTATACTTGCGCGTGGTGCTACGTGTGTGTTCGAATCCACTGGGTATTTGTACAATGTCCTGGGCACTGCTACCACATGCTGGGTGTCTGTGTGTGTGTGTGTTCCATATATGCAGGGTGCTGTGGACGTACGTAATGGGTTAAGAACGGCACTGTGTGTGTGTGTGTTGGAGTGAATGCACGCAGCAGCAGCAGCAGCTGTTGGCGAGTCGCCCCAACTGCTCCCAGGGAACAATGCGGCTCTGTCCAGCAGCGGGCCAGGTGCGCGTGCGTCGGGGGCGGGCGAGCGCTGCGTCGATTGCGAGTCGCGATCGACCACTGCGTCGCTGTCGACTGCGCGAAAATTGTCGTCATCGCACCCCGACATTGCGATGACCGAGCTCGTGTTAATCGCATTTTTTTTAAACACCACGATTTTTGTGTCGCGATGGAAACCGCCAGAGTATTGTCCATAATAAGTGATTTTTTTTTGCACGTATCTCCATCACTTTTAAGAATACTAACTTTAATATTCTTGGTTCTTTCGGTAAAGTCACGTAGAAGGGAAATCGAAACATCGTGAGAATTTAATTGTTTATTTTTTATTATTTTATTATTTCCCTTCTACGTGACTTTACCGAAAGAACCAAGAATATGAATCCCTGCAATCACGAAAGCTTTACATCGAAACTAACTTTAATGCTTGTAATAACAAAATAACTACTTAAAGGTTAGCTTCTTCATTGGAATTGTTTTACGGTTATCGTTATTACTATTGGATACGATAGCATTATATACTCAAGTATGCTGGATAAAAAAAACGGTCCGTGGGTTTACTTTCTAAAGACACGCCATGTATTGTTACACGTGACACAAGCGTATCTGCAATTGCTGAATAATTCAGAATTCCCTTATCAATTCATACCCTTTTACCCAAGAAAGATGAGTCTCAAGACACATTTTCAGGAGGGCCCTCTGCTATTGCGATGTTTTGGCCAGATTTGTCATGCATTTGGTAAATTGGCTTCGTGTTGGAGGAAATCTCAAAAAGCCCCGGAAGAAAAACCCAGCCCTGCCTTTCTCTCCTGGCCACACCTCACAGACCTGTGCCGGTTTACCTCGAACACCTGAAGCCGACCTCACCCGACATTGACTCTGAACAAAGCATTCACATGCGTCTCGTCTTCAGCCGTCCTCGATCCGAGGGTTGGCCGCACCATGGGCACATCCTTCGCCACTGACTTCTGTCTTCGCCATCCTCACTGTCTGTTCCAGCGTGAGTCTCGCCCACGCTTTGCTGTTATCCATCCGTGTCGAACCCTGGTCTTCCTCGCGCACGTGAACCGGGTATTGTGCCTTTTCACAATCTGCTTTTACAAATAACTTCAATCTTTCGCATGGCATGTCCAATGCGGGCGAGCTTTCTTGATTGCATCGCCTCTAACATTTGACCTGCCTTGGATCAATTTCTTCACCATCGTAAGTGCTGCGATAACAATGCAATTACGAGTCATTGACCTTGCGTGCAAAACGCGTCCGCGGGGTTCTTATCAATCTGCTATGCTCAGTTGTGCCGCCAGGGGTCGCCGCAGACGGACAGATGGAGACGAGCAGTAGCCGAGTTGATCTACAGTGATCGACTCCCCAAGCAGTGATTGACAATAGACTCCGCAGTGATCATCGACTCCCCAGTGAGCATTGAATCCACGTTAGTCTTTGAGAACAATTGTAATCGTTCACCATTCGTCGTCCTCGTGATTATTGGGCCTCACAATCGTGAGTGCAGCAAACACAAAAAGAAAGATCTCCCGTTATTACCTTAACAGACTGTTGGGGCAAGTGCGGTTAGCGAGTAGAACACAACAGCCGCAATGACGCACGTGGGATTGTGATAAACTGGCGCGGTTGTTCACGCACACCGCGCTATAAACCTGCCCCGTGCTAGGTTCGATTCCTGGCAAAAGGCTAATTTTAGGTGATTTCCGAAGTGGTCTTGGGTCTCCCTTCAATATCCCGCATTGACCCAGGCTGGTGAAGTATGGACCAACCGATTCCCGTGATCGACACAGTACGCGGGAGGCTGCAATACAGCATTGTATTGACACCGGGTTAAAATGTCTGATTTTATACAACTAAATGAAATATATTTCAGGCCCTGTTTTTTTTGTATATAAATGAGTATTACCATGTCGACGAATCTCGACGATTGAGTAGGTCTCACTTGACGTCTCCGTTTTGAACAATTTGGGCCAAATCGCGTCTACTTTGTTCCTCGATTCCGATTGGCTCTCAATCGGCAGCAGCCCCCGACCGATCCACTGCTGGATGAATGCCTCGGCCACAAGCCGTCGCCACGTCTCACGATCCTGTGATGAAGATACATTCGCTCTCGGTTGCCTTTTAAAAAGCAAGCGACGCAGCTTAAAGTATGAGAATACCGGAAGAGATCGATACGCTGTTATACAATCCGTTCCTTTTCAGTAACTTAAAACGGGGCTGGCTGTACGTATGCTGAACTTCTTTCGCACCGTACGTAGCCAATCGTGCTGATCGGAAATTGCGGAAGAATGACGACACAACAAACACACAGCAAGGCTGCTGTGCTGGCGGGGTTGTCCGAGATGTCCCGTGGTGAGTGGCGTCCAACCCGGCGCTTGGGCCCCACCGGACCGTGAGGCCCGCCGCTACGCAGTTGCACCGCCTGCACACTGGCTAGCTACCACCCCCCACCACCCACCCCACCGCGCACTGCATTGCGGCTTGCGCACAACTCAACAGACCCAAACACCGAGGAGCGGTCGTCGGTGATAGCGATGGGCTTGCACTTTGCACGTGGCGCGCTGTGTGGAATTGCGTTAAACCATTAATGACTGAGCCATCGCTGTGGTGAGTAACGCCACACCTGTGCTGTGGGGGCTATGCCGAAGCCGGTGGGGGGGGGGATGGAATTTGTCGGGGTGGGGCGGAGTGGGGGTTCAATTTAATGTGGGTCTCGTACCAAGGGACCGTCTCCTTTGTGTCGTTTACAGCCTCATAAGGAATTCAAATGCCAGGCACACTGAGTGCTAAATTAAGTCTAAATGCAAACGCAGTCTTGTGCGCTTTTTTGTGCATGTGTGTCTGTGCGTGCGTGTCTTGTGTGTGCGTGCGATGCGGGTAAATTAATATGCGAGGGCTTAAACGCGTGCTAATTTGCAAAGCGAGCACCGTTATTACTACATGTCTGGATTTAGTTCGCTGTGAAGTGACGGCACGTGCTGTACGGCGGCTATCCGTTTATAGATACCCCGCTCAAATAACCATGCGCGGGCATAGATCATTAATTCGAGAGAAAACGGCATTTTTTATTTCAAAGCCTCTCCACGCGTCTCCCCGCCAATCTCGGTGCACGGTAATACACCTATTTGAAACACGCTCCTCTTGTAAGATGCGGGCCTTCTCGCTAACCATGCCGGCCTTCAGAGGCGCTTCTCGCTCACAGTCACAGCGCTCGCACCAACCGCCTGTTGGTGGCTATACGGGGAGGCGGGCGGGGGGGGTCTTTGTCTTTGTGGTTGCACAAAAGTGAAGGTGAATGGAGTGTCACGCAGACAACTGTCAATGACCGCTCCCCCCCACCCCACCCCACTCTACACCGCGTGGTTATTTTAAATGCCCGCTGCCTGGACGGTTTAACGGGTATCCGGTCACGAGCGCTCCCCTAGGTGCCAAAAACAAAGGCAAAGATACTCCCCCCCCCCCGTATAGCCTGTAACAGATTGTTGGGGCAAGTGCTGTTAGCGAGCACCTATGAAGGCCGGAACGGCACACGAGGGGAGTAGGTGGCCAACACCACGTCCGGCCGCCGCCTTTCTGTGCTCAGTGGCGATGATGTTTACACACCGACATCGGGGAGGCCCAGGACCGGTTCAGATAATCGTCACTGGTGTTGGTGGCTGTGAGCGAGAATCGAACTTCGGGTCGCTGGGTTCGTAGCGCAGCGCGCTAACCGCTACGTGCTAACCGCTACACCACCGATCCCCACTCCCCTAGGTACAAAGATCAAAGATCCCCCATATATCCTGAACAGACTGTAGGGGCAAGTGCTGTTAGCGAGCACCTATGAAGGCCGGAACGGTACACGAGGGGGTGGGTGGGCCAGCACCACGCCCGACCGCCTTTGTCTCCCTAGTGGCAATGTTTACACACCTCACCAGGTACTCATTTGAGGCTGAGTCGACCTAGGGGAGGCCCGGGACCGGTTCAGATAATCGTCACCGGTGTTGGCCGTGAGCGAGAATCGAACTCGTGTCGCCGGGTTCATAGCGCAGCGCGCTAACCGCTACACCACCGATCCCCACTCGCCTAGGTGCATACACTCACACACACACACCGCCTTGCGACAGGCACAATCGCATCTGTGTCTCGCGTTTGGAAGGCAGGGTTCGGGGATTAGCCATTGATGCAGTCATCACGTTCGCGAGACACAAGATTACAAGTTTTTTTTTTATCTGCCTGCAAAAAAACAAAACCCTCAACATTATTTGGCCAATTGAGGTCGAATGGGATCAGTGGTCAGAGCACTGATCCTGGGTCCATATCTGGACGTTCGTCACTTGGTTAAGAAGCCCCTAACAATGCCATGGGACTTGGGTATTGGTGGTGGTGCATGGCGGGGCTGTCCTGGTTGCCTCGGTTGTTATTTGTGTTGCCATTCTTGTTGGTGTTGGGCCCCAGTGGCTCTGTCCTGGGCTGTGCCGCGGTGTTGCTCCCTCAACTCTGCCCGCGTTTCTCCGCCGGACTTCTTCTCTACGAACGTACCTTTTAATTTGTATTGTCTCGAGATGCGATTGCATTTCGATGCGAGAAAAAATAATTTGTTGTGCTTTGTCTTGGATACGATGCAAATGACATAATTGGAATAATACGGCTTTTATGTCTAAATAATAATAAAAAACAAACATATCACCATTATTTTTTTTCCTGGGTTCACAGCAACATTTTCCTCTTGCGAGGAAAATTACTCAAAAAGGATTGTGCTAAAAATCCTAAGCAGGTGACCCCTCTTAAAAACGGGTCTTGAAACTCATTCGAGGCTTTCCTGGGTAAATAACGAATTAAATATGTTTTGTCTTAATACAAATCCACGTTCACCGCCGGGACTTGCCGTCGAGCTAATGCCGGACATCTCAATTTCATCGCTTGCCCCGGCCTTCCTGACCCCGGTTCGTGCAATTGTTTTTTTTTCTAATTTTATTCCGCTAACCGTAATTGGAAAATGATTGCGCAGCTTACATCTCTAACCTGATAATCCTCATCCTCCCTCGAATGGCAGCGAGGGGCAATGAAGTTCACCCATTTTTTTTCTTTCTCGAGTTCCCCCACTCCCCCCCCCCCCCCCTTCGAGCAGACCGCCAGCCCCCCCACCATCTCCATCTCCTTTGCTCCCGTCCTGCACCGACCGTATGTGTATCGTGCCGGACACGCAGCGTCCTGGATTATGAGCTTAACCAT
Source organism: Lampetra fluviatilis (assembly GCF_964198595.1). Taxonomy (NCBI): domain Eukaryota; kingdom Metazoa; phylum Chordata; class Hyperoartia; order Petromyzontiformes; family Petromyzontidae; genus Lampetra; species Lampetra fluviatilis. The sequence continues at coordinate 8,875,098 of NC_136286.1, read as the reverse complement.
TCCTCTCTGCCCTTTCTGCCGGCGAAACCGCGGCGAGCAATCCCAACCACCGTCCCACCACCACCACCATCAACCACCAACCACCACCACCAACACAAGAACCCCCCCCCACCCCCGCCCTCCACCCACAGCAACCACCGACAGACCTCCTCTGCGTCGCGTTAGCGGCAGGAGACGATCGCAAAGCAGCTGCGCGCGAGCGGAGTGCATAGGCGCAAGATGCTGCATTAGCAGCACGCGCGCTTTACACACACATACACATATACACACACACACACACACGTGATAACGTTAAGCTCTTTGGCAAATCCACTGCTAGCTTGAATGCCTCCCCATGCGATATTGGTCTTGGGAGTTGTTTTATCATTCTTCGCTGGTTATTGCCCGTTGTGTAATGACTGTGCTCATGGTGGTAATGCAATTTATATATCGTTGTGTACTTTTTTTAAAAACGTCTTTATCATGTTTCGTATTATTATTCTTCTTTTGCATGCGCACACGTGTTTCGTGCAATGTCCCATCACGTGTAGGCGCATTGCGATGCCGCATTACACCTCCACGTGGCTATGCGCGCATGATATTTGCATGGATATTGCTCTTTGCGTGGGGTCCGTGTTTGCCCTAGATTAGGCGATGCCCCAAGTCAAGTCCAATGCAATGGCAATAAGACCCTGCAGACTCGCGTTTGGTTACGCTGGGTCAGGAGACCTAACCTCTCTGTGCCTCATGCGCTCCGTCATTTATTTAGAGTTTAACGAAATTTCTCCTTCTCACGCCAGCATCGCGTCGCGCGTACGTGTTGCGTTTATATATATATGTGGGGCGCAGCGGTTTGGCGCACTGCGCTATGAACCCAGTGACCCGAGCGCAATTCCCGAACTTGGGTGTCCTCTGAGTGAGCTGGGTCCCACCCTTCCACAGGTCCACCCGGCGTTTGTGCGCCGTGCAGGTCTCGATAGGACCTCGCTAACAGCAGCGGTCAGCACGCTGCGCCGTGAACCCCGACCACCTGAGCTCGCTTCCCAGCCACGGCTAACATCAACAGCGACAACCAACCGTGGCCGCCGTCCAACTGCACCGAGCTGCACTGACCAGAGTGGTGAAGTATGGTCAAACAACCCTCCCCATGACCAACATATCGTGGCAGAAGGTCTTCAGCAATATTACACTGACGAAGGGCGCACCTCCGATTCGCACGGTTGGCTACGTACGGCGCGAAAGAAGTTCAACAAACAATGCCAATTGCCGGCGACGGTGAAACGCGTGAAACGGGATTTTTCAAAACTATCCGTACCGCGTCGAGACTCCCTTATACTCTTAGGTTGTTTCGGTAAAGTCACGTAGGTAAAATAATAATAATAAAATAAAATAATAATAAATGAAAATAACTCAATTAAATCACGACGTTTCGGAGGCAACACAAGTCTCCGTCTTCAGGTGGGACCGTCACAGCTAAATTTACTGAGTTATTTTCATTTATTATTATTTTATTTTATTATTATTATTTTACCTACGTGACTTTACCGAAACAACCTAAGAGTATGAATCCTTGCAGTCACGAAAGCTTCAAATCTAGAACGAGACCCCCCCTTCTTCGCCGTCTTACTGAGCGCCTTCGCCGTTGCGCTCATCATCGCGCTCGTTGCCACGTCTAATCTCCTGACCCCCCCCCCCCTCAATGTGTGTGTGGTGGGGGGCCTGGTGGGGGCGGGGGGGGGGGCGGGGGGGGGGGCTATGGGGTGGGTAGGGGAGTCCTCATTGTCGGAGCCGCAGACACAATGGGCCGTGCATGTCTTTGCAAGCCACGCTGGGAATTTGTCCGGCTGCTTTGGTGTGCGCGGGGCCGCATTGTGGGGCGATCTTTTCCACGTCTCCACTAATTCCCTGCAGCCGTCGTCCGCGGGTGAAAGCGCGCCGATTTTAAGCCGGGTCGCCGTTAAATGGGGCTGCCTCCCCTCCACTGGAGGGACAAACATTCGGTAAACAGACAAATGGGCGTAAGAATTAGCCATTTAACTCGAATGTTTGAGATGGAATGATTTTGAACTGCAGTGCTCAATGGGGGAGAGCACTGAGGACTTAGAAAATTGAATAAATACGATCCGGGGGTATAATTGAAGCGAGTGGTGCTTTTGACCAAAACGCAACCCCCCCCACCCACCCACCCCCGCTAGCACGGTTGGCTACGTACGGTGCGAAAGAAGTTCAACGTACACCACATACCCCGGGGCCCCGTGTCGCCCAATCCAGTCTCGTCTGCGAGGCGAAGCGTGGCTGAGCCTGGTTAGTTACACGGTAGGGACACCACACCAGGGAATGGCAGGTGTTACTGTCGGTTTTGTCTGTGAGACGGACACAATATTTCAGTACTGTGATGGATTATTATCGAGAGGGAACCTGGGGTCAATGAAAACAAAATGTTGTCATCGTCGTTCGTGACGAATTGCAATCGTCGTGTAATTGAATTGGTCATTTCAGCTGAAACAATACCGCTGCGACGCTAATTATATTCAGATGACCCTTGACCTGATGTGCACACGCGACCTTTGAGTGACACCTTCTCACAATGCCCGATGGGCTCTCTCTGGAGGTTCTTCAGAGTTTCCTCCCACAAAGTGGTGTTCAAAGGCACGAGTTGGGGCCCCCCATGAGAACAACCATGAGATATGTTTTAAACATACGTATAAAAAAAAACGTATTTAAAACTCGGTTTAAATTTATTTTTACGAAAATAATTTCATTCACGTTTCACGTTTAATTTTAATTTAATCAGAGCAATAACGTAATATCATAAAGAGGCACCACGGATCTGTCGTGGCTGCATTTTGCGAAGATAGAGCGCCTCTACAGCGTTCAATGTTCGAGACCGTGAGCATAGCGATTTGACTAGGCAACAGCAGCCGCGATATATAGCCGAGGTGCGACTGTGCAAAACCAATTAAATATTGGTGCCCCACCTGACCGATTGCCGCACCCCCTGAGCTGATAATGTAGTTACTACGCCACTGATAATGTAGTTACTACGCCACTGATAATGTAGTTACTACACCACTGATAATGTAGTTACTACGCCACTGATAATGTAGTCACTACGCCACTGATAATGTAGTCACTACGCCACTGATAATGTAGTTACTACGCCACTGATAATGTAGTTACTACGCCACTGATAATGTAGTCACTACGCCACTGATAATGTAGTTACTACGCCACTGATAATGTAGTTACTACGCCACTGATAATGTAGTCACTACGCCACTGATAATGTAGTTACTACGCCACTGATAATGTAGTTACTACGCCACTGATAATGTAGTTACTACGCCACTGATAATGTAGTTACTACGCCACTGATAATGTAGTCACTACGCCACTGATAATGTAGTTACTACCCCACTGATAATGTAGTTACTACGCCACTGATAATGTAGTTACTACGCCACTGATCATGTAGTTACTACGCCACTGATAATGTAGTTACTACGCCACTGATAATGTAGTTACTACGCCACTGATAATGTAGTTACTACGCCACTGATCATGTAGTTACTACACCACTGATAATGTAGTTACTACGCCACTGATAATGTAGTTACTACCCCACTGATAATGTAGTTACTACGCCACTGATCTTGTAGTTACTACACCACTGATAATGTAGTTACTACGCCACTGATAATGTAGTTACTACGCCACTGATAATGTAGTCACTACGCCACTGCTCCCACGTGAAGCTAAACACTCATTACAGAAATTGTCCAAGCATCCAAGTAATGTGGAAGCCTCCTAAAAACAAGTATTGAGACTCAGTAAAGTTTCCTGGATAAAGTGGCATTATTAGTAGTATTAGAGACAGGCAGTGGAACGCATTGAGTAGAGATCATTACGCAAGTTACAGGCATCATATTGACTGATGAGAAAAGTCAGCAGGCTTGAGCAGAACGTGTGATGAAGAGTGGTCGAGACCAACGACGGAGCGGCAGCAGAAGGAGGGAAACACCTCCGAGAGGACGTCCACGACGGAGACGGAGCGAGGACATGAGCTCGTCGGCACGAACCGTGTGGATGGATGCACTGCAAGACCACGAGGAAATGGCGACAGCTTGCATGCTGCAGTTGATATATAAGCACAGTATAGTTTCTTTTGTATTTCAGTAGACAGCCCAGCTCAATGTAATTACGGTAATAGACTTATAATTTTCGTGTAATTTTGATAAATGGATAAGATATCGGACTTTGGTGGCACTGGTCCAACGCTGCCTCTGATTTCTGATGCCTGTGGTCATCTCTGTGCCATGTTGTGCGCTGGTGGGAGGAGACCCACGAACAAGGCAAATGTCCCCCGTACAGCCTCAACAGAACTTTGGGGCAAGTGCTATTAACGAGCTCCTATGAAGGCCGGCACAGCACACGGATAGGTGGGTGGCCAGCACCACGGCCGGCCGCCTTTATCTCTCAAGGGTTAGGGTTACTCATCGCACCAGGAACTTATTTGAGACTGAGTCGACCTCGGGGAGGCCCAGGACCGGTTGAGATAATCGTCACCGGTGTTGGTGGCCATGAGCGAGAATCGAACTTCGGGTCACCAGGTTCGTAGCGCAGCGCTCTAACCGCTGCGCCACCGCTCACGGCAAACATACACACACACGCACAGACACACACACGGGCACGGACGCACGCACGCCCCACGCACAGACAGAGAGGGCTTTTCATAGCCACATCGTGCACCGTAGCTTGGTCGAAACTCGTCATGCGCAGTGAGGAATCACGGGAGCACGTGGCGACATGGGTACGTCTTGTTTTGCTTTAGGATTTTTTTTGTTAAACTTTTTTGTGTCGTTTTCTCCCCCCCACCCCCCAACCACCCCACCGGCCCCGTTCTCTACGGTCAGGCAGTCGTATTAAGGCTATAATTACTTAAAAGCATTTTTGCAGGTTGCGCCAGATATTTTCCGTGAAGGGCTGAGTAATGTATTTTAATCGCTCGTTTAAGGAGCGCATTATAAACAGTTCCGCGACCCGCAGCGTTGCATTACCGTCCCATTAGCTGCCCGCCGAGCGAGCGAGCGTGCGTGCGGGCGCGCGCCCCGTTGCGCGCGCGCGGACCCGCGCACGACAACAGTTGTTTCACTTACATCGTTCCCTTTATAGATCCTCTTCCATTGTCCTGCACACCCACCCACCCCCGCGCCCCACGCGACCCGAGCTCTAGAGAATCGTTTCTGTCGCGCGGCAAAGGGGTTGGAGGGGGGGGGCAAGCGCAGTTGGTAATGCTTGTGTCTGGCAGCAAGGAGGGGTTCCTGGGTTCGATTCCCGAGTCTGGCGGCTGTGTGTGTGTGTTTGTATGTTCTCCCCTCTGTTCTGCGTGGGGGTTGTTTTGGCTTTTTTCTTCGCATAGCTACATAAACACAAACACACAGGTACACACAGGTATTGGCCAAGAACATCCGAACGCTGTAAAAATGACCTGCAAATCATACTCAAATTTGAGATTGCACGTGGTAATGTGGCCCCATGCGTGTGAAGACTGGGCACGACAATCTTGAAAAGGGTCTTGAGACTCGGTAGGGCTTTCATCATAATAATAAAGATTACCATTAGTTTTCTATGTGTGCGTGTGAGCGAGCTTGAGTCTAACTTTTGTACCCCTCCCCCCCACCCCTTTTGAAAAAAACACATCCAGATTCAATTGTGCCACCAGTATCGTGGAAATGAAGGAGCTCGATTATGAATAGCTTGTTTTACTTTCACCGAAAGAGGGCACATTCCCGAGAGGGTGTGCCCACGGCGGAGATGGAGCCATGAAATCGGAACTTGTGCAGGAGCAAGTTGGATCTTTGTATCGTGGGACCACGAGTAATGGTGAAGGCATGGGAATGACTTCATCTGGCACGGGATTGATCTTGGCCGATGATCACAGTACTTGCACATAATCAAATGTTACCCACTATCCAGCAGTCCTGAGTATGTATATTAGTACAATGTTAGGGCACTTCCAACAGGTGCCGAATAATAATAGCAATAGCCCAAACCTGGACAATGTTATCTCAACTGCGACACGTGGGAATCCTGTATGGCTACTTCCAAACACGTCACAGGCAGAGGTCACGTGACAACCCGAGGTCACGTGCTGTGTGGACCAAGCAATGATCGTTCATCAAACACCGATTTCAAACGAATTCTGTTTTCGATTTGCAAATCACAACTCCGTCTCTCTGTAGCATTCGCGTACCAAGTCGCCACGGTTTCGCTGGTCGCGAGTACGTTGGTGTTGACAGTTTCCGTCAACATTCACCCGAAAATTATCCCCATTCATCCTCGTGCACTTGAGCTCAAAATTGCCCACGAACAATGCACGCGCACGGACGAGCAAAAAGAGTTGACGGAGCGTCGTGGAAAGTTTTATTACTCGGTGGGAGTCAGACGTGGTTTTGGATAACGATTTTGGTTTAATTTTTTATTATTATTATTTTTATCATAACGCATCGCGAAAGCAAAGAAAAAAAATATTTGCACGCGCCTAGAAAAATTGACACCGGCGGATAAAGTTCACAATGATGGTGACGGCTGCTGAAATGAATAAATAGCCAGCTCCAGTAGCGCCGATAATTAAGCCCACGGAAAATTCCATCCTATTATTGTTGGTGGGCCAAGCCCCCTAAATATTCGGCGGCTCATTAGTGAGGGGGCCCTCGGATGCATGGGGGGGGGGGCGTGCGGTGGAGACAATTTACATCGCGGCACCGCCACTCTCAGCTGCCAGCCGGGGGCCCGCGCTGAGTGACGCTTTTGTTGGAGCTGTCGGGAGAAAATTGTATAAATATATGTGTGTGTGTGTGTGCGTGCGTGCGTGTATTGTGTGTGTGTGTGTCTGTTGTGGCCAGGTCACTTCTGAAAAAAGAGCTACATAGCTCAGTGGGCCTTACCTGGTAAAATAATTAACAAAAAATTGGTTCGTTTTAGTGTTGTAGTGGTAAACGCACTTTGCTACAAACCCCTAAGTTGTATTCCTGACCGGGGCTTACAGCAGTGGCATGCATAGACGACGACGTTGTCCAACAACCACCGCGACCGGCACAGCGTCATCATCCTTCGACTCGAGAATCGGTTTTGTTTTCATCCATAGCGGTGCATGTAGCGGCCTCTTGTGTCTGATGATGCAGGCGTCACAACAACCAAATTACATGCAACATATACGAATCGAAACTAATCGATACGCTTTCCATAAATGTATACCTTTATGACCACGTGTATTATTGACGGGGGGGGGGTCACACTAAACACTGCCATCACCAGTATCGCAGCCCCACACCCACAACACCTGGCAAGCCCTGGTGGTCACCTCTCCAAGCACGAACCAGCCTCAGATCGCCTTGGACTTTGAGATCTGTCAAGACTAGGACACACATTGACCGTGATTAGGTCCTAGACACACACCGGAAATTCATCGTGAACCGCCACCACGGTTCCCATTGAAACAAAAAAACATCCCCCTAATGTGTGGGCACAGATTGTCAAAAATGTGAAGGTGCGGCCCTGCGATTTGCCGGCTAACGCCACACGCAAACTCCAAATATGCAGGTGTCCGAGTTGGGATCGAACCCACGACCTCCTGCGTACCGGTAGAGGGAGTCAACATCACGCTAACGCGGCGATTCGATTCAATCCAAAGATTCCGTCCAGTGCGCTAACCGTTAAGCCACGATGAGCGGGAGTAATTCAATTAAAATCTCTCCGCAATGACAAATTTTGCCACACCTATCTGCGGTCTGGGCAATAAATTAATAGGGGGATTTAAGTAAATTGCCATGGCCTTGAAAAAAAAAATTTTGTTGCGAAAAAAAACACAGTCACATACGTACGCAGCAACAGCAGCAGCAAATCACTTACGGAGGCGAGGGGGCATTTAAAAACAATGGGAGTCCAAATGTCTCTGTACTCTTTTGTGTGTTCGGCTGCGCTATTCGTAGCGCTCGTCGTGGGACGTCAACGCCGGCGTCCATCAGCAGCCATTGTCTGGGCGCGCTCGAGAGAATGCGGCCAAGCAGCTGTGGTGGCAGTGGAAAAGTTAATTAAACGATGAGGGACGTATTGGGCTTCCTAATGAAGCTCGTGAACACCCACGCTTCCTCCACCTCCTCCTGCTCAGCCACCGCCGCCGCCGTCACCGCCGTCGCGCTGATTGCGGCTGCAGTCGTTAACGCCGGGGAGCGGAGAGAGCCGGACCACGTACCATGCCTTCTACGGCCGCTCATCGCCAGCGGTGGCCCCGTTAATATTTCTGGCCTTTTCGAGTATTATTAGATTTCCTTATTATGAATACTGCTAACCTTTGCGCGCGTGTGTGCATGTGTGTGTATGTGTGTGTGCATGCGTGTGTGTGCATGTGTGTGTGTGGCCGGGCGTAGTGCTGGCCACCCACCCCCTCGTGGTGCCGTGCCGGCCTTCATAGGTGCTACTCGCTAACAGCACTTGCACCAGCGGTCTGTGAAGGCTACAAGGGGGATCTTTGTCTCTGCGGGGAGCTGTGGCGTAATGGTTTAGTGCACTGCCCTACAAGCCCGGTGAATCGAGTTCGATCCCAGTTCACGGCCAACATCGATGACGAATATGTAAATCGGTATTAGGGCTCGACTCGGCCTTAAATGAGTACCTCGTGCCGTCTGTAAAAAATTAGCATTGGGGAGACAAAGGCGGACGGGTGTGGCGCTGGACAACCCCCGTCTTGTGTGCCGTGGCGGCCTTCGCTAACGGTTTGCCGGGCGTAGTGCTGGTCACCCACCCCCTCGTGGTGCCGTGCCGGCCTTCATAGGTGCTACTCGCTAACAGCACTTGCACCAGCAGTCTGTTAAGGCTACACGGGGGAACTTTTTCTTTGTGCTCGTGTGTGGGGGGGGCAGTGATAGTGTGGTGGTTAGCGCACTGCACTGCGCGCACTCGTGACAATCGAGATCAGGGTTGACATCAACAACAACAACAAACAAGAATAACCATTTTATTGCAAACTAACAAGGGAAGTCGCAATGCGTGTGAGTCACGTCACGAAGCAGCCCTTAAAGAGCCGCAGGTTGCCGGCTCCTGCCCATGGTGTACGGGACTTCCATGGTGTACGGGACTTCCATGGTGAACTGGACTTCCATGGTGAACTGGACTTCCATGGTGAACTGGACTTCCATGGTGAACTGAACTTCCATGGTGTACAGGACTTCCATGGTAATCTGGACTTCCGTGGTAAACTTGACTTCCATGGTGAACTGGACTTCCATGGTGAACTGGACTTCCATGGTGAACTGGACTTCCATGGTGAACTGAACTTCCATGGTGTACAGGACTTCCATGGTAATCTGGACTACCGTGGTAAACTTGACTTCCATGGTGAACTGGACTTCCATGGTGAACTTGACTTCCATGGTGAACTGGACTTCCATGGTAAACGACCTTCATATGTGTTCGCTCACAGCACTTGCCCCCCTCGCCCCCCAACAGTCTACGAGGCTATACGGTGATATTAGTCTATATATTTGTGCGCGGCAATTGACGATCGCAGCTTCCTCGTGCACGATCACAAATCCCTTCTCTCCAAACTTCATGGAATCCAAAATGCCCCTGCCAGACTTCTCACCCACTGCTGCCGTTGCTGCTACGGCTGCAGTCACCACTCAGCGTGTCTCCCCCCCCCCCCCCCTCCCACAGACCTGCACACCCTCCGCTCCGGTCACGGGGGGCCGCTGGTCGGCCCGGCACGGCGATGAGGTGGGGGGGTGGGCACCGCGTGGGCCGGATGCATCCCACAACTTTATTTCAGCGTCCGACGTAATTTGTGTTGAACTTCCTTCGCACCGTACGTAGCCAGCCGTGCTAATCGAAGGTGCGGGGGAAGGACACCAAACACAAAAATCAGTTCTACAGACACGAGTATTCAATCGGAATTATTTCAAAGTGCATAGCTCTCAGTGGCTTCCTGATATCGGATGGAAGAGCGTTCCAGACGGCCGCAGAAGCGCATCTGAAAGCTCGCGATGCAGTGACCGTTTTTGCGAGAGGTCAGCTCATTTTCCTCTGCCGCCCCCCAATGTATACAACTCCCCCAGACACCCGTGCTCTTGACTCCTTGCCCTTGTTCAAGTCCAAACTTAAGACCTTCCTCTTTTCTTCTGCCTATGACTGACTTCCGCTGTAAAATAATTATGAAATTTTCATCTACGGCGTCTTGAGATGTACATATATATGGTCGCATTTGCATTCTATGTAAACCCCACATCGTACTGTCCTGTATTGTATTGAGAGGTTTCTGCTCTCAGATGGGTTCGCAGTGACCTGGTTTGATTCGTCACGATATAGACACGAGTGCAAACTGGAATATGAATTCTATACCGGGCCTTTTTTTTACACGTAGACAGAAAACGGAGTTCCTTGAGAAACCCCACAGATGCAAGAGGCTAACACTAAAACGGTGGCGAGATGGTAACGATCTCGCCTGGTATACAGGAGGCTGTGGGATCGATCTCGACCCTGACGCTTGTATATTTGGAGTTTGCATGTTCTCCCCATGGTCGTGTGGATTTTTCTCCGGGTCCTCCGGTTTTTCCTTCCACATTTAGAAACATGCGTTTAGTAGTGGTTGGCTGCGATGAATTTCTACACGATAAGCTACTTCGTTGAGCTATCATTTGTGGCCAGGTTTCTTATTTTTAAAAAGAACCACATAGCTTAGTGGGCCTTACCTGCTAAAATAAAAACAGTGAATAGTTAGTTAAACCTATGCACAGATAGGCCAACGACCTACTTTCTGTACCATCTCGTGCAGGCACCAAATGATTCTGCAAGTGCGGGTCTCACTCAGGCATCAGCCACCAACCCCAAATCGAAATCACAAGGTTAATTGTGTGCACCACCATTCACAACCGCCGACATTTTCACACCTTTCGTTTACATACATCACAGCCACCATCATCATCAGCCACGATCTCTCCACTGCCTACAGAGAGGGCCTCCCCAAGTCATCACCATCCCTCGCGGACTTGCCGCAATCTAACTAGCGCCTACACGTGAGCTGATTTGCATCGCTCCATCTCCGCGTGTGAATGTCCTCACTGGGTGCCTTCCTTCCTGCGGCTGCCAGGGAGCGGTTCGGATATCACTCGCCCACGGGGGGGTTGGCAATGGACACGGAGCACGAGATGGTGGCGGTGAGGGTGGCATCGTGCACACCGCCGAGCAATGTTCGTTGACTCACCAAGTGCTGGTGTTTACCCACTGCATCAGGCACACGAGAGAAGCCCAGAACCGGTTCAGATAATCACTCCCCACTGAATTTATCACCGTGGCCTAGAATCGAACTCGGTTTGCCCCGGTGCATCGTGTGGCTCTCATACCCGCTGTATCACCACACACCCCACCACGCCACCATCTCAAAATAATGATACACAACGAGCAAAACAAAGTGATAATTGTCGGAAGAAAATTAATAGAGAGGTGGCAGGCCTCACCCCCCCCGCTCCCCCCCCCCGGCCCCCCGGCCTGCGATGAGAGAGAAGCAGTGGAGTGAGCAGGGAACTCCGCCTTATTAGCGCTTCCTGAATGACAATTTGCCCTCCTGATTTAATCATTTCTTTGTTTGTTTAGCTACAATGGGCAGATTAAGGGGAGGTCTTCCTCTGCGCACATGATAGAGCAAACTTTAACGGGATTACGCGGCGCGGAGGGGTTTGTGTGTGTGTGTGCCTGTGTGTGTGTGTGCCTGTGTGTGTGTGTGTATGTGTGCCCGTGTGTGTGCCCGTGTGTGTGCTGCATAATGCATTCCGGGCGCGGAGCCGGGGCACTCTCTCGACGAGGGCAGCGCGCGGTGCTGGGGCCCGAGTCAATACCCGCCGCGGTTTGACCTTCAACAATTCCATCCTCGCCGCCGATGTCGCTCATTCCTCCAAATCGCCTCTCCGTTTACCCTTCTTAAGCTGTCGCTTTGTTTCTTCCCTCCGTCTCTCTCTCTCTGCCCCCCCCCCCTCTGCTGCAACCTCCCCCCCCCCCCACATCTCCTCCCACCCACTCACAAACACCTCCTACCACTCAACAGCCTCCCAGACCCCGCTGCCTGCCCGCCAACCCCTAAGCAGAAGCGTTGTCACTGCTACGTGTTTGTGGCGATCTGTCGCTGTTGGTAACTTTTAGACGACGACTCTCCTTTAACAAAATGGGGGTGGAGGAACTGTTGGGAATGATTGCGTGCAAAAAACACAAATAACCATCCAATTGCTGTTGATGTATGTAATACAACTAATTTTCATTTTGCTAAAACCCGAAGACCAACAGCCCAGTAAACACGGACCAACGTTGGTCCAACGGTCCTAACCGCATGCCAAACGCTGCGCCAACGTTGTTGGCATGTTTACTGGGACAAGGTTATTCGTACACAAATTGGTGCGCGTGATCTGACCTTGGTGAGCGGGGTTCGAAAGCAACTCACGCTGCGGTTTGGTTGGATGCGTCTGCTCGTCAGAGACACACACATTGCATCGCAATCTTTCTTGCTTCCAAGTAAACATCATCATCATCATCATCAGGCTACGATTGACGTTTTGCTTCTCACAGGAGCATATCCTAGCGCCGACGAAAAGGTGTGCGCACGAATGAGAGTCCGTGCGCACGTGTCCGCCAAGCCGACTCGTAGCGAGGCACGAGGGCGAGGCACCCACACATCTCAGGGCAGGGCCCTCCCAGGGCAGGAACGGTGTCTTGGGACTCGTCTGGGCATCGCCGGGTAAATAAACAACGCTTTATTTGGCGACGCGGCGCTTGGCCGCGGGTGCGCGAGCATGATTAACACACAAAGATATCCAGCTCATGTGTGCTGTGAAGAAGGGCCATTGCCCGAAACGTTGCCGATTAGATATTGTTTCATTCCACAGTGTTAGTGACAAATGTATTGCATTTTTTTAACGGACGAATAACGGCCTGTATTGTCATGAGTAGTGTTTAAAATGTAAACGTAATGATGACTGTGTTAAGTGACGTGTAATTCGCCTACCTGCGATACTACAGCGCTCATTCCCCGTCTCATTTGTTTAAACAAGACCGTGCTCTTTGGACCGGTCCGATGTTACGAGCGGAGACCGTTGGTGCAAAGCCTGCAGTTTGATCAATCGGGTCATGAATCTAAAGCCGGCGAGCAAAAGCCTCCAATTGGTAACGCTGCCGAGAGGAGAGCGAGAGAGCGAGATCTTAATTGAATGGGATAAGACTGGCACAGACAAAGGTCCCCCCCCCCCCCCGCCGCGCAGAGCCTCGTAGACTCTGGGGCAAGTGCTGTTAGCGAGCACTTACGGAGGCCGGGCACGACACACGAGAAGGTGCTGCGGTCAGCGCCACGCGCAGAGCCGCCACTAACCGCCCCAAGTGATAAGGATGTTGTTTACGCACTGCGCCGCGGACCAGAGGAGCGATTCGTTCTATTCAAGAATCAAATTGGCACGTTCGTTGTTTGACCTTATGTCGCGCGAAGCAGTTACTTTTGCGATAACAAGTCGCCGTTTAACAATAACAACGACGTTTCATCTCACCGGGGCTCTGCCTTGGTTTTAAATAAATGACGAAAATAATTCACACAGCGACACATTCAGAAACGTAACCAAGCGAGTTAAGTTCGTTGAGTTTATTCAGCTGCCCAGGATTGGGCAAAACTTCGCCAACTTTTCACCCGGGCAGCTGGATAAATGTTTTTAACATTATAATTATTATTATTTAACCTAATCAATAACGTATTTAAGAATCGCAGTTATGAGACAAACAACATTTACACTATTAAAATAAATAAATACCTTTTTTTCATTTGTTAAGAGACATAATGTTGAATGTTAAGAAAAACGATTAACTTTTTTTATTTGACCAGGTAAAGCCCACTGAGCTATGTAGCTATTTTTCAGAAGAGACCTGGCCACAAATGATAGCTCATCGAATTGGCTTATCACGTGATAATGTATAGCAGCCAAATACTCTAAACGCATCTTTATAAATGTGGAGGAAAAAAAAACGGAGGACCCGGAGAAAAATCCACGCGACGACGTGGAGAGAGAGACACCGCAAACTTCAAATATACAGCAGGCGTCAGGGTCGGGATCGATCCCACGACCTCCTGCATACCAGGCGATGGTAGTTAACATATCTCGCCCCAAAAAGTAGGGGGGCCTGGGCAGGCCACGCCATGGCTGGATACGAGGCGATGGTGGGTGACGGCAGACTTCCGAATGAGTGGCAGCCAAGAGAGGCACAGCATGCCCAGGGAGCTACGTTCACGACGGAGACGGAGCGATTAAATGTGCCAGTGTCCCACAGCGCTGCAGATTCATGATAATAGCAACCACGAGCGAAGGCGACTGCTTTGGAGGAGGGGGGGTGAGAGGCCTTTGTGCAGCATTGGATCGATGACGTCCGGCAATGATTACGGTGAGACGACACCCATTGACAAAAACACGTCACTTCTATAAAGGGGGACTGCGCTCAAAACTAAAGATGAATATAAATGCCACCTCCTCCTTTGTAGGCTGCTGCTGGGCAAAGTGCTCTCACAAGGCACCTACGAAAAGCAGGCAGCGCACCCACGGAGGCAGCGGTGAACAGCACAACAACAAAGACAAAGATAAACAAAGATCCCCCATATAGTCTTAACAGACTGTAGGGGCAAGTGCTGTTAGCGAGCACCTATGAAGGCCGGAACTGTACACGAGTGGGTGGGTGGCCAACAACCACGCCCGACCGCCTTTGTCTCCCTGGTGACAATGTTTACACACTACACCAGGTACTCATTTTAGGCTGAGTCGACCTAGGGGAGGCCCGGGACCGGTTCAGATAATCGTCACCGGTGTTGGCCGTGAGCGGGAATCGAACCCATGTCGCCGGGTTCATAGCGCAGCGCGCTAACCGCTACACTACCGCTCCCCCACGAACAGCACAACAGCACGCACCCCGGCACGCACACATCACAACGGTGAACCTGCAGCGAAATCTAAAAGCGCATTTAGGCTTTGTGTGCATCCTGTGACTTCGCTAATTAAAGAGGTTCGCACCCGCCCCCCCACCTCGCCTCGAGGTCGGGGCTATCAGCAGTTCCTCCACACAAACACAAACGGCCCCGGAGCGTTGAGTAGCCAGAAGGGAACTCCTTACAGCGTCATTAGCGGCAGCGTCAATCACCCCCGAGCCGGCCTGCCCAGTCACGCATGCCATTTGTTTGTTTGTTTACTCACTCGCCCTTGCGTGTGCACGTGTGTGTGTGCGCGCGTCTGTGTATTGCGTTGCAAGGAGGGTGCACTTAGGAATGATTACCGCTCGAGGACCTTTCGGTGGTAGTTCTATGATATCCGCCTCCGTGGGGGCGCGTTCTCTCACGCGATGGAGCTTGCGCTGACAGCGATCCGCAGGGACTCTCCTCCGTCTCGCTACGTGGGCGACGCCGAGAGTGCGATCGCGATGGCATTGCGGGGTGGAGGTGTAAATACAAGAAAGAAAGTATTTGTGCTAATTATGTGAATATTAAAAACCAAATAGGAATTATTTCGCCTGGTATAACGGAGATCGTGGGTTTCATCCCGACCCTGACGCCTGCTGTATATTTCCAGTTTGCATCATCTCCCCGTGGTCGCGTGGGTTTTTCTCCGGGTCATCCAGTTCCCCCATCCCCACATAAAACCAGGTCACTGGGGAGTCAGTCATGTTTGTGTGTTCATGCGGAGGTTGGAGAGTGAACCAGAGAGGCTTCAGGAATAAAGTTTCAAGTTAATTTTTTGTTTAACCAGGTGACAACTCAATGGACCAAGATAGTCTCATTTACAAGAGTGAAATGAGGCATTAGTCTGCGAGTAGCGGATCATTATTGCTATGTATAGACCCAATTGGTTAATTTGCGGGTAATATTTTAGAGTATTTGGCTGCTATACATTTCCACACGATAAGCCACTTCGTTGAGCTATCATTTGTGGCCAGGTCGCTTCTGAAAAAGAAGCGAATCGCTCAGTGGGGCCTTACTCGGTAAAATAAAATAAACATTGTCTCGTTTAATAGTTTAGTTTTCAGAGAGAATTTACACAAAGCGTGATGAACGGCTTGATCTATATCGCTACTCGTGACTCACCTGTAGCGCAATGATTGATCCCCGGCACCTTCCACTACAACTGCGCTCAGGTTAGATCCCAGCTTCTCTACCCAGAGGGGCCCACTTCTAGATCCACTCAGTCTGAAGTGGGCGGCACCCCACTGACTAATCGCTCTCTCTATCTCGCTCTCTCGTGACGTTGATCTCAGAGTGCCGTGGGTGCTTAAATGGATTTATTGCCTGCAAAAAAAATATATCCGTTTGCAAAAGAGACTCTTGATCTCAGTGAGCTTTGCCGTTCTTCTGAATACACAACAACAACAACGATGATGATGGTGATTGTCCACTTGCTTTGATCCATTGGTCAGTGGGGTGGCTGGGGGTTAGAGACACTGAGCCACCTCCGACGTGAACCTGGGTTTGAATCCGGGTTTCAGCTACTCGTGATGTACCGGGTTTCTCGAGTGTCGTGCGTTGATGGTCACTGCCTGGTCAGCGCTGTCACTGCAAAGACAAAGGTAAAGATCCACCTCATAGCCTCAGAGAAAGTATGGGGCGAGTGCTGTTAGCGAGCTCCTATGAAGGCTGGACCGGCACACGAGGGGGTGGGTGGCCAGCACCACGCCCGGCCGCCTTTGTCTCCCCAGTGGCGACGTTTACAGACCGCGCACCAGCTACACAATTGAGGCTGAGTCGACCTGGGAGAGGCCCAGGACCGGTTCAGATAATCGTCACTGGTCACCGGGTTCGTAGCGCAGCACGCTAACCACTACACTGCACGCACACGCACACACATAGAACACACCCCAAATTAGATTTAGTTACGTGCTGAATTCTGGTGCAATTTCTTCTTTGAGAGACAATAAAAAAACATGGGACTGACATGAGGTGGGAAATTACGCATCGTAGCACAAGGTCACTGGAGCGGCTTCTGCAAGAGTTTCGATGTACAGCCCTACGATTGGACAATTGCATTGTATTGGGGGGATTAATTATATGATAATGGACCGTCCATATGCAAAGTTCCGCTCACGGCCATCATCAGTGACAATTACCTGAAACGGTCATGGGCCTCCCCTGGGTCGACTCATCCTAAATGAGTACCTGGCGAGTAAACATCGCCGCTAAGGAGACAAAGGCGGCCGGGCGTGGTGCTAGCCACCCTCCTCCATCATGGCTGTTCTGCTAACAGCACTTGCCGCACTAGTCGGGGGCAGCTTTGTCTTTGTACGTCTCCGCGTGCTGGTATGCCTTGCCCCGCGTGTAACGATGTTAACTCCGGACGCCTCGGGGCGCTGTCACCTGTGCGCGCGCGTGCACGTGTGATGTGGTGTGTGTGCCGTGGTTATCACCCGCGGCACACACACTCACACACACAGCATTCTCTTTCAACGCCGTCTTTGTCTTCGCGCGCAGCTGGCTCGCCCCCCCCCCCCCCCGCTGCTGTGACCACTAATGCGACTGTTTAGCCCTCCGCCGCGCATTGTTTGGTGATGGTTATTTACTATTTGAAAGGATTTGTGTGCGAGTTGTGGGGACCGGCGGCGGAGCGGGGGAGGGGGGGGAGGCTTTGGTTGTGGCCGAAGAACGAGACGGGAAAGGTGGGCAGTAGGGGGTGGGGGGCTGGTGGAGAGGGGAGGGGAGGGGTGGGGAGGCCAGGTTTTTTGTGGCTGGTGGGGGAGTTGACATTTGGGAAGGATAATGGCTGCTTTAAAAAAAAAATCTACAACAGGAGGGGCATTTTTTGCACGAGGGTAACTCATCGCGTGCCGCTGGGCACTGATAGTGCCCCCACAACCGGAAGGAGCCCCCCCCCCACACAGCTCCCCCACCCCGCACCCACTCAGTCGAATTCCTGGTGTCGCACACATGTCTGGTGGGAGTGGTTCGTGGTGGCTTTAATTCTTAACGTCTTTTTTTTATTGCTCGCAAACAAAATAAGGCGGTGCTCATGTCTTCTCTAATTACTTGAAGTGACGAAGCTTATGTGATCCTTAAACGTGATTTTTCAATATTTGTGAACGGGACAATATGATATTGGCAGCAGCAAGAATGTTAAATGTAATATTCAGGGTTAGTATCCAGGCACCACGTTGGTATTGAGGTACAATCATCAATATATATATAAAGACTCACGACATCTTTCATTATGACAGCGTTATTAAAAAAAACAATCTATAGCAAGGTTGACGTTTCATGTAATGGCCCTTCTTCAGAGCCGTTTCCGAAAGCATTACCCTATTAAATGATCGTTTTCAATACAGACACGACAGCCAAAAAAATATACTTTTAATTCCAATGGCAGCAGTTCAGCCAAATAAAACTCAAACACCGAATGTAATAGAACGGTTTTTTTTACGCGTAATAATTTGGTGACCGAGCTGAGACGATCATCTTCACCACTCCTGTCACTCTGGCCACGGTGGCGATACATGAACTACCTCGCCTTGTATAGAGGAGGTCGTGGATTCGATCTCGACCCTGACGCTTGCTGTATACTTGGAGTGTGTGCGTTATCCCCGTGGTCGCGTGGATTTTTCTCCGGGTCCTCCAGTTTTTCCCTCCACATTTAGAATCAACATTACGCGTTCAGAGGATTTGGCTGCTATGCATTGCCACGTGATCAGCCACTTTGTTGAGCCATCGTTTGTGACCTGGTTACTTCGAAAAAAAAGAGCTATATAGCTCAGTGGGCCACACCTGGTAAAATAAAATAAAAATAAAAGTAGTTGAGTTTACTTTACGCTCCGGTTTAAACACGGGGCGGCTTATATCCGAATCCAAACTCAGGCTCTCAGCGGCTCAGAGTCTCTATCACCCCCATTAGCCACCAGGCCAGATTTACAGGGGAGCGATGTGGGGGGGTGGGGGCACCTGTCCGGCCTCCAATAGACACTTCTAGGAGCAGGGACCTCTGAAGGCGCCCGCGGCGCTGTGTGTTTGTGGGTGGCTCCGGCTCCCCATTAGGCGTGATGATGAATTGGAGCGTTGAGGCGATCGCTCTCACCTGCGCTCCGAGTGAGCAGCAGCCCCGGGGGGGCAGGATGGGGGACGTGGGGCGCGGGGTAGGGGGCAAGGTGGGGGAGCGGGACAATTAGGTTGTTTGGGTTTGTTGAGTGTTGTTGTTTTTATCTCATTTTCGCGTAGGGAGGGGTTTTCCTTATCTCTTCGTGCCCGTCTTTTTCATTTTTCTCTCGAAACGACGCTTCGTAACTGAGGTTGGATGCGTTAAGACATTAGCTCTGTCTGTCCGTCTGTAACGTGGGGGGAGGGGGGGAGGAGGTCGTGCTGGTAGGCGCGGTAACTGTCGTAATGATCATCGGCGGTGAATGCAACATCAGTTCTAACGTCGTGTTGCTATTCGGGCAGGGCCCTGGGGAAACCCGGCCGAATTGACCAAAGCGTTGACGAAACCTGGAGACGCAAACACGCGCGCGCCGGAAGGCGTTACAAGAATCCGTGCCGAATATCCATGATTTGTTTTCTTCCTACTGCCTTGATTTTCTGAAGCTCATTGTGTGCCGGAGCTGCTCATGCGATTTGGTGAAAATTACGAACCACATCCAGTATGCCTCTCGCTATGGCTGTGGCTACTCCGAGGTCGTGTGCCACACGCTGCGAAAAATATTCAGTGAGAAATTGAGGCCCCGGTTCAACGGCACGCCGTCTAGATTTGGCTGAGTTACATTAAACCTGCGAGGCTCAGTCAATAATTAATAGTGCCCTGTCTGGCTTCCAGTGCTTACCGCGAAGTCTGACGTGTTCTTGGAATGTTCTACATGTCGCATTAATGGTTGAACACGCACACACACACACACCTGCAATCGATAAATTAACTGGGCCGCGCAGTATAAGTGGCTCACCGGTTTAAGAAGTCACATTTCAGAGCTGGACCAGGTCAGAGTCTTATTGAGATCAAACATCTCTGTTTCGAGAGAGATCTGGCTCACCAAGCGATGCTGTTAAACACGCACACTCATGGCCAAACACCTGGCATCACGCCTTGTAACAAGTCACCTCCCTGGCCACTTGATGAAGTGTGTGTGTGTGTGTTTCAGGGCCACAATTCTAGTTACATTTTTAGTTTTTTTTGCTTCGTAATATTAATAAGAATGACACCGAGTTTTTTTTTTAAAGAGTTTTATAGCGCATCGGATTCCTCCAGTATAAATAACTATGCCGATTCGGATTCTCATCTTAAACATTTTAATTGGCACTCCCAGTGGCAGCTGGGAGTGCCAGCGACACAAGGTGACTTGGCACCTGGCCTGCAAACGGGCATTAGTCTGCCACTAAGGATGCGATGATTGCTGCAATGCGTCATCCCAATCGAGTAATTGGTCTTGACATTTTTATATGTTTCAGCCTGTTACAGCTTTGATCCCTTTATCATCTCAAAACTTGCCATTAGCATCTCACTAGCGCGTAATTAGCACGCAACCAAAAACATCGATTCTCACACACGCTCCCGCTGTTCGCTGCCACGCATCACGACCTGCACATTTGACAACACAATTGATTCAGCATCAACAGCTAAACACAACATACTGCCGTGTGTCTCCCGATATAAATAAACATCCGATTGTGGTCGCCCATCAGCAGATTGGCTTTAGACCCCTTCGGTTTCAAAGCAAGCAAACTTTGAACGGGCTTCGACCTTCTGGGTCTCATCATCAAGCCAAGGTGGTTAAACATCACCAGGTTTGACACCAGCAGAGGGCAGCGTAGGCCCGCCAACACCTGTCGCCGACTCGTTCGTCCTCGCGGTGAGAAGGCACCAAGCTACGCCCTGGGCGCAGTGGAGTCGTGGGGGTGGGGTGGGACTCAGCATTTACCGCTCATGCCGAGGGTGTCACTTTCAAGGCTCATATCAATTACTCCAGGTGTAGCGGGGGTGGCTAGTGGGAGGGGAGGAGGGGCAGGGTGGGAGTGAGGCCCGGTGGGGGAGCGGGTGGGGGGACGCGTTCCCTCACACGGCCATCCTCACCCCCCACCTCCTTCATCAGTCGTCGCTTGTGAGAGGTGACGGTTTGGTGGAGATGGGAGATGGGGCGGGCAAGGGGTGGCTGGCTCACGCATTCCAACAGACACTGCCGCTCTCCCTCCCTCCCCCCTTCCTCCCTTACCTTTCTCTCGCTCTCTCTCCTTTGCGTCTTCTGCACAGGTGTGAGCGGAGGCGGTGGTGGTGGGGAGGGATCTGTAAACAGGCCCGGCCCATGTCCTCTCACAGGCCCCCTTAATGGGGCAGCGCGTTCTTTGTCTCGGGGCGGCCTCAACGACGCAGAGGACGCAGAACAATGCGAGCGGCGCGGGGAGGCAAATGTCACCCGTGTCACTCGTTTCTTGCGTGGTGTCGTGTCGTGTGTGTGTGAGTGTGTGTGGGTGAGAGTGAGAGTGTGTGTGTGAGTGTGGGTGAGTGTGAGTGTGTGTGAGAATGTGTGTGTGAGTGTGGGTGAGTGTGTGTGTGAATGTGGGTGAGTGTGAGTGTGTGAGTGTATGAGTGAGTGTGTGTGAGTGTGGGTGTGTGGGTGAGAGTGTCTGTGTGAGTATGTGAGTGAGTGTGTGTGAGAGTGTGAGTGTGTGTGAGTGTAGGTGAGAGTGTGTGAGTGTCTGTGTGAGTATGTGAGTGTCTGTGTGAGTATGAGTGTGTGTGTGAGTATGTGTGAGTGTGTGTGAGTATGTGTGTGAGTGTGGGTGAGAGTTTGGGTGAGAGTGTGATTGTGTGTGTGAGTGTGGGTGAGAGTGTGTGAGTGTGTGAGTATGTGTGTGTGTGTGAGTGTGGGTGTGTGGGTGAGAGTGTCTGTGTATGTGAGTGAGTGTAGGTAAGAGTGTGTGAGTGTGTGTGAGTGTAGGTAAGAGTGTGTGAGTGTCTGTGTGAGTGTGTGAGTGTCTGTGTGAGTATGTGAGTGTCTGTGTGAGTATGTGAGTGTCTGTGTGAGTGTGTGTGAGTGTGTGTGAGTGTCTGTGTGAGTATGTGAGTGTCTGTGTGAGTATGTGAGTGTCTGTGTGAGTGTGTGTGAGTGTGTGTGTGAGTGTGTGAGTGTGGGTGTGAGTGTGTGTGAGTGTGTGTGTGAGTATGTGTGTGAGTGTGGGTGTGAGTGTGTGTGAGTGTGTGTGTGAGTGTGTGTGAGTGTGTGTGAGTATGTGTGAGTGTGTGTGTGAGTGTGGGTGAGAGTTTGGGTGAGAGTGTGAGTGTGTGTGAGTGTGGGTGAGTATGTGTGAGTGTGAGTGTGGGTGAGAGTTTGGGTGAGAGTGTGAGTATGTGAGTGTCTGTGTGAGTGTGTGTGAGTGTGTGAGTGTGGGTGAGTGTGGGTGAGTGTGTGTGAGTGTGTGTGTGAGTGTGTGAGTGTCTGTGTGAGTGTGTGTGAGTGTGTGAGTGTGTGTGAGTGTAGGTAAGAGTGTGTGAGTGTCTGTGTGAGTGTGTGTGAGTGTGTGTGTGAGCCCATGAGAGAGTGGGGAGCGGTAGTGGAGCGCTAAGCGCCGCTGCGCTCCGAACCCGGCGAGCCGAGATTGCCGCTCACAGCCGCCAACTCTGGTGACGATTATCTGAAGCAGTCCTGGGCCTCCCCTAGGTCGACTCAGCCTCAAATGAGTTCCTGGTACTCTCTGTAACCCTGACCCTTGGGAGACAAAGGCGGCCGGCCGTGGTGCTGGTCACCCACTCCACCGTGTGCTGTGCCGGCCTTCATAGGTGCTCGCTAACAGCACTTGCCCCAAAGTTCTGTTGAGGCTCTGCGGGGGATCTTTGTCTTGTTCGTGTGTCTCCTCCCGCCAGCGCATAACATGGCAAAGAGTTGACCACAGGCATCATAATGTAGACCCCCTTGGTCGACTCAGCCTCAAATGAGTACCTGCTGGGGTGTGTAAGCATCGCTACTGGGGAGACAAAGGCGTCCGGGCGTGTGCCGTGCCGGCCTTCATTGGTGTTTGCTAGCCGCACTTGCCCCAACAGTCTGTTAAGGCTATACGGGGGATCTTTGTCTTTTTGTATTATCTTGTATTTGTTTAACACGTAGGCTTTTGCGACCAATATTATTCGTAATAAACTTTTTGGGTCAGATCGCGTTATTTATAAATGTGTCGTAACCCTCCACCACCCGACACGGCCAATCAGTAAAAAAGTGTCACGTTGACAAAAGACAAATAAATTTCGATTTAAAGCTTTCGTGACTGCAGGGATTCATATTATTGGTTCTTTCGGTAAAGTCACGTAGAAGGGAAATAATAAATAATACAAATATAAAACAATAAAAACATTTCTATTTTATTGTATTATTTCCCTTCTACGTGACTTTACCGAAAGAACCAAGAATATAAGAGACAAATAGTTCACTACTTTAGCCCACCGGTGTGTTGACGAGGGAATCCACAACATTGACAATTTCATCATCTTGTATTTGGTGTCAACGTGAACGTTGGTGTCGCAAGCCATGGGGGGATGCATCAGTCCCAGGGGTCGGCAAGTAGCTGCCTCGTGGCGGTTGTTGATTAAGGAACCGCCGTCTCGTATTCACGTACAATGCGGCTCTTGCAATGTTGAGGTTTCTTTGTTGTTTCCGAATTCCAAAAAAGCAATGGCTCTTTTCTTGCTGTGTCGCTTGCCGATCCCTGCATTAGATAATGGAGCTGCTGTAATTTAAATTGCGTAATGATGATGAATGTGGCGGTTAATTTGAGTTAAATAGACCGCTCGCTTTCCCTGCGTGCCCCGTGTCCTTTCTCAAAGACGTGGGCTATCATAGCCGTCTGTCATTTAGCTCTGCACAGACAGGCGTTGTAACGTTACGCACGGCGGGCGTGTGAGCACGCTGGTGCTTGGAGATGGAACAATGAACGAACGGATTCGGATTTCTTCCGACACATGCATTAATAATAATAATTGTTCAATTTATAACGCGCGCAAATTTGCAGACGTAGTGGCCGCAACTCAGAGGCGCGTGGGAATCCGTGTAATTCTAGATTTGAAGCTTTCGTGACTGCAAGGATTCATACTCTTAGGTTTTTTCGGTAAAGTCACGTAGGTAAAAAATAAAATGTAAATTAATAGAAGTAATAATAATCACGACGTTTCGGAGGCAACACAAGTCTCCGTCATCAGGTGGGACCGTCACAGCTAAATGTGCCTGCATATAATGGGTTCGGGTAACCTGTACAGCCATTTGAGGCCGCTACATCCACCAGGATGTAAACACAAAATATACAAAACTGACTCTTCAGAACTAGCATATGTAATTATACTGGAGCAAATCCGATGAGCTCTGAAGCTCTTTCTCACAGATGTTCAGTGGCGGATCAGAACGTTACAATAGCAAACAATACAAAAACACGACATGAGTGCAGATTGCAGGAAAGGTAACAGATCACTGAACAAAATATGCAAACATTTTTTTTATATTACCACGTAGAACCCCACTGAGCTATTAACGCGTTTGTCAGAAGCGACCTGGCCACAAATGATAGCTCAACAAAGTGGTTTTTCGCGTGGACATTTATAGCAGCAAAATCATCTAAATGCATGTTTTTAAACGTGGAGGGAAAACCTGAAGGACCCAGATAATGTAAATATACAAATCGAGAGAGGAGTCAGCCAAGGAGGTATGCCTTCACCAAGGAGGTATGCCCTCACCAAGGAGGTATGCCCTCACCAAGGAGGTATGCCCTCACCAAGGAGGTATGCCCTCACCAAGGAGGTATGCCCTCACCAAGGAGGTATGCCCTCACCAAGGAGGTATGCCCTCACCAAGGAGGTATGCCCTCACCAAGGAGGTATGCCCTCACCAAGGAGGTATGCCCTCACCAAGGAGGTATGCCCTCACCAAGGAGGTATGCCTTCACCAAGGAGGTATGCCCTCACCAAGGAGGTATGCCCTCGCCAAGGCTGTCCACAGCAACATATTCAACTATATCCAGAAAATATGTGAAAAAAAGCAAATCCTAACCATTGGCATCTGAATATGCCACGGCGGTGTGATGCTCAGCGCATTGAACTTGCAAACCAAAGGTCACCGACTCAAGTCGATCTTAAACCAATGAATGAATGAAACAAGTTTCGATTTAAAGCTTTCGTGACTGCAGGGATTCATCTTCTTGGTTCTTTCGGTAAAGTCACGTAGAATGTAAATAATAAAGTAATAAAAATAAAACATAAGAAAAATAAAACATAATAAAAATAATTTTATAATGTTCAATTTTTATTATTTTATTATTTACATTCTACGTGACTTTACCGAAAGAACCAAGAAGATGAATGAAACAAGGTTACGCCACCGATTGTCGATCGGCAGGTCGCGTTTGGTGGCGATGGTGTGACTACCGCCACCTCTTCCAAGACGAATGGCCAGCGTGGAAAAGTAGGCCAATGTACCTTCTAGAGGGGCTCCCTGGAGCTTCCTATAGTGAAGGCCACTTCCGCCAGCAGTGGCATGAGCGAGCGGTTTCAGGGCTGCGCCTTAAAATGTTAGCTTACTCCTACTTATGATGCCAGGGTGGCGAGATGTTAACTACCTCGCCTGGTATACAGCTGTTATAAATGTCCACATAATGATAATCCACTTCGCTCAGCTATCATTTACGGCCAAGTCGCTTCTGAAAAAGAGCTATGATGTAGCTCCGTGGCCCCGACCTGGTAAAATAAACAGTTTACTTTTAGTAATAAAAAAAACCTTCCCGCTGCGCACGTGCATTTACGGAACGCGGCTCCGTCTGCGAGGAATCTTGGAAGATTTCTGGCGAATGCCCTCTGCGCGCTCGCAGGCAACACATGCGGCCTGTGATCCTTGGCGCCTCACTTTGATATCGAGCCACTGGCCTGGCCGCGGTAGGCGCGCACGTGTCGGTACCTGCCAAGCCGGGAGCACGTGGCACAGCGGCGAAGGAGTCGAGTGGCCTTCCTGGGGGTATTTTCGCCCTCCCATTTTTCAACATTCGCTCAAATTTACAGCCAAGCAACTTTCATTTTTCACCGCGATATCTTTCCCAGCTGTGTGCGCTCGCAATCGGCCCTTGCACCACTTGAGGAGTTTTTTTTCTGTTCCCTTCTTAACTTCAGTTTTTACGCTAAAAACTTGCAGACTTTACTTTTCGTTTTTTTTTGGGTCTTCCAACATCTGCGGCAATAAGACATTTTTATAAAGGGATAAATTAAAATTCGTGAAATGCTGCAGCGGTAAATTATAATGTTCACTTGTGCGCATTTTTATAAATGTTTTAGGCCGATACAAATTTGCTTTGTGAGAAGACGTCCCCCCACTCTCCACCATCAAAACTTAACACGTAGCAAGCTTTCGCGACCAATATTATCCACAATACCGGGTTTTCTTAGTTAGATCGCGCAAATATATAAATGTGTCGTTAAACTCGCCACCATCCGATACAGCCAAATAGTAAAGTTTGTCACGTAAACAGAACGTGCCAATTCGTTACTAGTACAGCACACCGGTGTGTTGGAGAGCCAAGCCACATAATTTACAATCTGTGTACGACGTTTCGCCACTAATTACAACTAGCTTCATCAGGCGACAGCCAGAAATCTGGCCAGATATCCAACACACCGGTGTGCTGTACTAGTCACGAATTTGCACATTCTGTTCACGTGACAAACCTTACTAGTTGGCTGTGTCGGGTGGTGGCGGGTTTTACGACACATTTATCGATTTACACGATCTAACCCCAAAAAACCCTCTATTATGGACAAAATGAGAAAATTGCACGGATCAGTCAAAATAAATTTGACCCAGTCAAATCTTTCTGACCTGCCTAGTAACACCCCTTCAAATTACTTAAACCAACATCTCTATGCAGAACCCTCGTAAAGTATTCTTAAACTCGCTTGTGAATGTCGGATAAATTAGTTACATTATTAATATTCACACTACTTCGTCCAGAGGGGTGTTTGACCATACTTCACCACGCCAGTCAGTTGCACGTTGGCGAAGGAAGAGGACGGGCAGTCTCAGGAGCAGTTGAAAAATCACTCCCCACTGATGGCAACCAGCACTCCGAATTGAACTCAGTGCTACCGGGTTAACTACCGCCGCATCAACTACTGCACCGCACTAACTACTGCGCCGCTGCCAGTCAAAGCCATCTGACCTGGCCAGTAACACCCCTTAAAATGGAAATGACTTTAACAAACATCTCTAGGCAAACCCCCTACCTCCCCTCCCCCCATCCGATGATTTTCAGTATTCGTGTGAATTTCCAAACATGCGCTGAGAGCGTACGCCGGGAAATAGCAGCACGTGGATCGGAGAAACGAATGGAAATCGGAGCAGAGCGATGGTGACTGACCGCTTAGAAAGGTAAGTGGCGGTTTGGGGGAGGAAGCATCGACAGATGGCCGGGCGGTCGAGACTGCTGATGGAATTACAGCCAAAGGATGCAGACGCGCTCGAGAGGACGTCCGCTCTAGAGATGAGATGGAGCCAATAGATCGGCTCATTTTGCAGGAGTGTGGTGGATTGTGGCTTTGCAGGTCCGTGAGGGATGTTAGGAGGTCCTTCGTATCAGAAGTTGAATGACAATGGTTGATTGATGATGATGGTGGTAGTGGTGACGGTAGTGATTCTGATTACATTATCCATTGTAAACGAAGTCCCTTCCAGTGCAGAGTTACTGTAGTGGCATCTCACGAAGAGCCAGGGGCATTAGAAGCTTTGCAGAATTGGCAGGGGTTAAGCCACACATTCTTTCATTCATCAAACATAACAGGTGTTCCGGTACCGACACGAATAATGCGTTCAGCATAAACTGAGTGAGTTTCAAACATTAATCGTACTAAACACACACGGTTTCATTGATGCGACTGGTAGATAATGTTTTGTAATTGCCTCCGGAAAATGACATGTAACGTATATTTCGGATTATAAGACGCACTTTTCCCCCATGTATTTCGGAGCAAAAGATGAACTCGCGTCTGATAATCATCCGGTTCGCGTGCGCGCGTGGATGTGGGAGACTTGAGTTGTATAACTTGATTGACAGCGGGCACGATTTTGGCATGCGTCTTACTTTCGGGAATGTATTATAATCCAGGGAATACGCGATGTACATATTTGGTTTAAACATAATTACACAAGAGTCAATGTTCATACAAGTGCCTAATTCACGCAAATTGCATCTCACAACGCTGCGCGATCCGCAGCGCGTAGAGGTGGTACGTAGATTCAGATGGAAAAAAATTCAGCCAATTCACGATAATTTGTACGTGCGCGAGGAAACCGGAGCACCCGGAGGAAACCCCAAGCGCGCGAGGGGGAAACGCTCTATCCCCGCACTGATGGAACGGACGGATATCAGTCCACACGTTTCATTTGCCGCCTTCGACTGGTGCGAGCTAGGGCACGGCACTAACCACCTCGACTCCCACGGCGAAAAGATTTCGCAACATCATCTGTGCGGTGATCCACCAACCCCCCCCTCGCTGCTGCTGCTACTGCTGCTGCTGCTACTCCTGCTGCTGCTGCTGCTGCTACTGCTGCTGCTACTGCTGCTGCTGCTACTGCTGCTGCTACTCCTGCTGCTGCTGCTGCTGCTACTGCTGCTGCTGCTACTGCTACTGCTGCTGCTACTGCTGCTGCTGCTACTGCTACTGCTGCTGCAGCTACTGCTGCTGCTGCTGCTACTGCTGCTGCTGCTACTGCTGCTGCAGCTACTGCTGCTGCTGCTGCTACTGCTGCTGCTACTGCTGCTGCTGCCTCCACAGTGCTGGATCTCAGCCCTGTGGAGGCACCACCGCCCAACAAGGCAACCCACCGCCCCCCTCCGCCGGGCTGACAGTTTTGCGCAAACACCTGCGCTGGCTGTTAACACGTCGCAATTAGGGGGCTTTTGTGGAGGGGGAACGAGCCGGCGAATTGATGGAGCCGGATGGACGACACCGACAGCTTTGCGCCCTGGGGGCAGTGGCTGGGCTCTTCCCTGCGCACGTGCTCGCTAACAAATCGCCCGATCACAACGCCCACCACTCCCCTCCTCCCCCCCCCCACTCCTACACCTCCCTCCTCCCCCGCCCCCCTTCCCCTCGCAATTGCTGGCTCGGTTTCGCCAAGTAAACACGCACAGCAGGAGAGGTAAAGGCAGTGATCATAGGGGGTTGTTTGACCATACTTCACCGCGCCGGTCAATGGCGGTTGGTGAAGGGGGTGCTCCTGGACCGGTTCGAACGATCGTCGTGGCCAGCGGTCGAACTCGGGTCGCCAGGGTTCAAGAGTGCAGCGCGCTCCTCTCCGTGCCACCGAATTTAGCTTTTTAAATCCTTTATATTAAGTTCACTTGCTTGCTTGCTTGCGTGCTTACGACCGTGCAAATCTTTCGGTCGTTTTTTTAACCCACTTCCCGTGATCCAATCGAGCTGACATTTTGCACACAGACTCGTTGTGCGTGACAATTTATTTTCGTGAAAATTTTTTTTCATAACTTTACACTTTTTAGTAAAAAAAATATATATATATTTAATTACCAATTGCTTAACGGTGGCAGGCAATCATCTGACCCATAGGTGGCAGCCATCTCAAGCCAGAGGACGAGAGTAGTCTAGCCGCCACGCATATAAAGGATTTATGGTGAAAAACTTTGTTTTTACGGGTTAATTTTTGCTGAGTTGGCTCCGCTGTAATGTGAACCCGTGCAGAGTCGGAGGCGGCCAATTGTATGACGTCGCACAATCGCGGGTCCCCGCTCAGCGAACAGATGTTGCTCGCTGGTGTCGCGTTCGAGACGGGCGCGGTGCTGTTGGTGGTGGTACTGATTGCAACATTGCGAAATTTTACCACCACCACCACCATCACCACCACGACCACCAACAGACAAAGATTCCCCGTATAGTCTAAAGTGATGTTCGCGAGCACCTACGAAGGCCGACAATCCATGCAGTGCATGCACACGAGCCGAAACTTTCACTCCATCTTTACGGGCACGGTTCCTGCATTGGCTGCCACGCAATCATTAGTCTCGACCACGGGCTATTATACCTTGGAATGACATGCCTCGCTTGAGCCCCCTCACTTCTCCCAGCAGTCAAGATGACGCCTCGAACTGGCTTATTCCCTCTAAGCCACGTGTTCGTCTCTCTGTCTCTCAGTCTAATTCCAAGCACACATCCCTCCGCGCCTTCCTTTGTCAGCTCACGCTCAATATTTGTTGCATCGCAGACCGCAGATTTTTTTTTGGTTTTACACCGCGAGAGATGGCCACGGTTCGATGCCGATGCCTGAATCGAACATCGATCAGCATCGCGGCAGACGATGATGACGACCACGGAGATGGTGATGACGCCCACTAAATTTTGATGTTTGGAAACACACACACACAGAGAGAGAGAGAAAGCAGAGTTTTGCTTTTATTCGCATTGACTCCAAGACGGCTCATTAAACTTTAAGGAATCTCTCTCAAGGCCGCCGCTGCACATTATCTCTATCGGATTGATTGGCGGCGAGCGCGCGCCCACGCGCACAATGAGGGCTTAGAGGGGTCGCTCCCCTCTCCCAGTGGCGACTCCAAGGCCATTGTTTGCCCAAGGCAAAGGTCTTGCATCCAGACGTCATTGATTTCCCCCATCGCAGCGGCGGGAGTTTAAATGTAAATGCGAGCGTGCTCCCCGCCTGCCCTCGCCCCCCAACCCACCCCCACCGCGTGTCTTCTGCCGCGCTGCTACAGTCTCAGCGAAAGACGCAAACAAAAAATAAACCCAGCTCACGGTCAGGGGCAAGGGGTCAGGGTTCACGCTGGACGTGACCCATCTCCACCGTCGAAATCTTTTTTTGCTCCTCGACCCAACTCCATGCCCCCTCCACCACCCCCACCGTCTCACCCAATCATCCCCTTCGCACCCCTTCCACTTCCACCCCACTCCCCCCCCCCACCTCTGCATCGCCGCCAAACCCTCTCAATTGGACTTCACATCTCGGGGATTTGCGAACGCAAAAGCTGCGACTTGCACGGCCAGACCACACGCCGGGCTAATCCCCGCCGCTTAATGAGACAAAGGCGCGATGAGAATATAAACTGTTCCCTTTGTGGGGGGCCCGGCCGAGATCCCACCGCTAATCCGGCGAAGCGCAAATGTGCGGCACCTGGACCCCCCCCCCCTTCCAACCAAAAAAAAAGTTCAGGCTCTGTGTTGCCACATTTCTCTCAGCGGCTGCCATCATCAGCAGCATCATCATTAGTCATGGTCAATCCACTGCTGGATGAAGGCCTCCCCCCGAAGCCGGCCCCGCCGCCACTTCTCACGATCCTGCGACGCGATAATCTACCAGGCTCCGTGCGCAAGAATTTTATTCCATCGTTCCGTCTCCGAGGTGGAAGTTACTTCTCGATACATTCGTTATCATTGGTCGCCGCCTTTGGAATTTAACAGAAGATGGACAGAGATGGGGCGGAGGGAGCGGTGGTGCAGGGGGGATTGGGGGAGGGGCACGAGGTGTGTAGATTTACTGATTTAATGGCGAAGTTATTTTTTATTAAAAATCTGAGCCACCGCAGCCCCCGTTCAAAGAGTTACATAGCAGAGTGAATCAACAAACTCGTTGCGGTTGCGAGAGCGATGCACTTTTTTTTATCTGCTCACTCCTTGCGAGTTATTATTTAAGTACTGTTTTAAATCAGTTACATTTAATTGACGTATTTTGAGAATCTAGAGTATTGACAAAATTACGTCGGTCCTTCTACCAAACGTATTCTTCTCTTGAATGGATGGGGTCAAATGCGTATGTAATTGTTATTTTTTTTAAATATATTAAAACATTCAGATTAGATTTGGTTCACTCGGGTAAAAAGTAAAACATTCATTCGTCCGCTGATTTATAAGAATGACCCGCCGGATGGGACCTTGGTACAGAAAACGAAAGCTTCTCGTCACAGCCATATCTTGGACACACTTAAGCGGTTGTGCTTTCGCTACGTTGTCCCCACCTGAAGAAGGGCGCTTGTGTTGCTCCCAAAACGTCGTGATTTTATTTAGTTGTTTTCATTTATTTTATTTTTACCCACGTGACTTTACCGGAAAAAAACAAAGAGTATGAAAGCTTCTGCCACTAAATCATAAACATTGCAGACACTGAGTAGCAAGCACATTGGAGGAATGCCGTGAATGAGTTTTAAGTCAAAATAATCGACGAGTGACAAATTCCTTACAATCACAGACAGCTATAATTATGAGATTACGGTAAAAATAACATGAAACTAAAAGCACTGAATGCCAAATGTACTCACGTACTTTGTCTATTGTATTTCCCCCATAATGTGAGTGTTGGTGCAGTGGCTGGCACACTGCACTATGAATCCAGCCCACGTGAGTTCAATTTTCACGAGTTTAATTCCCACCCACGGCTACCATCAGTGGTGATGTGATATCTGGACCGGTACAATCCGCTTCTGCTCTCTGGCTACAATTCGTCAATGAAGTATGGAACCCTCATGGACACCCTGGGATGCTTTGGAGACACGACCGTCGTTTCTCATCGGAGACAGGGCCAGACGCATTGGCGCAGCAATTCGGTGTGCAGGCGGTGCAACTGCGCTCGGGGGCTCGGATTTCGGGCTGCGAAGAGGGAGGTAATGAAATGTAATCGTGGGCCCTCGTTTGCATCCGTTGCGCCAGTGCCCAAGCCAACAACGCCGCACCACTTGCCAGGCGGTCAGTGCACCGAAAGACGTCACACAAAAACAAAAATCTATCTTACAGGTGCATCGCTCGTCGTGGCGATGCTCGTCTTGTCTGAAGCCACGGGCTCACAGCGAGCGGCGTTATCGAGCAAGTGAGCTCAGGTATGCGCGTAATTGTGCCAGTGGCGTGACTGAAACCTCTTCAAGGAGTGAAATTATTCGCAATAAAATGAGAGGCAACTCGCCCCGGGGCGCCGCCACGGACGCCCACGCTTCACTCGAGGTGTGTTTGTGTGTTTGTGTGTCTCTCACTTGGCAACATCGGCGCGGTCTTGGAAGATCGCCCCAAGGCCACGGAGCTGTGTGGGCATAACGCGAAGTGCTGCCCCTGCTGCAGCCTGTCCCAGATAGGTCGCGCCCGTCTCAGAGCAGGCGATCTTTATTTGTAGCCAGGGTGAGCGATCAGTGATGCTACACTCAGACACAGGAGGAGGAGGAGGAAGAAGACGTGGAATCGAGAACATGCACATGCAGGTGAGAGACAAGGCGTTTACTTTTAACATGAGCAAGTAAGCGTGGGCAGGACACGCTACTGGAAGGGCCGATGGCCGGTGGTCGAGACTAACAACGGAGTGGCCGTCAAAGGAGGGAAAACACGCGCGAGAGGACGTCCAGTGCTAATGATGGCCTCATTCATACAGGGCACTCGTTTTGCGGCTGAGTCTACCTAGATGAAGTACAATCCACAGGCTCAGCAACACCGCAGCTCATTCACAGGCAGAGATCACACTTCAGTATTGCTCCGAATGCATTGCTCGCATCCCACAGCTGACACAAGCACACGTTGTGTCATCCACTAAGCCAGTGGTTTGGGACCTTTTCCTTCCTTAGGTCTGACGTGGACTTTCAAATACCTTCGGCCAGCCACATATTAGTGCCTGAGTGTTATCCAATAACACTGGTCAACACACGTTTTCTGGCATAAGGTATTCCAACGGGTTTAAGGTAATTTTGGGGTGCTGATTCCAAATCTGGTATCAGTTTTTGTCTATCACATCAGGTTTTTGAGATATCAAATATTGCATTTTCAATAAAAAATGCAGAAGAAAAATATTAAATAAATGTGGATATCTACATAAAATTATATTATAAACACACTATCCTAGAAATACAGCACCATATTTTAACACTAAAGCAGTCACTGACTCGCAACAACTTGCAATCATAAGTGACAGTGATAGAACAATTCTGAGATCAGATTTGGAATCAGCACCCTCAAATTAGTCTAAAAGAGCTGCAAAAGTCCAGGCCAAAAAAAATAGTTTTTTTGTTGACCAGTGTAATACAACAAATATGTGGGCTCACCTTTACAGGTTGACTGAGCATGGAAAAGGTCGACAAAAAAAGTATTTCCAAATTAGAAACTCGCCCCTGCAGTGCCCGATTGATGCGGCTAAGATCCTTGCTGCGATGTGTGGACGGATATTGTTTGCGGGTCCTACGAAAGTGAAAGATCCCTCGTGGCCGCGGACCGTACGAAATTAAGTCACAGGCTGTACGGAATGAAATCGTAGGCCGCACGCAATTAAGTCGCGGGCCGTGTGAAACGAAGTCACAGGTCGCGTGACATTTGTTTGTGTGTGTGCGTGTTTAGTTTGTTGTCCTTCCCCCGCACCTCCGATTAGCACGGTTGGCTACGTACGGTGCGAAAGAAGTTCAACACAAAATACGTAGGAAGCTGAAATAAAGTTGCGGGATGCATCGGGCCCACGCGGTGTCTCCCCCCCCCGGCCCCCGCCACCTCATCGCCGTGCCGGGCCGATCAGCGGCCCCCCGTGACCGGAGCGGAGGGCGTTCGAGAAGGGGGGGGGGGGGGGCACGCGGAGCGGTGACTGCAGCGACAGCAGCAGCGGTAGCAGCAGCGGCAGTAGCAGCGGCAGCAGCGGCGGCGGCAGCGGCAGCAGCAGCAGCGGCAGCAGCAGCAGCGGTAGCAGCAGCGGCAGTAGCGGCGGCAGCGGCGGCGGCGGCGGCAGCGGCGGCAGCAGCAGCGGCAGCAGCAGCGGCGGCAGTAGCAGCGGCGGCAGCAGCAGCGGCAGTAGCAGCGGCGGCAGCAGTAGCGCTGCGCGTCCGCCCAAGTTGCGGTTCGACTCTAATTGCGGCGAGGAGATCGCTTCAATTTGAATCTTTCGCTCCACATCAAACGGGGCTTTCTTTCGCACGGCGATCAATCCGGCAGCCGCGTGGCGGGGCATGTGGGGCAGATGACACGCAGGAGGAGGAGGAGGAGCGCCTCGGGACTATAATTCTCGAGGGATGGACACGGGAGGCCGACATTTGATACCGCTGATGGCTTTCCCCCCCCCCACCCCCTCCATTTAAAAAAAAATACATTTTGCTTTGAAAAATAATTTCTTTTGTATGTCGCACATGTATCAATTTATTTATTTTGAAGTGCCGGTCGCTTACCTGTCACCCTGCCCTTCGTTTTGGCTCATTTTGATTTCATAATAAAGCCCCCACACCACCCCACCTCCGCCTCTCGTTGGGCGTGAGACGCGCATGTAAATGTCACGTTGACGTTCCCCTGGCCGGGGCTAGGAGCGCCGTCGCCGCGAGTTGTGAAACAGCTGACGGGCGGACGCGATCAAAGCGAACTTTTGATAACGGCGACGGCGGCGATGACATCAAAATCGTAGAGCGGCTCAACGTGGCACTCGGCGGCCACGTGCTCGTCCGTCTCGCGAGCGCTCAGATGTGTTTTGCCTTGCGGCCAACGGGGGCCGCGGTTGTCAATGCCCAACGGGTGGGATGAGTGCTCTCCCTCTCTCTGTCTCTCTCTCTCCTGCTCCCTCCCTCACCCTCTCTTGTCTAAACAAGACGTGCGAGTCTTAGGCGACGCTGAAGGAGGCAGGTGTGAAAGTCCAGGGTGGCTCAAAAGGCCAGCAGGGCACATAGGTTATTATATTTATTTTAACACTGGCATTAGAATATTTTATTTGTTAACGCTTTAAGTTTGTATATATTAGCATTATTCATATACATTTTCCTTCTTCCTTTTTTCGATGACTTACAAGAATGGAAAGCAAATTGACTCAATTTAGACAAATGATAATTGTTGAATGTTAAAAGATTACATCTGCAATCTTTAAAAAAAATCCCTCAATTAATTTTAAAAAGATCATTTACACGCGCACTAATGTGAACGGGAAGACAGTTTCGAACATTTATTGAAACGAATGAAAAAAATCCTCCGTAGGAGTTGTTAACGTAAATATACGACGGCGCCTATGTGCCCTGACTTTTGGGCCGCCCTGCGCATCCCCCGTCGCGTCCCGCAGCGCATGGCGGCGCTCGATTCTCTCGTTGCGCTCTCAACGCGGCCTCCATGGAGCGCACATCGCACGCGGTTCCCGCGTGACGCCGAGCAGCGGCGCTCCGTGCCGTGCAAGGGCTTCGTCAGGATGTGCCACGCGGCGCCGATGCGTCGTCAGGCGTTAGAAGGAGAGAGAGAGAGAAAAAAACACGTTAAACACTTCCATGCTTTCTTGCAGATTTCTCCAATTATTTTCACTGTGAAATGCACTGTTGATGTACTCCTGCCTGCCATAGCAATGGTGAGTTTTACACAATTGGCTCCGTGCCGCCGGTGAAGATACGAACCACCAAACATTAACTTAAGCACGGCCAAGTTTTGATTTTATTTTATCTAAACGATGATCATAACAAGAGAGTTATTACACAATAGCAAAATATCACTTTAGCTTTTAACGAAATCCTGCTGTTATAATTCAAGAGTCGGTGAGACGGAGATGCTCAACTCGTGTGATGACTCGAAAACGACTCAATTCCCACCCTTGTAGGTGTCCTGTCACTGCGATGTCCCGTGACCTGCGACCTCCGGTAGCTGCTGCTACTGCCGACGATCGTGAGCTCGTGTGTTCGACAGAGATGCTCAGCTCGTTCGGGCCTAACCGGCCGAAATTAAAGGTTCTGGAAAATTCGGTACAAAGTTTATGGCCGCTGAAAAACCTTGAAGTATTGCTCAAACGGCAAGAGGTGAAGATTTTTAAAGGAGACGCAATTTCGAGGGTAGGCGAAGATACTGGGAGATGCCCTACGCAGTAGAGTCGAGTTTTACTGTCACACGACGACTAATGTTGAGCGTGATTTGTCCAATTTCTATTGACTTTAGCGTCACACTCCATGGTAGGTAAATTTCACTGCGGTTCCTCTGATGACGATGACGGTCATGATGTCAGGGATCGTACATGTGTGAGTGTTTTTTTATGCTTTTTTTTTGCTATAAGCACAAACTGGACTGTGCAGTGCTTGACCAATTTCAGTTTAACAGAACGTCGCTAGAATCTACATCAAAGGTATCTAAGTGTGGTCAAACAACACAGGTCGGTTGGGGAGAGCCTTTCACTCCACACAGATGTGACAAAGCGGTGTAAACTTACGATGTCATTAGATCAACACGTGGCCGTCGGTTATGTATGCATGTTGAACTTATTTCGCACCATACATAGTAGTTCCAAACAGTCATGGTTATAGGTAAACTCGCTTGCATTCACGTGGTCAAAAGTGCACATTGCTATGGAAGTGGGCACGTCATCCCATAGGACATGCTATAAGATACGCAGGAATTTGAAGTGAATCTTGTTTCGTCCTCCTCGCACGTAGAGAGAAGCACTGCCCTTACCAATGGTCCGGGTGCACGTATGTAGACCCAGACAGAGATTCCCCGTATCGCCCAAACAGACTTTTGGGGCGAGTGCTGTTAGCGAGCACGAGGGGGTGGGTGGCAAACACCACGTGCTGCCGCCTTTGTCTCCCCAGTGGCGATGTTTACACACCGACACGCCAGCTCCTCATTTAAGGCTTAGTCCACCTAAGCGAGGCCCAGGAACTGCTTCAGATAATCGGCACTGGTGTAGGTGGCCGTGGGCGGGGATCGAACTAAGGTCGCGCCGTGTATTTCAGAGCGCAGCGCGTTAACCACCGCGCCACCGCTCCTTTCTCTTAGACGCAGACGGCCACCTACGCAGAGATAGCGGACCAAAGCCGTCTGCTCGCCTCGGGTCTCGATTGGCGGATAAGACGGAGGAACCCCACTTCAGCATCTTATCCTTTGCATTGCCGCGCTCTGTTAATGCCCTTCCTTGCCTGTGGTGACACATTTGATTGCAAGTCGGTCCACAGCGTGTGGCTTGCCTGCAATCGTGCAGCTCGCGAGACGTCAGAACGCAATTCGGGGTTTGCATTTGCGTCTAAATGTGAGAGTGCGCGGAGAGAGAGGAGAAAAGAAAACCCCACCACCGATCTCGTGATGAGGTTAATGTAGCGCCGACGATTCGTGTGAATTGCATCTCGCGATCGCGCCGAGGAGCTACGCACAAAGGTGTGAGGCTTGTCAGGCGGCAAGCCCGCGCTAACAGAATAGAAACTATCAACTATTAAAACGATCAACTAATTTTTTTCATTGTACCAGATAAGGCCCACTGAGCTATGTCGCTCTTTTTCAGAAGCCACCTGGCCACGAACGATAGCCCAACGACGTGGCTTATCATGTGGAAATGTATAGCAGCCAAATACTCGAAACGCGTGTTTATAAATGTGGAGCGAACAGAGCAGAGGACCCGGAGAAAACCCCACGCGACCACGGTGAGAGAAAAAGAGAGAACCTGCAAACTCCAACTATACAGGCGTCAGGGTCGGGATTTAACCCACGACCTCCTGTGTACTAGGCGAGATAGTCAACATCTCGCCACCGCTGCGCCCCTTACGAGACGCGATTGAAGAGGCGAGCCGAAGCGGATCGTAAAAAGCGCGGTTGTTTGCTGCGCTCATGGCCGTCTCGCTCACGTGCGTGGGAGAGGTTCGGCGCGTCTCGCCAGGGTCGGCTCTCGTTCCGCTGATGATTGATGGACAATGCCTTTCCGTCAACGATGTCACAACACGGAAAGGTGGGGTCTGTTCATGGTCGGGAAGGTTGCTACGTGTTCGAAAGGCGCTGTATGTGTGCATGAAAAGATGATGATGATAATGATCCTGCAGCTGATGATGATGATGCATACATTGATGGATATGGTGATGATGATGATGATGGCTGATGGTTACGATGGTAATGTGCAATTGATAATGATGGTAAGTTGGCCATTGCCACGTCCTCGATTGAATGTTGATGGCGATCTCTGAGAAGGGGCACCACAGTGCACGCCACCATCATAGAGACTACCGCTGTGACAGGATCGCACTAACTGCGAGCGATGCGGCCATATGCGGACATCTCCCAGCAATTGTTCTATATGGTTACGTCAGTGAACCTGGCACATCCTGGACAACCTTCATCGCCGTGGCAATAAGGGCAGCAAATATCTGCTCCGAACGAGACCTCAACGTTGAATGATGAAAAAGAATCGGGTTTGCCCTCTTCAGCAAGAATACAGGAGGTGTTAAGCTGTTCAAAAAACAAATAGAAACCCGTCACAAGGCATCATGTCTGCGTTAACCACACATCATGCTTGTGGTACAACATGCAAATAAACATGCTTTCACACTGTATGCGTTGTCATTGAAGCTGATTTGCCTACATGTGTGGTGGTGATATGTTAACTGCCTCGCCGGGTATACAGGAGGTCGTGGATTCGATCCCGATCCTGACGCTTGTATATTTTGAGTGCGCATGTTTCTCTCCGTGGTCGCGTGGATTTTGCTCCAGGTCCTCTGGTTTTTTCCCCTCCACATTCAGAAACACGCGTTAAGAGTGTTCGGCTGCTATAAACATTTGCACGTGATAAGCCACTTCATTGGGCTATCATTTGTGGGCAGATTGCTTTGGGGAAAAAAAAGAGCTATGCAGCTCAGTGGGCCTTACCTGGTCAAATAAAAATAGTTTTAAAAAATGTAAGAAAAAAAAGGGGCCCCATTGCCAAGCCTCGCAGTTAATTTCTGCAGTACTGCTCAAGGCCAGTAGGTGGCGATCCTGTATTTTAGTTCGATCGCTGTCGAGGTACAGGCGTTGCTTTGGCGTGCGCGCGTGTGCGCCCGGCAAAGTTTTGTCTGTAGGTACCGTGTTGAACTTCTTTCACACCGTACGTAGCCAACCGTGCTCGTCGGAGGTGCGCGGGGGTGAAGGACAACAAACTATACACAAAAAGCAGTTTCTGAAGAAGAAAAAACACAAAAAGCAGTTTTCCCAAACTTCCATAAACCACTCTGGCCGGCACCAGCATTAATGTCCCGTTCATTGTGACAAAAGCTACAGTTAACGGAGATGTTTGACGTGGCGCATTTGGCCGATATAGTCACTGGAGGTGTGTGTCTGCGTGTATGTCTTTGTGCCGTGCCGGCCTTCACAGGTGCTCGCTAACAGC
The DNA here is from genome assembly GCF_964198595.1 of Lampetra fluviatilis. Taxonomy (NCBI): domain Eukaryota; kingdom Metazoa; phylum Chordata; class Hyperoartia; order Petromyzontiformes; family Petromyzontidae; genus Lampetra; species Lampetra fluviatilis. Next base: position 8,835,033 of record NC_136286.1, on the reverse strand, counting down.
ACTCGCTCCTCCAGTCTGTTAAAGGAAACACGGCGGAGCGGTCGTGTCGAGGTTGGCGATCTGTGCTTCGAACCCGGCGACCTTCTTCCATTCCCGTATATTTGGAGTTTGCGTGTCTCTGTCTCTCTGTCTCTCTCCCCGTGGTCGCGTGGATTTTTCTCCGGGTCCTCCGGTTTTTTCCCTCCACATTTAGAAACACGCGTTTACAATATTTGGCTGTCATGTAAATTTCCACGTGATAAGCCACTTCGCGGAGCTATCATTTGTGGCCAGGTCGCTTCTGAAAAAGAGTTATTATAGCTTAGTGGGCCCTTACCTGGTGAAATAAAAGAGATAGTTTTAGTTTTAAGAACTGAGGTGGCCTGCTGGGTTCATAGCGCAGGGCGCTAACCAGTGCAGCGCCCAGTGCTACACCCAAATGGCGTGGTTTTACCCAGTTGCGAAGTTTATATACGGTTTTGTGTTTCGATTTAAAGCTTTCGTGACTGCAGGGATTTATCTTCTTGGTTCTTTCGGTAAAGTCACGTAGAAGGGAAATAATAAAATAATAAAAATAAAACATAATAAAATTATTCTCACGACGTTTCGGCCAGAACGCAAGCTGAGGACGGCTGCTTGCGTTGTGGCTGAAACGTCGTGAGAATTATTTTTTATTATTTCCCTTGTACGTGACTTTACTGAAAGAACCAAGAAGAAGGGGTTTTGTATTTGTTTCCTTTTCTGTTAGATTGTATCTCGCTATTCCCTTGCTGCTAACGCCAGTTCCAAACCTTTCCACAATTCACGAGTCACATTTAGATTTGCACGCGAGCCGGTCGCTCTGGCTCATAGATAACGTGCAACGCGCAATATAATTTAAGCCATTAAGTGCATAACTTACGGATGCAATTATTAGGCCGTGACGTGCCGCTCCGCTCGTGTCTCCGTGTTAATGAAGTGGAAAGATCAATTAGGACAGACACCAAAAAAAAACGTGGGTAAATAATTGGCATAATGGAAGTAGCTTTGCAAACACGTGTTCGTCGTTTGACACGGAGTCCCGTTGGCTCGAAAGCGATTAATTACACGCCGCGTTCGTGAGTGTGTGTTATGTGGGGAGCGGTGGTGCGATGGTTAGCGCGCTGCGTTACGAACCCAGCTACCCGGGTTCGATTCCCGCTCACGGGCCAATACCAGTGACGATAATCTGTGGCTGAGTCGACCTACGGGGAGGCCCAGGACCGGTCCAAAAAAACAAAGACAAAGATCCCCCGTATAGCCTTAATATACTGGTTGGGGCAACTGCTGTTAGCGAGCACCTATGAAGGCCGGCACGGCACACGAGGGGGTGTGTGGCCAGCACCACGCCCGGCCGCCTTTGTCTCCCTAGTGGGAGACAAAAGCACACACACACACGACAGAAACGCACACAGGAGACACACGAGGGAACACAGTGCGTCTCACATCCCGTCATCGTGGGCTCTTCTCTAAAGACCTCTCTCTCTCTCTTGAGTGTTGTTGTTGTTGTAAGCCGCTATTAACACATCGCGAGAGGTTCCCACTTTAGCAGCGGCGGCGGACGGGGGACCGGCAGATAGCATCTCGTGATAGCAACTCGAGGAGGAGGAGGAGCAGGCGACTGCCCTTGTTTGGTTGGGGATGTCCCCCGCTGTGCTACGCGGGGTTCCACGCGTTTGTCTTCGTTTCCCCGCGACTTGTCGTCGTGGTGTGTCCCTCTCCCTCCACACCCCCCCCCCCACCGAGGAGGAGACAGAGGCGAGAGCAATTTAGAAAACAAATTAGACATCAGCGGCACTAATCTGGAATTGTTGTGGCAAATAGCGGTGATTAAAAATAATGATGATGCTAATAGCCTTTATTTATCCAGGAAAGCCTCAACGAATCTCATTAGGAATCTCAAGATTTCTCTCTTTTTTTTCAAGAGGATGTTGCTTGAATCGGGAGGTTTGATTTGTTTTCATATTGATGATATGTTTTATTGAGCACGAGTCATAATAATAATTATTATTATCTCAAGCCTCGTTCAGTCTCGATCTTTCCCCCCCCCCCACCCAAGATTAACCTGCATTGAGATATTTGGCAGACCACGTGAATTGGGTTGATGCTTCCTAGAGGCCTCACCGGACGTAATGGCATGGCCTGGCTGGCTGATACCCATAATATATCAGGTTTGCCAATCGATGACTCCACGGCTGATCGAATGTGTTCGCTACATTTCGATTTAAAGCTTTCGTGACTGCAGGGAATCATCTTCTTGGTTCTTTCGGTAAAGTCACGTAGAAGGGAAATAATAAAATAATAAATAAAACATTATAAAATAATTCTCACGACGTTTCGGCCACAACGCAAGTAGCCGTCCTCAGGTGAAGAACAGGTCTGTCGGAAAGACAGCGTCTGTTCTTCACCTGAGGACGGCTGCTTGCGTTGTGGCCGAAACGTGGTGAGAATTATTTTATTATGTTTTATTTTTATTATTTTATTATTTCCCTTCTACGTGATGACTTTACCGAAAGAACCAAGAAGATGTTCGCTACATCTTCGCCAAATCCACTCGACATTTGAAGTCGAAACGTCGGCGGAGCGAGTGCGTTTCGTCTCACGCGAGTGTTCGGGCCCTGCACGTGTCCTCAGGAGCATTCACGGTCACGCCGACTCCGTTCGTCCTCGCTGCAGCGCCTTTTTGGGTGCTGGACATCGAACAAAAACGGCCGCCGCATCGCGCGGCGCTTTCTGATGCGCTTCTGCGGCCGTCTGGAACGCTCTTCCTTCCGATATTAGGAAGCCACTGAAGCTATGCACTTTTAAATGATCTAGATTGCGAAAACTCGTCGATGTAGAACTGCTTGTTTGTGTTTAGTTTGTTGTTCTTCTACCCGATTAGCACTGTTGTCTCCGTACTCTGCGAAAAAAGTTCAACATACAGTACATACAACATACATACAACATACATACAACATACATACTAACGCTGCCTTCTAGCGCACTTCGCGTGCCCCTCCTGCCCAGTAATTCGACTCGTGAGTTGCCGGCGGACAGAGCGAACGTTAAACCGCTTTGTGGGACACGTGGCCCCTAAACGCAGAACATATTTTAGCGCCGTTGTACAAAACATAAAGTCGTGGCCGCTGCCTTCAGTTGTGATTTAGAACCTGCAATGGATCGTGTGGACCCCCCGGCTCCCACCATCTCTCCGCCCCCCCCCCCATTCTTTGCCCATCTCCTGGTGGAGCCGCTATGTATGATTTATTGCCGCAGATTCACGGCTGTGGCTGGAGCAGGGGCCCCGGTGGTTCAAGCGCTGCTACATCACCACCACTGTGCGATCTGAGGTTCGGCAAAACTTCAGTGGCGTTTGATGTGTGAGTCGATCTTGCTCCCTCTCCCCTCCCCCCCGGCTTCCCCGTCTCCCGCTTCACCAATGTGGTGAAGTACGGCAAAATAACGTCCAAGATTGACAAGGAAGGCATTCATCCAGCAGTGGATTGACAATCAAATCAATCATCGGTGAATCGGGTGAGCTGCTTACCGGGTCCGAGACAAAGAGAGAGCGCGCGGTGGGCAATTGTATAGTCAGACATTTCAAACGCCGGCGCTGGTTGCAGAGAGGACACACTCCGTTCAGTTGTCTAACGTCGTGAGTCCGTGCGCGCGTTTCGTGACTTCGCGTACCCGGCTGCGTGCTCCGCGGGCTCTGAGTGCGAGCGCTACACGTGCGCCGCATAAAAAAGTCCACTTGTCTCGAATTATAGGAGGGCAGTCGTGCGTGTGTCTGTGTGTGCACGCGTGTGTGTGTGTACGTGTGTGTGTACGTGTGTCTGTGTGTGCACGTGTGTGTGTACGTGTGTCTGTGTGTGTACGTGTGTGTGTACGTGTGTGTGTGTGTACGTGTGTCTGTGTGTGTACGTGTGTGTGTACGTGTGTCTGTGTGTGTACGCGTCTGTGTGTACGTGTGTACGCGTGTGTGTACGCGCGTGTGTGTGTGTACGTGTGTATGTGCTTTGGGGTGAGCTGTGATGCAGCGGTTAGCGTTACGCTGCGCTACGAACCCTGCGATACGAGTTCGATTACCGCTCATGACCAACACCAGTGACGATTATCTGAACCTGTCCTGGGCCTCCCATAGGTCGACTCAGCCTCAAATAAGTACCTGGTGCGACGTGTAAGCATCGCCAATGGGGAGACAAAGCCGGCCGGGCGTGGTGCTGGCCCACCCACCCCCTCGTGTGCCGAGCCGGCCTTCATAGGTGCTCGCTAACAGCACTTGCCCCAGCAGTCTGTGAAGGCTACACGGGGGATCTTTGTCTCTGCGAGGAGCTGTAGCGTAATGGTTTAGTGCACTCCCCTACAAGCCCAGGAAATCGAGTTCGATCCCCGTTCACGGCCAACATCGATGACGAATATATAAATCGGTATTAGGGCTCGACTCTGCCTTAAATGAGTACGTCGTGCCGCCTGTAAACAATCAGCAATCAGCAAAGGCGGACGGGTGTGGCGCTGGACAACCCCCGTCTTGTGTGCCGTGCCGGCCTTCGCTAACAGTACTTGCCCCAACGGTCTGCTAAAAGGCGACACGGGGTGTCTATGTATTTTTTTGGTCCTGCATCGTGTGAGTGTGCCGCGCGCTCATCTCCTGCGCCGATCGGGATGAGGGTGCCGTGCTTCTGAGTCAGCCATTCCTGCAGCACGCGTCACGCAGCCCAGCTTCTGCCGTGGCAGACAGACACGCCGGTGAATCAGCCAAGACAAGAGCGGGGCTTGTGTTCAGCATGTCTGTATGTGGCTCACACCAAGGCGTCCTACCGAAACCCACAGCCAGCCCACGCTCAGCGAGTACGATATGCGCGTATGTGCGTTGAACTTCCTTCGCACCGTACGTATCCATCCGTGCGATTTGGAGGTGCGGGAGAAGGACAACAAACTTAACACAAAAATCAGTTTTAAATAAAATAGTTTTCAGTCTCGATTTAAAAGTGATTGGCTCTAGTGGCTTCCGAATATGGGAAGGCAGAGCGTTCCAGACGGCCGCAGAAGCGCATCCGCACACAAAAGCAGTTTTAAAGAAATTAGTTTTCAATCCAGATTTAAAAGTGATTAGCTCCAGTGGCTTCTGAATATGGGAAGGCAGAGCGTTCCAGACGGCCGCAGAAGCGCATCCGCTCACAAAAGCAGTTTAAAAAAAATTCGTTTTCAATCCAGATTTTAAAGTGATTAGCTCCAGTGGCTTCCGAATATGGGAAGGCAGAGCGTTCCAGACGGCCACAGAAGGGCGTCCGAAAGCGCGCGATGCAGTGACCGTCTACCGCTCATGTCTCTCTCTCTCTCTCCCTGCCCCCGTGGCTCTTTCTCTTTTAGTTACGAGCTCCTTCCTCTCCTTTGCTTGCCAGGCGCGACTCGGGGCGTTTTCGGAGACTAAACAGGAAGCCATCAAGATAGTTACGGGCCGGCACCTTAAGCTCACGCTCAGCGCAGAATAAAGCGCCTCTTAAACCTTCACCCAGGAGGGAAATAAATAAGTAGGTAACGACCACTTCCAAAGCGACGGGGTTAAGTGGTGGCGCATTGGTCAGCGCGCTGCACGCGCTCTGAACCCGATGACCTGAATTTGTTTCGCGGCCACGGCGAACATCAGCGGTTCGTGAAATTTGAACTGCTCCGTGTCTTCCCCACCCCCACGAAGCCCTTCACCAACTCACACTGACCAGCGTGGTGAAGTATGGTAAGGAAAAACCCACACATGGTGTAGTGTGAAGGGGTCTCGATCCAACAAATGACTGACGGGTCTGTCCCGGTCAGCGAACCTAATAATAATTTCGCACCCGTCACACGACATCCAGTATGCCAGGGACCCGGGGGGGAAAAAACACGAAGTGAGAAATTAAGCCGTGATTATTCGATTGTTTTTTTTTTTAAATATATTTTCAGGATGCAAAGCGACACCGAACGCAATATTAGTGAGCGTGGGGCGTCAATGGCTCGAGAGAAATTGACCCTCGTGCGGGCGGTGTGGGTGGGCGAGTAGAATGTGAATTAGTCGTGACTGTTCGTGTATACAGCAGCCCAAGCACGTCTGCAGTCTTGTCTCTGTAGGCTTTGCCTCAAGCCTGAGAGTCGGGACGTGGTGCAGATGTCACTCGCCACTGATGTGTATCCGTGACCGGGAGTCGAACACCAGCTCGCTGGGACTGTAGCGGAGTATGCCACCGCCGCCAGTGTCCTGTCACTGGGCTTGCCTTGTTAAATAATATACTGTTACGTGATGTTTCATTACTATTGGAAGTGAATCGGATGGCATATAACGTGTGTGTGTGTTATGTAATGATGCATTGATTCATCGATTAGCTTAAGCGGCGAGTGATATTTGAACCGGTACGGTCCACCCCCACCACGATCCAGCATCGTGGAGTATGGTTCGGCATGACGATGTTTTCATCCAGCGGTGGAGCGAGCTGGATGGTAGCCGCAGTGGATTGTGGGAGATGGTGGTCGGCATGGGGATGCCATTATTGTAACATTCGTGTGCCCACACAATCCTCTCCAAGTCTCAATACTTTTTCTGACGAGGAGTGCTGTCAAGTTTCACGGCAGGGAGCGAATTTGTTTCCCCATTTCAGTGATGTAATTTGCTTCATCCACCAGTGGATAGAAACTGGATGATACACTCGTCTCGTGTCAATCAGATCACTGACTACTATTTGTGAGCGCAGGCCCGCGTACGATCAGTGATGATGATGATGACGATAATAATGACAGTTGATTTTGTTTAACCACGTGACACCACACGGGATCACCTCAGTCTAATTTGCGAGAGTGACCTTTGAATAAGACTGGGCATTTTTGGTGATCAACAATGCCACATATTTGCGCTGACGGATCACACATCAGACTTTTTTTTTATCGTGAAACGCAATGTTTGAAACACCATTCCGGACTGTGTGCGCGTGTATCCGTGTAATTGTAGGGGGCACAGGTGGTGCAATCCTCCCACGGCACCTGGGTCTGCCCCGTGGCCTCCTACCAGCGAGCCTTCGACACACCACGTGGCCTCAAAGTGCACATAGCCTGGCACAAGCGCCGTTGTGACGTCACCGCCACTTAGTAACGAATGGCGGTTGCTGCTGCTGCTGTTATTGTTGGAGCGGTAGTGCAGTGGTTATGACAGTTTCATTCCCACTCACAGCCAACATCGGTGAAGAATATCTTAATCGGTTCTGGGCCTCTAATAGGCCGGTCTTCAAAGGTGCCCGCTAACAGCACTTGCCCCAACAGCCCGTTAAAGGCTATACGGGGGATCTTTGTCTTTGGTGTGTCGGTGTGCACGAGTGCTTCCTGTCAAAGGAACCGTCCCGTAGCGGTCTCAATCCGTGGCTGGCACGCATTCCACACCGCGCAAAAACAATCCGCAGGCTGTACCTTATCACGAGTTCATTTCACGCCTCCGAGACTCCGGGAGCCCTCTAGCTGCAAGGACTCACCGTGACACGTCCCTCGGGGGAGGAGAAGGGGTCGGGGTGTGTCGGGAAGGTGGGGAGGGTGCAGTTAAAAATGAAAGGGAAATTTAAAGTAAAATGTTATCTGCCGTTCGAGCCAGCGAGAATGTAAACCGGCGGGGGCAGAACCAGGAATTGTCCTTTGAAAGGTGGAGCGAGTTCACTTGGCTCCTTCCTAATTAAGTAAGCCTCGGTCGTGAGTGAGAGCTGTTGTTTGTCGGCAGGCGACGACCGTTTGCAGGGCGACGCGAGAAAGATTATGACCCCGAGGGCGGATGACGAAATCCATCCACGTTGAATTCGGAGGCAGTTCGTCGACTGGCACAGGGTGGTGCACTGCTAGCTGCAGTATTCCCAATAGAAATGTGTTGTCTCATTGGCGTGACTGTGATCAAACCCCTCTCCCCACCCCACCCGGACCGACTACGATTTAACATTGTGGCAATCGTAGCGGCCTCTAGTTACTGGAGGTAATCGCGTGAAACCCATTACATACAACACGTATGAATACGACATGCGTTCATACACGCGATTCGAAGCGTGCACTGTGCGAGCTTATGAACCCATTACTTATCGATGCATTTTCAGCATCGTTGCATTCGTAACACAGACACGCAGGGACATTTCACGGGAAGGATGCACTCGTCACGTGGTCAACGAAGAGCAACTATTAGAGTATAGAGTTCGTAGTGATTGAGCTTTTTTGAGAGTTGGTGAGTTGCTGATGCACGACCTTCGTATATTTTTTCGGAGGCATCGCTTAAGCTCGATGGCCCATGGGTTGGTGCTCGTAGCCACAAGCACACACGGGAGAGTGCCCATCGTTCGGTGGCGTTCACCATCGTGAGCCATCTTCTATTCACTGATAGATGAAGGACTCCCCATGCCACGGCCATCGCTATCCCGAAGAGTTCCACGATGCCACGATCCATCTCGGTCCTACACATGAGCTCATGTCATCTCTCCGTCTCTGCTCATGCTGGATGGGGATCACGATATTTAAAGCCATTACGTTGAAAGTTTAACGACGGCGACAGCCAAAAGTGAAAACACACCTTAAACACAAAAAAACTAAACCAAACTGTTTTTTATTTTTATTTTACCAGGTAAGGCCCACTAAGCTATACAGCTCCTTTTCAGAAGCGACCTGGCCATAAATGATGGTTCAACGAAGTGGCTTATCAAGTGGAAATTTATAGCAGCTAAATATTCGAAACGAGTGTTTGCAGATGTGGAGGGAATAAACCAGAGGACCCGGAGAAAAATCCACGGAGAGAACATCCAAACTAAAAATAAACAGACATCAGTGTCTGGATCGAACCCATGACTTCCTGTGTGCCATGCGAGGTAGTTAACATCTCGCCAAACGTCAATGAAGATGGATAAATTGCACCAGCTCGCGTGCCTGGATGATATATTGTTACATGGCACGACCGTTCAGAGATGGAGACGGCTTCCGGAGGCCTTTATCCAAGCAGTGAATGTATCACAGCAGCTGATGGCATTGAAAGTTTCAGTTTTGAATGGCTCATTTTGAAATATCGTACGGCTCACTCTCAACGTAAATTACTACGGCAAATACTTATAACGTAAAATAGGCTTAGGCGTGCGTTTTAAATACCAACTCCGGGCGATGACACTAAAATGTCGACGCTTAAATTTTATTTCTCGAGGCAGGCACCGATACCAATTTCCACACCGCTCTTCATATCCCCCAACAATCCAAATTGAGTGTCCCTAATTTTACACGACATTCAGCAAAATAAGCTACTTTGTGCAAATATGCCATTGGTGATGCAATTTTCTCGAGAGGGCAGAGAAAGAGAAAAAGGGAACCCCCCCTCCCCCCCATTACTTCATACGACTCTCAAAACCCCCGTCGAGAGAGAGCGAACGCACCCCCCACCCCCTTCCCTTTGACAGTGACAGTTATCCCAACTACAGCTTTAAGCGCTAATCCCGCGCTGTCAAATTACGTATGCTTTGCGGGGAGATTACCCATCGTACGCATGTTGCGCGAAAGGCAAAAAAAATAAAATCCCAACTCCTTTCGTGTGCGCGCGCGCGTGCCTTGGGTCCCCCCCCCCCCCATTTTAGATTCCGACCGCTCAGGTGGTGCTCTCGCTGCCACCGCTGCCCTCGCTGCTCTTGCCGCTTGCTTGCTTGCCTGCCCGCGGTGTCGCTTTTCGTCCCACGCCGTGTAAGCGACACTCGCTCGGGACTTCGTCATTCGTCGGGACTTGTCCGCCCCCCGTGGATCTGTCTCTCGCTCTCTCTCATTTTTCTCCCCCCCACCTCCCTTCCTCCCTTCCTCCCTCCAGCCGCATTCCGGGCGTCGCCCGTCACGGCCACGGCCGCACAGGTGTGAGCGCTCATTCGTCCAAACACACATCCCCCGTCGCCGGGATCAAGAGATTTGCACTCTCACAGCGCTCACTCGGGCGCACACAAAGACAAAGATCCCCCGTGTAGACTTCACAGACTGCTGGGGGCAAGTGCTGTTATCGAACACCTATGAAGGCCGGCACGGCACACGAGGGGGTGGGTGGGCCAGCACCACGCCCGGTCGGCTTTGTCTCCCCAGTGGCGATGCTTACACGTCGCACCAGGTACTCATTTGAGGCTGAGTCGACTTAGGGGAGGCCCAGGACCGGTTCAGATAATCGTCACTGGTGTTGGCCGTGAGCGGGAATCGAACCCGGGTCGCCAGGTTCGTAGCGCAGTGCGGCGCTAACCGCGACACTACCGCTCCCCACTCACCGACACACACACACCGACACCCACTCACCGACACACACACACTCACCTACAACCACAACAAATGCTCTCACACTCGCTCATCTGAAGCCGACCCGGCCACATGGGCCTGGAGTGGAACTCGCAACAGGGCGAGGGCGATTCATTAAAAAGCATGTCCGCAGGGCACATGACAAAGTTGGTCATTTATCACTGTTTAACGTTTGACGTGGCTATTCAATTGACCATGATTCCAGCGGGGTTTTTTTTAGTTTGTAACCGCTGACTTGATGGTAGGGTTACAACATTTTTTTTTAAACTGAAGTCATGTTTGAGTTGAAACAGCAAAAAAGGTTGGCTCGGCGACTCAACACGAGACTCAGTGGTGGACGCAAAAAAACAAAACTGTTTTATTTTACCAGGCAAGGCTCACCGAGATATAAATTTATTTTTCAGAAGCGACCTGGCCACGAATGATAGCTCAACAACGTGGCCTATCATGTGCAAATTTAAAGCAGCCAAATACTCAATGCACGTTGATTCTAAATGCGGAGGGAAACATTGAAGGACCCGAAGACAAATCCACGCGACCACAGGGAGAGAGCATGCACACTTCAAATATACAGGCGTCAGCATCGGGATTGAACCCACGACCTCCTGTATACCAGGCGAGGTAGTTAATATCTCGCCACTGTGGCGACCCAGTGGTGGAGCGAGTGGGCACACATTCTGAAGGTTGCGAGTACGAATCCTGTTTTTTTTTTGGGGGGGGGGGGGTGACCCCTCAGGCATTGCCATGAGTACCGCTTTGTGAGGAAGTCAACACTGGCTGTTCTATGGTGAGGACTCTCCACCGTCATAGGAATGTGGAACTTCCACCACCTGGCTCTGTAGGGCTGTAAAAGGGGAGATAATGAGCACTGCATCAATGCTCGTTTGAGCAATGAGTCACATTGAGTGTTTTGACTTGGAGTGAAGAGGTAACGTACAAAACGAGTACTGCATTTGTATTATGCTGCCACTTGCATCGGCCCACACTTTGCAGTAATTTAATCGCGATAAATAACAATGGAGCATAGGTTTTCTCCATTAAACATGAAGACAGTCATGCTTAAATTCTGTAATACAATCTCGTTTTTTTGTCCGTCTTTAATTCTAAAGCATTTAAGGATTGTTCATCTCACATATCGAATGGCATCGCTATTTGGGTGGAAGGCCAGATTTCACATTCCTCTCAAGAGCTGTCCATGAGAAACGTGTTATTTGTTTTTGTCGGTGTCATTTGATGCTAAGAGGCAAGCACCTCCATCCACCTGGTGAACGTTGGCCTGTGAACGCTGCAAAGTAACAATCCGATTGCAGCGAGCACAATTGTAAAAGGTATGCATTCAACTCAAGAGTAATTTAAGCAAATTACAAGTGCAGTGATGAAATCATTCATTGACTTTAAGGTGGCATTTACCGTCTTAAAAGACCCTCAGGGAACTCACTCCTGCCAACCAGTGCCGGATTAAGCTAGTGCGGGGCCTGTCGCATGTTATAAAAAAAAAAAACCTTAAATAAAAACACGTAAATATTAAAACACATTTTATTTACTTGCATAGTAAAGTAATTGTATTTTTTCATTTGCTACACAGCCAGATAATACGACAAATCGCTAACCTCAAATACCCTTTAATATATACCAAGTTTATGCGCAGCACGTTGAGATGTGGCCGCATTTAAACACCACATGCATCAAAATCGTATTGTAATATTTTGTATTCGATTAATCAGCCGATTATTTTGAAATAGCGGACGGAAGGATATCGGATCTCCGAAACGCTGGAAGCTCACAGCAACGGACGTAGGCGTGATGTGCCGATGATCATGAGCAATGCCCACCTACCTCAACATTGGATGTGAAAATTAGTTGTGTTCACGATATGAAAATGCTATGCTTGTTGCAAAGCAGAAATAATCAGTAAAAGGAATCAATAATTTTCGATTCAAAGCTTTCGTGACTGCAGGGATTCATCTTCTTGGTTCTTTCGGTAAAGTCACGTAGAAGGGAAATAATACAAATAAAACATAAAATAATTCTCATGACGTTTCAGCCACAACGCAAGCAGCCGTCCTCAGGCGAAGAACAGGTCTGTCGGAAAGACGCTGTCTTTGTCTGTCGGAAAGACGCTGTCTTTCCGACAGACCTGTTCTTCACCTGAGGACGGCTGCTTGCGTTGTGGCCGAAACGTCGTGAGAATTATAATTTTATTATGTTTCATTATTTCCCTTCTACGTGACTTTACCGAAAGAACCAAGAAGAGGAATCAATAATTTCGATGGTTGATAGTTCCAGCTCTACCAAAGTGCCTGTCTCGAACACCGACCTTGAGACTCACCGGCTGTAGACTTTTCAGAAGTTGGGTTACAGCGTTTCTCCTACGTTACGACGCTCGATTGAAAATTAAGTTAACCTTATTTCGAATTCTAGATTTGAAGCTTTCGTGACTGCAAGGATTCATACTCTTAGGTTTTTTCGGTAAAGTCACGTAGGTAAAATTAAATAATAGAAATCAAATAAAATAATTTCGAATTCCACTTTGTAATGCAAGTGCCGTATATCGTACCATTTGGCAAGTCCGCCGACCTAACCACAAGACAACGCATTAGACTTAACACGATATTTTAAAAAAAACTTTATTGATTTAAACATATTACAAAATAAGTGAGGGGAGTTGTAACCATAACATAGCATAATCACTAGAATGTGTATGCATAACACTCCCGTATCGGTAGGTACGGGCTTCATAGGCAGTGGCTTGCCCAAGGACACGGCACAGTTCCCAAGGCAGTGAGGGGCGCGCACTCTTCCGACACTAATGAGAAAGTGATACAAACTGTCGCGTTTGCTGTTCTCCAATTAAATCACCACAGCAGGTTACACATATACGAGAAAGATGAATCAAGCAACACACATCCTGGCACTGTCACAATGGCTCGAGTGAGATGGATCACCTGCATAGGAGGTGGTTGGGGGGGGGTGGGGAATTTGAATTTAGAAAAAAATAAACCAGCTCAATGTACCAATGTACAACAAACAATTGTTTTTTATTTATTGTCACCCAGAACCCCACAAGTTGGCCAGCAGACTCAGAACGAGTGAATGTCGTAGCCCAAAGGGTCCAAATTCATGTCGAGGAGTTTCAGGCTCGACTCGCACACCTTCTGCAAGAAGGTCTGCAGCTCCTCCTTGCTGAACACCTGTGTGTGGGTGAGGGGGGGTGGGAACACACACACACACACGGTCAAGACAATAAAAACATTCAAAAGGGAAAACGCTAGCCTCGAACCCCTTTTGGGAGTCGGCTGTGCAGCACGCAGCCTTCAGTGACTGGGCTTGTAAGTCCGTGACCTTGGCTCACTCGAAGCTGGGAACTGTGGTGGTGCATGCAGTCTCGAGAGAGAGGCGCAGGGACAATGATCCCCTGTTAAGACGCGCCTGGGCTTCTGGGGCAGTTTCACTCCTCTAGCGAGAAGCGGTACGCGTGCCAGTGGCACACGTCTGTGCACTTACAACAGGCCTGTGTGTGCGCTTGCTCTTCCAACACGAGCTCATCCCAAATGCGCTAAGCCAGGCTTGTATTCAAAAGCAGTTGGTGTAACTAACTGGTCGCAAGCTTACGGAAGACAACAATCATGATGTTCCGCTAACCCGCATCAATGCAAAGCATAATCCTTTCTCAGGTTTATTATGTCTCTGGTTTAAAAGGTAGAAGACTAGGATTAGGGTTATAACTACTACCTCCTGTTGAGTACTGGGGGCACATGCAAACCGCATTATGCCACTGTGACGATTATCTGAACCAGTCCTGGGCCTCCCCTAGGGCGACTCAGCCTCAAATCGAGCACCTGGTGTAGCGTGTAAACGTCACCTCTCGGGAGATAAAAAGCGGTCCCCCGGGCGTGTTGCTAGCCACCCCCTACCCCTCGTGTGCCATAGTGCCAGCCTTCGTAGGTGCAACTCGCTAACAGCACTTGTCTCTACAGTCTGTAAAGGCTACACGGGGGGGACAGGAACTTTGTCTTGGTAGGCAGTGGGGGCGCCACGTGCCTCGTAGATTGCGTTGTGCTTGTCGGCGACCATGTCCGCAAGGCGCACGCACTCCTGGTAGAGGCCAGCGCCGTGCAGCACCGAGTGCAGCAGGAAGCACATGGACGGCAGGCACAGGTGGCGCAGCTGGCGCATCTGCCGGGCCCGATCCTCGTCCTCGTCGCCACCCTCCTGCCCCGCACGGGGTGAGCGGGCAAAAACGGGGGATGGGGCGTGCGGGCACAGCAACAACACATGCACACAAGACACCGAGTCAACCCTCCTGAGTAGAGCAGAGCTCACTTGAAGGGATCTCAGAAGTTATTTAATCAATGCGACTTGCCGGGAAACAAGAGGCCAACACTGCACTACGGCAATTTTCAGCAGTATTTTCTTTTGTTCTCTTGGCAGAGTTCTGTCCGTAGATTTGCAATTTGTGTACAAATTGTCAGGAGTTGCTCGAAGTCAATTTCCGGTAATATCTGCCCTCAAATTTCCCGAGAGTATCTTAGCTATTTCTGTGGAACAGTGGCGCTGTGGTTAGAGTGCACCGCTCTATGAAACCATCGACCAGAGTTAATGTTTCGACCACAGATAAGACCAGCGGTGATATCTTGCCTTAATTTAAATTTGTCTCCCTATGTTCACACACAACATTTTTTTCTAAAAGCAATCAGAAAAAAAGGTGTCACGGCTTATCTGCTGCAATGCAAGCAGTGGCAAACTTGAAAGCAATGTGCCCTTGCTGCTGTAGTTCATGTAACACTTCTCCCACAACAAAACGCAGGCGTCCGTCCGCAGATGCAAGGACGCTTCCGATAAGCCATCAAACAGAGCAACGCTTATAGTTTCAGACCCTGGCGAGGCCTTGTCCGTTGGCAGCCAATCCAGAGCATCACCTCCCTCAGCGGTGGGAATTTAACGGTTGGGATTTAAGGAAACAAATTACGAGTGTTGGATTACCCACTCTGGCACTAGTGGAGACAAAACAAATGCGTGGGCAGGTACTGTTATGGCAAGAGCAGCTGTGCCCCGACAATCATGAAGAGCAAGGGATCGAAGGAGAAAATGACGAAGATATTTTTTGAAGCGGTACGAATCTTGTTTGATCAAAGGGGCCGTTTGTAACGCTGTCCAGACCCCAGACTCACCTCCCGCGAGTCCACCATCCAGCCGCCCTCCACGAACAGCAGCACATTGTGGATGTGGTCTTTGGCCTGGGCCGTCAGGAACCGCAGCTGGGACTCCCACGCTTTGAGGTCAAGCTGGCGTGACGGGGGTGGGGGCAACGAGCGCGGGGTCAGAGACAACGTACGCAGCGGACGTCGTCGCAGTCGCAATCGCGGCCGTCGCAGTTTATTTCCGCTGCTCCCCCCGCGGCGTGCGTACCTGGTACTGGTCCTCGCGTTGCTCGTGCGCCACCTTGTCGCAGAAGTTGTGTCGCGTGGGCAGCGTCGGTTTGCCGGGCTCCTGCTTGTAGTGGCAGAACCAGGCGTTGAAGGAGTCGTGCGCTTGCTGGAAAAGGACGATGCACGGGAATCAGATTGGCGAGAGAGAGAGCGGGAGAGTCCGCAATCGTTCAACTATGACCCCCGCCCCCCCCCCCCCACCTTATCCTGTTTCAACACTAAATGTTCCCTCCCGGTTTCGCTTTTAACACTTTCAAACGAAAGTGGAAAGAATGCACGCATTAGCTGTCCGCTCGCCCGTCCATAACAGGGCGGAGGGGAGTACTGTAATTCTCGTAAAGATGATCCGATATGAACGGACCTCTAAGTGTAAAGTCATGTTGCTGTTTGGGAATTACCCTATTAAAAAACGGATTTATCAAAGGGCTGCCAAAAAACTTGCAGACACAAACCAGGCCAAACATAACTACTTGCAAAAATGCTCAATAATTTACACCGACAACTATCAGATGGCTTTGAAAGTGCTGCTTAATATACCTCAGAGGACAAACGCATTTTGTGAAGCATACACAATCCGTGCGTATGCATGCATTTTCCAAACTTATTTTCAAGGGTTGGTAATGTTGCCGAGGTGAGGCTAGTCTGCCAGCATGCCCTCTCAAGTCCCCTCACAATAGCATCAAAGTGTGAGAGATTTAAAACAACAACAAAATTAAGAAAACTCCAGTTTTCCAGTTGCTACCGATTGTATCTGGGTAGATGGTATGCAAGGAGCTAGCTCCATAGTTTATCAGTGTGCGAGGAAAATACAATAGATTTGGAAGGGTAAGTAGTTTTCCCATCGTAAAAAGCCACCCTTTAGGAAATCATGAGATATTGAATAATGTGATCGTAATTATTTCTTTCTTAAGTTTAATTCTTGTACTCGTGATCAAATCACGTGGGTTAAGATATTCTACTACTTTCCGATTCATAAATGTTGCGCGCAATTGATCCATGTAAACCTAGCATCCACTTTGGATTTTATTTGCATAAAATAACAAAAATGGATTCTTAAAATCGAATCGTGCCAACTCATTGAATCGCAGGGGGTAAACTATTACCACAATACTCAAATCCATTCCATAGTTGTAGAGTACAACAAAATCCACTGTTATACTGTACTATTCTCCGCTGTCTACGCTGTCAGCCTTCACCATCCTGCACTGACCAGAAAGGTGAAGCATGGTCAAACAACCCCTACGACACACACGGTGTGGGCAGGCACTAATCCAGCAGTGGCTTGACAAACAGGACGTATGTAACATTCTGTACATCATGGGTTTTGCGACACCTTCTGCTGCCATTAGAAGTCACCGCATTTGCCGCAACTTTAAAGGTAAACATTCAACCAAAAACCCGAATCGTGGCAGTTAATCGAATAGTGAGGTCGCGCTAATTTGTTGTAAGTGCAACTGCGTGGGGCAGACCATTACCAGGTAGAAGCGTATAGAGAGGTGCTCCCTGATGGTGTTCTTAGCGCTGCTCTCCATGCTGCGACCGCCGCCTCCCTCCATGGCCGGCTCCTCGTGTAGCCGATAAATCACATCGATGGAGTCCACCGGGATTATCTCCAGCGCCGCATTGGCCGCCTCGTGCTTCTTGGTCGCTGGGGGAAAGTAAATGTTTCCGTTGACCCCATTTTCCACGAGCACATCGGAGCCGAGCCAACGCTGGGCCCGCATGGTACGGGTTGTTTTTCCACTGGTGATTTTCCAAGCCGAGTTGGAACCGAATCGTGACACAGCCTCACGAGACAATACACCGCAGGGACACAGCGTCACCGCGCTATCCACATGTGCGACTCGACTCATTCATTTCACGTGACATTGGCAGCACGGCATGGCTTCTGCAGTGGAAAAACAACTTGACCCCTTCTCAGCTATGCTGGGCTTACTCTGTACATGCCCGGAACAGATCGGTTGTGCAGTGTAACCAGATACTTACTTCTACGTCACGCTTTTATTTACGTTAGTTAATTTTTTTTGTTACTTTAAAAAGTGTTAATGAATCAAAAATGTCAACAATATGCATTATGGGTTTGCTTAATTTTGTATTTACCATAAAAGTGATAACCGTGAGCCCTGTTTGACAGTTAAGTTGGACAAACAGTGCATGCATGGCATCTGATCTCATCTGTAAGGCTCAGAGTTGCGAGGTTGACCCGCGGACTCGTACCCAGGAACGTCCGGATGATGGCATTGCTCTGCCGGAGTGCCTCGATGCGCTGGCTCGGGTCGAATACCAACCACTCGATGGCATCGATCTTCTTCTTGTCCTCCTGCGGGTGAGCACATGGACACACGCGAACACGAGTCGGACGCAGTGCCACCGAGCGCTGCACAGCATAAACTGTGAGATCCTATCCAAAAATCCATTATATAGCTGTTACTATCTGGAAATACACGTGGTGTGTGTGTGCTTAGGAACTGCTGCAGATGAAACAAGCTGCATATTAGCACACACTTTAGGGGCAAGGCACCGTGTGCTTATTTCCAAAAGTGGGCTTGTATCAGAAGCTGCCCTTTGCAATCCCTTCAACAGAATCTGTAAGCATCAGAAATGTACTCGTACAAGCCGTGTTGATATTTAGCTTCTACGGTGTACACAGCTTGACATGGGATATTACACAGTAGTGCCCAGGACAGTGCTGCCAATGCAAAACTAGGACTCTTGTAAAACAAAAACACGTGAAAACGAGGTGGAATCCTATCTATACTCACTGCCACTTGCACGTATTCCACCGAAGACCTCTTGAGGTCTCAAGCGTAGGGGGCGTAGACCTCCCAGGACAAAGAACACAAGTGCCAAAGTGGCAGCGTCCATCTGCGCCCAACGCACGCACGTGTGCGCATACCGGAGTGGTGGTCGCGTCGAGGAGCGCCGTGCAGTCGTGGTGAGCGAAGTCTCCCGAGTCTTGGCCACGCACGTTCTCCACGATCGTCTTGGTCACGGCCGCCACGTCCAGTCCTGCCCGGAGAGGGCGACAGCAGATATATATATGCTCGGCTCAATTCCGAACGACAACTTTTTGTTCTACCTTTTGGAGCGCGTTTTTATTCAAGTTTCCCATTTTTCACAAGTTGGTCGGGATTTTGTTGAGCTGTAAGTCACGTGATAGAATCAGGGTCAACCTCTAGCCAGGGTCACCTTGGAGAAGAACAATTTATTTATAATATTTTTGTATTTCTTCTTCCTGCTATTCAATTAATTCTCACTCGAAAAAAAAAATGTGCGACTTTGAGCAAATGTTATCCCGGCGCTCTCAAAGCATTTCATAACCAACACGCAAGACACCGAAAGATTTTTAGAGGCTTTGGGGAAAAAAATGCCAGATGAGAGACCATCTTTGAGGGCCCCTCGAATCTGAGACTTGGGCCAAACTGCCCCCCCCACCTGTGCCCCTCTCTCCCCACAGCCACCCCGAGTGGCGCGAGTGCGGGTATAGGTACCCGCTCTCTCGGCGAGCTGCAGGCAGTGCTGGCGCAGCGCCGTGCCAGTGATGTCCTCCAGGAAGGTGGCGTAGAGCGACACGGCGACCTCCGGCGGGAGGTGGCTCGCGTAGAACGCCACCAGCTCCGTGCGCTCCTCTCGCATCAGCAGCTGGGGGTAGGTGTGTATGTATGTATGTAGAGCTTCTTTTGCACCGTGCGTATCCAACAATGCTAATCGGAAATGCGGGGGAAAGGACTACGAACTAAACGCAAAAAGCAATTCTAAATAATTCTAGATTTGAAGCTTTCGTGACTGCAAGGATTCATACTCTTAGTTTTTTCGGTAAAGTCACGTAGGTAAAAAAATGAAATTCAAATTCATAATTAATAATAACTTGATACAGCAAATCTGGCTGTGACGGTCCCACCTGATGACGGAGACTTGTGTTGCCTCCGAAACGTCGTGATTTGTATTATTTTATTTTTATTAATTTTCATTTCATTTTTTACCTATGTGACTTTACCGAAAAAACTAAGAGTATAAGTTCTAAATAAATTAGTTTTCAATCTAGATTTAAAAGTGCATAGCTCCAGTAGCTTCCTAATATCAGAAGGAAGAGAGTTTTAGAAGGACGCGGAAGTGCATCTGAAAGCGAGCAATGCGGTGACCATCTTTCTTCGAAGGCTAACCAAAAAGCCACCGCTGCGAGGATGACCGGAGTTCGTGTGATGATTTATGTTCCTTGATGAGATCAGCAAGGTACTGTGGTTCATTTGTGGCAAGCATTGCTTATCGGGAGGGTGCAGGCCATCCATGGTATGGTTTAGCGTACCATGTGCTCCGTATTAAGCCAAGCGAGCTAGAAAACCTGGCACGTAGGATACAAGAGAAGAATCTGGAACTAGAGCTGACACAGTATGTGCTGTTCAAATGCTGTCTCAACTGTAGGTGATAAGAGGTTTAACTATCAGGTACTTACAGTGACACTTGAAGTAGCCGTTCAGATTATAGAGAAGTTTCATGTGAATGTACTCATCATCCTATGTGAGAACTTGATATCCGAAACTATGTTTTACAGAATTCACATTTTATATTATGCATGCATTTGTAATAGGTATTTACAAACGATCATTATTACATTTTACAAAGATTGTGAAAGCTCAACAAATTATTACAATTGAACCACTGCACAAATGTATTGCACATTTTCACCACAACATTGGCACGTAATTACACGCCCCAAATGCAAAGTTGGAGGCATGCACACACTGTGGGTGTCACGTCTGGATAAATGAATACATTTTCTTCACAGTCTATGCAAGTCAAGTTGTGGGTGTCGCCAGAACGTCAGCACACAGGACAATGTCAGGTCATGCGAGACGCAATAATTACGCTTTCATTTATTAGTTTTGGTTATTTAGATTGGATACGTAAACGGGTGTGCAGACGTGAGCAGACTTGAGCAGCCGATGCACAGTATATACAAATATATGCGCCAATTAACACATTAACACAGTCAGGCTAAGGCACCTTTAGGATCCTTTGGGTTTAAATGTATTGCCCAAGGATTCAACACTGATTCATGAAACTCAGAAAAAGCAGTATCGATACGGTGGAAAAACCACCTCATTGCACAAAGTTCTTTGCGTTCTAGAGTCATCTTTATTCATCGAACGATGCAACACTGGTAGAACCAGATGGATTCAAGGGGGCTCGTAACTGTTGGGGAACTTGTCATGGGGCCTTGTATTAGTCGTTCAGTCACTAGTACACGAACCGGAGTGGCTTACCTCGACGTATGTCTTCAGGACATCCACACACACATCCTCCTGAATAAAAAAAACACAGTTATTTGACTTCAATGGCATCTAACATGAAGGTGAAAAGTAATCCATGCATTATTCCTATTACCGCACTTACGACAAAGGCATCAAATCATGAGTTTAAAAATGGATTCATTCCAACGGATGTATGCAATGTGATGAGTTCACACAAACCCAGCAGGTTCACAAGGCAAAGGCAAAACAATAATTATTCAAAAATTAAATCATGACCCCAAAATAATATATAATTAACCTAATTGCCGTTAGGCCTGGGCGAGTCGTTACCTGCCTATATTCTAACAGATTAAATGCATTTTTTCATAATAAATTGTTAGCATTTCGATTTAAAGCTTTCGTGACTGCAGGGATTCATCTTCTTGGTTCTTTCGGTAAAGTCACGTAGAAGGGAAATAATAAAATAAAAAATAAAAGGCACAATTTTATTATTTTTTATTTTATTATTTCCCTTCTACGTGACTTTACCGAAAGAAACAAGAAAATTAATTGTTAGCAATTAGATATTGTCCCAGTCAGTATCGCCGTATTAAGAATAATTTTTACTTTTCTAAGCCTCTGGCAATGTACCAGTGTCATTTTACACTCGTGAGAGCTTTGCCAACAGACATTCAGCCATCATTCAAGAGGTGCCCACGTGGGTGGCTCCGAGATCACAGCGCCAACCACCACCACCACCGAGAGATCCTGGGTACAAATCCAGGCAGGCACCTGTGATTAAACGGGGTTCTCAGGTCTTAGCCTGGTCATTGATGACTGGGCAAAAGCCATAGCAAGAAGTATGGTTCTTCACTTCGTTTTGTTACATGCCAGCTGTTGAGGATTAAAACGTAAGGTTTTTAATGAGAGGTGAGTAACATTTTTCGATTTAAAGCTTTCGTGACTGCAGGGATTCATCTTCTTGGTTCTTTCGGTAAAGTCACGTAGAAGGGAAGTAATAAAATAATAAAAAATAACACATAATAAAATAATTCTCACGTTTCGGCCACAACGCAAGCAGCCGTCCTCTGGTGAAGACGGCTGCTTGTTTTATTTTTATTATTTTATTACTTCCCTTCTACGTGACTTTACCGAAAGAACCAAGAAGAGTAACATTTTCTCAACCAGGGCAGGTGCGAAATTGCTTCTGTGTGTTGTGCGGACCCGAGGTCACTTGAAGGGATCTCACAACTAGTTCCGCAACATCCGCTTCCGAGGACTGTTCTCCAACACGGATGGCTGCACTGCCCTGCGAGAGATCCAAATGGATTCTCCGTCTCATGACGCGACGTCGATAGCACAGCCGTAACATTCGTCAATTCGCTCGCTTCCTCGTTCTCACCTTTGTGTGCAGGCCCAGCGTGCGGAAGAACAGCACGAGGTGCGACATGAAGCGCATCAAGTGGGGGGGCAGGGTGGCCGTCTGCGACAGCCACTGAGAAAATTCACCCAGCAGCCCTGAGGATACACAAAGACCCCCCCCCATATAGCCTTAACAGACTGTTGGGGCAAGTGCTGTTAGCGAGTAGCACCTATGAAGGCCGGCACGGCACATGAAGGGGTGCGTGGCCAGCACCACGCCCAGCCGCCTTTTGTCTCCATAGTGGCAATGTTTACACTCCGCGCCAGGTATTCATTTGAGGCCGAGTCGACCTAGGGGAGGCCCACGGCCGGTTCAGATAATCGTCACTGGTGTTGGCCATGAGCGGGAATTCAAGTCAGGTCGCCAGGCTCGTAGAGCAGCAATATTTTACTGTCTTTTCTTGGATTTTCTGTTTGCACTCAGTCACATATTCACTTTAAGATGTTTTTTTTGTTCATGTTTTTGTTTTTTCTTTGTTGCGGTTGTACCCGTTTCAAGAGCCGAATGGCTCACAGGGCTATACCTAATAAATGAACTTGAACCGCTACGCTACCGCTCCCGTCACACACGCACGTCGGCTGGCGCGCGTAGGTGAGACCTCCGAGGCAGCTGTGCCCCGCCGATACAGGACGCGCAGGATGTACCGAGTCGCCGGAAGACTGTCGGCTTCGTTGTCAACATCAGTCATGGTGATTCTACTGCTGTATGCAACAGACCCAATGTTTTGGTCTACGGACTCTGCAGTTGATAGGTGTATAGAGTGAGCTCACTCATGGAAGTTAAGAGACACCACCAGCCTCATGTTTAACAACCTAGTTGTTGTTTTTTTATTGACCATTAATTCCGGCTCATTCGTACAAATGCTATTTCTGAAATGCTACGTTTTAAATATTGCAGCCTTAATGCACTCTTGCTGGGTAGAACTGAAGCACAGCAGGTACCACATTCGACCATCAACCCGTTGGCCTGCGTTCAATTCCCTGCCACAGATTGCACCGACCAGGCGAGGTGAAGTATGGTGATAAACAAACACTGCTAGGGACCCCTTCATCCAGCAGTGGATTAAGAGGGCTGAAAATTATTATTACATAGTGCAATTATATTAGATATAAAAAATATCGTATCATTATAGGTTATTTTTCAGACGCATATATAAACGTTATCCAATAGAATATGTATTTAAAGTAATGTAGAGTATTGTGCTAAAAGTCTTACCATCAATGTCAGACAGGATGATGTACTTCTGTATGATGTGAAACGGCTCCTTCATTTCATCCAGGACTCTCTACTCAGCACATTGAACAAAGGCCACATCACATTTATTTAAATAGAAAAAAAACAATTCAATCATATAAAAACTAATTCATATGGGGATGCAGTTTTGACACCACTACTGAAATATATTTAACCACGAATAATGGACTGATGCTATTAAATGCACAATTGATTTATTAATTCATACATCACCGTTTCTTATCTAAGGATCAACTAAAATAGCTGGGGATTTTGAAGAGCTGCGTTCACACCCGTTTGCGACGCAAGGCACTTGGGAATTCATATCTTGTGTGAAACGATTGGGGAATCATGCATGGCGAGCCACCTGGATGAACACGCGTGTCAAACGCCGGATAACCGCAGGCCGCTGACATGCCCCTTATCACACTGTGCTTGCGTCACTCTTACCGTGTTATCAGTGGCCTGAAGATCTTCAAAAATCTTTTCAGTCGTCAGGCTGTTTAACAAAGAATGGAGGTTAAAAAATGCGTTAATTGTTTACATTTAACTTCAAACTCAGGCGCAGAGGTATGACGGTATGAGCAATCCGTTAAGATTAACTTTATTAAGCCTACTATGTTCACTCTGCCAGACCCACATTTTTGTAAATGTGTTCCTACGTATTTAGACACAAAGGAAATACTGTGGGTCAAAATCCAAGGTTGAATAATATATAGATTGTTTGTCAAGAACACTGCATTCCATTATTATGTAATGCTCGTCATTGGTAGGGGCTTTTAATTCCCCATTATCTCAAACTGTACCTGAGCCTATGATTTAGAGAAAGAATTGATTTCTAGTGACCGCTGTTCAAAACATTTTTATAGGGCCGATGTTTCAAAACCAAAACATTTAAAAGAATTGGACCACAATTTTAGGAGGCCCAAAATATAACAATTTAGTTTTCAAATGTGTGTTGTAATGAGCTTAAGACTCGCTTTTACCCATGTCCAAAACGTAACCTTGTAACCCTTAGAACATAATTAGTATTTATATCAGGTCGATCACTCACAAATAGTTAGATCAATTAAAAATAAAAATGTTTTGAATTGAGTGAAAAAAACAGTTGTGATTTTTTAAATAATATACTATACATATAAAAAAAACGCTGCTTGTTATAGACCATAATGTTATCGCACAATGACAGCCTATTGTTGAAGCAATAGCCCGGCCCCATGGGTGATTAGACAAAGCCTGGCTAATGGTCAACGTAACAGCTGGCATGGCAGGTGCCACCCATAACACATCACTGCCGAGCGAAGACGACACGCTTTAAACATTCCAAGCCCCTGGCGCAGCACTTTATTGACAGTAAATGAAACAAGAATTCTATGTTTACCAACTGCGCTAAGTATTGCTAAACTACTATGTCGCTCAAATACGAGTAGTAGTGACTATAATAATCACGTAAAGATTTGCCCCAGCAGTGGTCTGATGACTTTTCACCATTCGGAGTTGAGAATAAATAAATTTTTGACTCATTTACCATCTCATTTGAATTGTTTCTTGAACAGTTTTGTTTATTCCGTGAACCTATGCACATTATAATTTGTAAGCAATATGCATGAACGTAAATAATAAATACACAAGCACTACTTTGCTTGCGTCATGAACACAAGAACATTTTAAACGATTCATCTGATAAAAATGTATTCGACATTCACAGCAAGTGATTATACCGTATGGCATTACAGACATCAGTGCATAATATCTGTTATCAGTGTATGAACAAACCGAAACAAATGTACCTATTTTCATATAATAATTATTTTACAAACTGTACCAAAGGTTTATATTTCACACCCCATGTCCCCCTTCTGTGTCAAGAGCCCAGCATCTAACCACCGGCCGCAACGGGCACCAGGGATGTGCCTGACGGTCGGGGGGGGGAAGGAAGAGGGGGCACATCGCTCACTCGAGGGTGGTGCCGTCGGCGGGCAGGTTGACCAGCTCTCTTGGGCGAGTGACGAGCGTGCGCACCTCTGCCTCCACGAGCTGGTCCACCAGCACGCGGAAGTATGCCCACACGCAGTCTTCCCACGACTCGCACACCGGCAGGATCTAGGGTCCCACGACAACAACACAGGGCGGCGTCCACACCCACACGGGAACGAGACCACTCATATTACCTCTCCTGTATTAGCTCTTTCTTCTCCCCTCCACGTGCCCTCCTCCCTCTCCCCTCGCATAGGACTCTACTCGCCCTCCAAGCACCTTTATTCCTGCAGCAAGACTTTCTGTCGAAGCCCCCATTCAACTTTTTCTTACTGTGAGGTCACTCATTCTCCTCTGGTGCTTCCCATTGTCTGAAACGCCATTCCCCCAGCTATTAGTTCTGTTGACTTCACATCCCATTCCAAGTGCAAGCTCAATGCTGTTCCTTTACCCTCAGTGTGACTGCTTCTCTTTATAAAATAATAATTCCCACTGATATATAGCGTCTTGAGATGCAGTAAAATGCAAATGCTATGTTAATCTACATGTATATAAATCACATACAAATTATATGCCACTGTTACAATTAGGCTAACGGCACGAACAACATTGTACTTTGTGCTAACGAGATAAAAATGCAAATGGGATGGTAAACACTTCGACAGAAACAATGGACTCATGAATCGAGGCCTTCCCATGCGGTCTATCGTGGGGCTTGCTTGACCATACTTGACCATGCTCATGAGTGCAAGCTGCTGAACGGGCAAAGACAAGTTCAGGTATCACTCAATACTGCTGCAAGCCGTAGCCGAGAATCACTCTCAAGCCACTGGCTTAAATCGCGCAGTGCGCCATATACGCCACTGCCGCACCCTCTTAATTACCCGTTCACAATTAAAATCAGACCATCGTGGGGAGGGAATTCGTAACAAGACGATCGTTAACTCTTGTGTGGAAGATGAGGGACCGTGCCCAGTCCCAGCCCCATACGCGTCACCATGACATTTAACTACACGATCCTCGTGTTTGAAGGATAAACTTTAATTTTAGCAGATATCATCTTGTCAAAACATGCTCAGTTTTACATTCTCAACAAATGACCGCACCTGTTTGAGGTTGCCGCTGAGAGCCGCGTAAATGGCCCGCTCGTGTCTGTTGAACTGCTCCTGTATAAGAAATTGACGTTTAGGCGGAGAGGTCACAAGCAACTCATCATCAGCCATGATCAATCTACCGCTGGATGAAGTCATCCCAAAGCTGTCACCATTACTTACAGTTTGGCGATGTAACGATCCGTCTATTTTGTCACCCCATTTCCGTGATGTTTGTACTCTCATGTGTATCCCCTCCTTTTGGCTTTTACTTAGTCGTGATTCTCTCAAGCATTGGCCATCATCACTTCTAGCGATGTGCCCTGCCCGAGCCCACTTACTTTTCTTAAGTCTAGATGAAGGAGTCTAACTTGCGTGCGTTTTATGATCCATGCAGTTACCTTTCTGCGTCTGATAAGCAAAAAGGAAGATTACGATGCGTGATGGTTTGGATTTTGGGTAGTGCGATAAATGTCAACTTGCCCAGAAATTAAGTTTAAAGACAAGGGACGAAAATCATGCATGTACAATGATTCTATAACGCTTGGAAGCATTTATTTCAGGAGATAACAACATTACCCTCACGAGCTGCACACGACATCACATGGCACATGACATGTGACATTAAATCGCACTGGTCGAAAAGGTTTATCCATTTAACACTGGTTTTATTGCCAAGTTTTGGGAAATTAATTTTGCCCCAGTAGTAACACAGCTTTATACTAACATTTAATTTATGTTAGGACCATATTTAAGCGAGTCATTGTGACACCCCACTACAAATGTATGTGCAATTTGTACTTATATACTTTATTTTTGTTTACTTATAATTTTTGTGACTTGCTTACCTTTTCTGTATTATTAGTTGTTGTAACTTACTGACCCGTCCCGACTGGACGTCTGTGAGAAAGAGCTTCAAAGCTCATCAGATTCCTCCAGGATTAAACAAAAGATTCTGATTCATAGAGATGGACAGCCAGACATAGTGACAGCTAATGCATTAAATCACGATTTAAACATTGAAGTTGGAAAGCGTTAAAAAGCAATCTGTGAAAATCTAACATGTACGGAATCCGAGTAGTCTCGATGCTTTCTGAAGGGACGAGGGCTAGTGGCACACGAAACCTTACCTCCTCGGCCATTCTCCAGCAGCATGACCGCCACACGTCCCGGTAGGGGTTCCCTTCCACAGGCTGCAGCTCCCCGTCGCTCCCCACTGAGGGTACCAACACAACGCATGCCACGCGCATCAACACGAGTCGTGGTCTATCCGCTGCTGGATGAACGCTTCTCCACGCTGTAGCGATCCTCCATAGTCCCGTGGTGCCCACGGTCCATTTTACTTCTTCGCAGTGACCCATCTCATTGCTTCGTCTCCATAACGGTCGTCTGTCGGGCGCGTTCTCTCCTTCCTTGGCTGCCAGTCACCAGTCTCATCCATCAGCCATGGAGTGTCGTCGTCGGGAGGGAATGCGTGCGCATGATCCATTTAGCACCATTTGTGTTCTCGCAAAGCGATGGGCAAACCCCTTTCATCAATTTCCCAAGTTTTTCACAGGGTGAATCGCCATATAATAATAACACACCTAAAATTCCAGTTTTAATGGATCACATCTAATGCGCAAATGCTTTCAACCTCAGTTGGAAAGCGTAAAAAAAAAGACAGCGGGGGATTTATTGGAGGCGGCTCTCACCGCCGTCGTAGTTGGGGTCGTGGTAGAGTTTCCACCCCTCCAGGGTGGCTGCCCGCCATGCCTGCCCGCACCGACGGCACTGCCGCTCCGCCTGTCACCGCACCAAGAAAAATCCATGACGTCGTAAGTGACCGCTAAACAAACTGCAGCGGCAACTGCAACAAAACTCAACCCCCAGTGTGGGATGCCGCGCTGTTCTAGCCTAGGATGTGCGATCATGCGAGCCAAAATGACATGCACCCGTGATGCAGTGGCTATTGCTATCGAGGCGTGGCCGTTTCCGAATAGATGCGTATAATAGTCTGATGTTGTCCAGATGGTGTTCTACCAAGGACACTGGCCACTAACCCTCACCGAAAACAGTAGGCACCAAATGACACGTCGATTTGTCCATTACAATTTATCTTTAGGGCAACATCCAATGAAACCTGCACTTGTGACGTGATTATTTCCGATTTATGCAGGTTACAAATTAATTATATTCTCAAGTAGCGTTCAGGCAAGCGGGGCGATAGCCTATGTAAGACAGACAAGGAAACAACGAAAAACATTGTTACATTTGAAATAGAAGCATAGTGAACAGAGAACATCTTATTACGTCACTTTACACATTCTGGTTGATACAGTGGCGACATGTTAACTCCCTAGCCTTGTATACAGGTCGTGGGTTCTTATCGCGACCCTCATGCCGATATATTTAGATTTGCATGTTCTCCTCGTAGTTGCGTGGATTTTTCTCCAGCTCCTCCAGTTTTTCCCTCCGCATTTAGTATTTGGCTGCTATACATTTGCACGTGATAAGCCACTTTGTTGAGCTTTCATTTGTGGCCAGGTCGCTTCTGAAAAAGAGATATATAGCTCCGTGGGACGTACCTGATAACATTTAAGATAGTTTAATAAATAGTTTAAAGGGGCGATCTGCCCAAACGCTTCCCTGTGCACACTGTCTGGACGCACGCACGCACCTCCTCGACCATGCCAGCGCGAATGAGGCAGAAGAGGTGCTTCAGCAGCTTGGCCTCGTCCTCCTGGTCCAGCTCAGCGAGCGGCAGCTTCTGTCGAATGGGGGCGTCTGGGTCCTATTCCGCCAGTACACAACAAAGCGCCACAGTTTCACATTCACCACATCACAGACAAGCGAATTTAAGATGCAATCGGTATATCGCACAAATGATTTATAGGCTACTTTCTAATGTTCAGTGCTTACTAAAGTGGTGATGATGGAATGATAATTAATATTGCCGTTCATTATTTTCTCAGGAAAGCCTTGCAAGTTTTTTCAAGGGGATCATACATGGGAATGTTTGGCCAATTTTAGTCGTGTTTGGCACACGTGGGAGGAAACCGAGTACCCAGAGAAAGGTCACATACACAAGGGGATAACACATAAAGCTCCCTACAGATACATTTAATAATACCATTGGTGTACCGTCATCTCCTGGACACGTCACAGCCCAAGCATACACCACCTGATATCCCCATCAGTCTCCCATCCATTTACTAACCAAGCTTAACCCAAATAAAATTCCGAGATATGATGAGATTGGTTGCATTCGCAGTGTCATAAAAGTCTTACATCGCACTCATCACAGCTGCGCCTAGCATTTTACAGCCACAGCTCAGAGCTGGGACAATCGCACAACGACAGGACACAGCCCGTACTCACCAATTCAGTGACAAAAGGTCGCCGCATGCCGAGGACGCTGCACAGGTTTCCTTGTTTCAGGAGGTGCAGGGTGTTGTCCCTGCAATGCGTCAACAGAAAATCACTATTGGTCAAGCACAGCACTGACAAACTCTGCTGCTGAAATCTGTCTTCAAGCTCCACCGTAACTGGTCCCATTTCTAACTCTCCTCTCACTCTACTGCAGAGGTCGCAATCGGGTACCCGATACCCGTACCCTACCCGATACCCGGCTACCCGTACCCGGCCGGGTACGGGTACCCGTTTGCGACCCTGGTGCGGCCGGGTACGGGTAGGCCGTGAGTCACTGGTGAGTAACCATTTGTCACTCATTCCCAACGTCTTATCTCTTCTCACAATTAAAGTTCCTAGAATCAACCCACCCTCGCCTGCAACATGGCTTCATCCCAGAGGTCGCAATCGGGTACCCGTACCCTACCCGATACCCGGCCGGGTATGGGTAGCCGGGTATCGGGTAGGGTACGGGTACCCGTTTGCGACCCTGGTGCGGCCGGGTACGGGTACGGAATCAAAACCCGTTTGCGACCTCTGCTCTACTGTCCTCCCCGTGACCTCCTGCCTCTCCATTCTCATCTGCCTCTACTCCCCTCCTGTCTCTCATCTCACTCTACTCCCTTCCATGAGTTCTTCAAACCAAAAGGCTATCTAACAAAGCCCCCAGGCGACCTTCACTCAGTAGGGAGATGCTCGTTTTCCTCCGCTTCCCTTATAATCCAAATTTTCTTCCCACAGCCATCCATGCTGTTGACTCCCTGCATCTGTTCAAATGCATAAGACCTTCCTTGAGATATGGCCACATTTGGACACTAAATACATCCACATTGTAACTTTAATTCCCTTGATGGATGTTTAAAGAGGTGTTGTTCTCACCAGCACACGGAGGACGATGAGAATGGGACGGTGTCGCTGAATGCACCGATCTCCTCTTTGGCGATGTTTTCAAGCCAGTCAACCACAATCTGTGCGCAGTGCAGCTTATTAAGGTGGACATCTTCCGAAATTTACCAATGTATTATTTACTAAGTATTGAATGATCCACCGCTCCACGGCGATTCGATTAGCTATCATGATTCGAGTAGCGATTTGACCCAAGAATCTATTTTTTTCGTAAGATTATTCCCGTCTCGTTTAAATATTTTAACGTTTGTTCTGGAGAGCTCAAACTACTATAATGAAACAATTGGCCTACATGTAACAGTCCTTAATATCTATAAACACATATATCGTTAATGTGCTGATCTATTGTATTCCGTGAATCGAAGCATCATTGCATGTCTATAATGCCCAGTTGGTCCATGCCAATTATAGGCCAATGTACTTTCAAGCTAAATATCTATTGCATTCTGTGAATCGAAGCGTCATTGCTTGTCTATAATGCCCAGTTGGTCCGTGCCAATTATATTCCAATGTACTTTCAAGCTAAAGAGATGAATGAGAAGATACATACCAGACAGAGCGAATTAGAAAAAAAAATATTCTTGAATCGAAAAATGACCATGAATGCCGGCAATTCAAAAATCGCTTGGGTTAGGGGGTGAATTATTGTGCCTAGTGGGAGGAAATGTATGTCAAAGTTAAGTCGGCTGCCATGAAACCGGAATAAATGAAGATACCAAACTCACTGATACGTAGCAGTTTGTCATGAATGTAGCCACTCAATCATGTGCTACAATCGCTCTGATTATATTGCAACAATTGTGCAAGACATAAACTGATTACAACAAATAATAAAACATTTATTGAGAAGTTATAACTGTTTATTCATTCATGAAATACGCAAGGTTTTACTGGAGCATGCTGCTCTAGTTTGCAATCTCTCAAGAGACCGCCAAGGACATTATACTTTGCAAATTACTTCACTCCTACAACAACGATAAGATATTTCCAAAAGTAAAAACACACTGCAGAGAGAAATGTAACGCATGCCATGCGCTTTATTTAGAGCACATTATTTCTGCCACGTTCCCCATGACCACTGCGAACCACGCCAGCCCAGTTTATGTCGCACCTCCGATTAGCACGGTTGGCTACATACGGTATGAAAGAAGTTCAACATAAACAATGAACCGGGATA
The DNA here is from genome assembly GCF_964198595.1 of Lampetra fluviatilis. NCBI lineage: Eukaryota > Metazoa > Chordata > Hyperoartia > Petromyzontiformes > Petromyzontidae > Lampetra > Lampetra fluviatilis. Next base: position 8,802,901 of record NC_136286.1, on the reverse strand, counting down.
GTGGGTGAACTCGGCCCAAATTCTCGCAGTAGCCTTAGCGAGCCAGCCCAGGAATCACCTGGGCTGCGTGGCTCACTTTAGCGGAGTGGCATGGCTCGCTCTCGCAAGGAAGCTTCTTGCTTATATTCAGGCCACCCTTAGGACTCGTCAAGGCATCTGGGATCAACACAGAAACTGGACGTGTGGGAGTCAATGGCATCCCTTGGCTAGTTCACTTCAAGGCCGTGTTTATTGTTGTAAAATAAAAAACGCAGGGAATTTTTCTCCGGGACATTTTTCCCACCACATTTAGAATCAACATGCGTTTAGAGTATTTGGCTGCTATAAATTTACAAGTGATAAGCCACTTCGTTCAGCTATCATTTGTGGCCAGGTCGCATCTGAAAAAGAGCTATATAGCTCAGTGGGCCTTACCTGGTAAACATACAAATAGTAATAGTTAAAATATGTATACATATATAAAAATACATATCAACTTGGAATAGTATAACACAATTCAAGCAGAAGTAAATGTGTGAGAATCTACTTTTAAATATTCAAGCTTGCTTCCGCTCCGGCTGCAGGGGTATTGGACGGAGAAGTGGCAGACTCAACAGTGGGAAGGGCTGCGTCTATGGAGCCAGGTGGCTCTTTGAATGGCCCTAGCATGGTTTGTGTCTGATTTTCAACGGTGGTGGAAACACAACAATAACTTCATGGATTACGCCCAGTGATGCAGGCATCACGAATGCTACTGTTGCTGCGGCTGCGTGTATCTGTACCTGGCTCTGCCTGGTGGTGACATCTCTGCGGAATAAAGCCTCCATAACCTTCTTCTCGCTGGGCCCCGAAACCTGCATGGAACAAAAGCCAGACCGGGGCGACAGTTAAACCTGCACTGGGGTAGCACAAGGTCGCTCCTGTTTGCTGTGCGAGCGCTGGGAGCGTTCCACTTACAAATTCATCGATGGGCATCACTTCATCCTCTTCGAGGGCTGTCTGCACGCGATCTCTGCAGTTCGAGTTGAACACAGGTATATGTATAAATACAAGCAGGTGGTGAACATGCAACAAGTAAAATTACGCCTTATGCTCACGATATGCACATTGAATCGCGTGGAAAGGAATAGATTATTTCCGGTTTGTGAAAGTGTATGCCACAAGACGGGCATATTTTGTAGATTGAGATGGAACTCGACCGCTAATACAGATCAGACAAAACAAATGAGAGAGAGTACAAGCAACAAGACATGAGATAAACTACATACAGTAACACGGCGGCAGTGCCATGCAAGCTAGCAGCAGCAGCCATCTACTCGATACTTATTTTCCCTCTGCCATCCCTTACCTCCTTTATATCTATCTCTCCTCCTTCTTCTTCCCGTCCTCTACCACTATGATTTGTTTTATTCCCCGACGTCTTCTGCCTGCTCCTGCGCCCAATGGACATCCTCTCGGCAGCCTGGCTGCCAGTGGTTCCTCGCTGGGCAGCTCTATCGCCTGTTCCGCGCCGCCCCTTACAATCGGCGCTGCACCCCCTCCCGCGTCTTCCTGCCTGCCCCCGCGCCCACCGGACGTCCTCTGGGCCCGGCTGCCGGCGGTTGCCCCCCATGGCCCGGCTGCCAACGGGCAGCGCCGTGCAACTTCCACGCCATCCCGCGTGACGGGTTGGCCGCTCTGTCACCCGCGTCGGATGGCTCCTTTTTCGGGCCACGTGGTCGCCGAGGCATCGGCAGCCCGAGGACATCGGGGTTTTGTGCGGTCCCAGGGATGGGAGGTCAAGCTCCTGCCGGGGGAGTCTTCGCCGTATCAGCATGCCGGGCACAGAGGGAAGCTTCACGTCCGTGGCAAGCGAGTCGGGCCGAGGCTGCGCGTTCTTCCTCGTCGCGGGCACGGACATTGCGGATGTCGTCGGCGGTGCGGGGGACTCCATCGCGGTGGCCCACTTCTCCCTCCTGGCTCCAGCCCCTCGCCCCCTTTGTCTTCCCAATGCAATGTTGCCCGATCAACTTTCAACCCCCCAACTTTCTATCGCCCCCATCAACTACGACAAGGCCTATCCAAAACCATACTTATCAATTTATCTTGCTTTAAAGCATACAAACTACACCAATAACCCAATTCTTTATTTTAAATTATTATCATGCTGTGCACAATTGTATAATTGCTATAAAGCTCCTTGGAAAAAATATCATTAAGATAAGACAGTGCAGACCATAGAGGACACACAATACATATTCCAAACAAGATGCACAGTACTTGCAAGACAAAAAAAGACATTCTTTTTTTTTTATAAAAACATGATCCTGAATATAGAAAATTCCTCAAATTGTGGGGGTGGGAGGGTGAATTGTTACATGCCTGGCAGATAACAAAAGCCCTGCATCAACATCAATGCTGTGCGTTATGCACATACAGCAGGTAGGTATAGCCAGACTGTGCGCCGCTGTACTGACTTGTAAAGCGATGCAAGCAGTCTCCACGTAACCATCTCCTGCTTGAGCAGCCATAGGATGCTGGTGGTCTTTGAGAGCTTATGATGCGCCGGCCCAGTGCGGGATGCGATCTTCTTCAAAAACGACACCTGCCAAAACAAAGCAATCCTCCGTATTGCATCGAAAAGTAGTGCATATTCCTAAAAAGTTGCTGCTGCATTGTATTGTTTAGTGGTCATGTAAAGGTCTGCACAGTTAAGTCCTGGTGACATGATATTCCTATATCAAAAGCTGATGTCCATCCAGTGCTGGATAAGAGTGTTACCAGGTCTATGCCGGTTGATGTGGTTATCCGAGCATTTTTAACCATAGGGTGATGCACTGCTAGCTGATGAGTTCCAAAACAAACATTTCTTTGTCTCGTGGTATCGATGCCAATTGCACAATTGAACTTACAATTCTGGAAATCTAATCTGTAAATACATACTTCTCATTGATTTCATATTTAAACCGAGCCCACGTTGTACCTGGTTGTTGCATATAGTTTCGTAGTCTTCCACCAGGAGAAAGACCTCACTGGACGAGCGCTTGATTAAGGAGTCCAGAAAATCGGAAAACATGATCATCGTAGCTGAATAAATAAAAACAACAATTCCTTATTAGATCATCGGGTATATATTTTTTCCACACACTCAACACGTTTTTTCTGTGTTTTTGTCAGTCGATGAGTACAATCTCCAAAAGGTCTATAATGCAAAAGACGAGCGACTGACATCGCTCATGACAGTACAGCAGGTAACACATTTTTTTAATTAAGCAAGAATATAAGCGCTTTGGAAAAGTCAACAGGAGGGAGTTTGAATGCCACACAGTACAAGCAAAGGATAAATGCTCCATCCCATAACGATAGTTGAACACATTCAATCTGGTAGAATGAGTCGGTGACATTGGCAGAGGCGTAAGGACGCGAGGTACATTGAAAATAATGACTGCGGTTGTAGCATTTAATAAAAGAGTGATAAGCAAGGGACTGAATGATGATGTTCGATTGTGAAGCATCCATGCCTGTGCATCAGCCAAGTCTCACCTGCCACTCCAGGGTCATCTTCTTGCAACATGGCAGCGCCAGCTGTGAGGTCCTCAGTGCAGTTGCCCGGGGACAGCACATCTGTGAGGAAGGTCGTTCGCCAGGGGATCGTCCGTACAGACGTATTTGACTCACTGTCATTGAGCAGGGAAACCTGATGTGGGACACGCAGTGAAAGGAAACAACAGTGGATGAATTTCGATTTAAAGCTTTCGTGACTGCAGGGATTCAGACGCTGTCTCCCCGACAGACCTGGTCTTCACCTGAGGACGGCTGCTTGCGTTGTGTCCGAAACGTCGTGAGAATTATTTTATTATGTTTAATTGTTATTATTTTATTATTTCCATTCTACGTGACTTTACCGAAAGAACCAAGAAGAAGAAATAACAGTTCTTATCGAGCTCACCAACTACACATGTAAAGGTCCGTCATGTTCTTTTTAGAGCCCTTTATCAATCATGTGCTTGATGAAAGCCTCCCTTTGCCATGTTGGTCATGGGGATTGCTTTGACTATACTTTACCACGTTGACCAGCGTGGGTTGAAGGCGAGTGGGGTGGGAGTCGAACTCAGGTTGCTGGGTTCGTGGCGTAGTACACCAACGACTACACGATGTTGGTTATTGATTGGTTAAAATTGATGCTTACACTCATGACGCACGCATTGAATTGTGCAGGTGAAAATGTATTTATAACAATGCGACATGCTGTTACATTTAACTAACAGAGCGAGTAAAATAATACAAGGCGGATAAAAACCAAACTACAAACGAGATCAATCGTGACCGCGGAAATTACAGTTCACCAAATCCATGGGTAAAGATGAATAATTGCATGCTTATTACTGACACTGTGGCGTAATACAGACTCTTAAAAAGCATGCACACAAATCTAGGGAAATGTTTTGTTAAGTTCTACAGGCTTACCCTCATCAGGCTGGTATTCCTGGCAAGTGGTGTTCGGCTTTGCCTTCGCGGAGGTGTGCTCCATGAGGTGTTGACCGGACTCAGCATTTTGGAAATGTCAAAAGGCGGAGCGGTGCCATGGCCATGCAGTGTCACTGCAGGCAAAAGCAGGTTTTACACATCAAGTAACATCATCCTGCTACCATTTATTCCGCAGATGTCCGTCATTCAATCTATACCCGAGAACCAAAAGTAGTATGAGGAAGAGCATATATTATTAAATCCTGGCATTCCGTTTGTCGGTCAACTAAATTATGAGAGCTTTTCAGAAGGCCTGAATCAAAAAGTTATAGAATGTGAACCCCCCCTCCCCCAGATGTGGGAGTAAAAAGTTGATCCAACAGGTTTCCAAAAATTGTCAACCCCTCCAATTTTTCTTTTACTCCTCCCCCCCAAAAAACGAATTCATTTTGTAAGCATATATGCTTACACACCCGAAATACAATAGTCAGTAGTATCGGTACACATTGGGGGGCGCGAAGCGCCGAGAAGCCCTCCACAAGAGTTAGTGGCAGCCAAAATTCTAGTAACACTAAAAAGGAGCAAAAAAGTCCCCTTTCCAAATGGTGTCTGTTGTGTTTTGTGAGAAGGTGTGACATGACCTGCAGAGCAGGGAAAATATTTTATGGAGTGATTGTTTGATTAAGGTTGCTCACTAGACACCAATTGACAAATGCCCGAATATTTTTTTTCGAATTATCATCCCACTATAATTGATTTATTGAAAGATGTTTGTCCATCATTTTCCTTGGGACTCGAGAACCATATGTTTGTTGTACAAGGAGAGCCCCTGTGTAAATGCTAGCTTTCCTTTTCATATGGCCTAGTTGGTGGGCCAGACTGAAAGGCAGGCACCTCCTGATGCGAGTACAATTTCGATTTCTAAATCTTCTAAATGTGATTATAATATAGACAATGTACACACAGGGGAAACTTGTAGATCGAGGGTATTTGAAGAGTTTCCAGCCTTATGAATACATTATAATCCCTGCTGGAAATTTAGATTTTTATTTTATTGTGGAAGTGCGTATGAATATGCAATGGCCAGGAAAACAGAATTCCAGACAGTAGGAACAACAGCAGGGATTACACAGCAGCCCATCAAAGCATAGGTTGAAGAACAAGTTTAACAGAAGGCTGCAAGAGCAGGGGATACAATTAGGAGTTGAGTGAAATAAATAGAAAAGTATGCAGAGTAGAATCCACAGAAGATATTTCAGAATGTGGGGGGAGATCATGTAGTCGGCGCGGGATGATCAAGTTAAAAGAGCTATCTTCATTAATTTGACAAATTATGTTTAAACAACATGAACAATAACCACAAAGAGCGCAACAAAGGTAAAATGTGAACTAAATACGACATGTGTATTGTGCGAGTGTTTCTGCGGTTTACCAGATGGGCTGCAGAAAGACTCCGGCGTGTTGATGGACCTGTGCCGACTGCTGTCCTTCAGGACGGGGCTGTCTGTTCCCCCAACAGTGTCGTCCAGCAATGACAGCACTGCCGGTGAAAAAAGTAATTTCCATCACCGCTACTGCAATAGGAATGTAATAATTCATACCCCCCCCAACTCGCTCACATGCTGGTTCAATTGTCACAATTTGGGATCGTGATTCACTTAACAATTACAATTATTTCGTCTCATTTTTACCATCTTGTAAATATTGTTTCTCGTTCTGTATTATGTGTACATAATAGCTATCTTAACCCAAATGAAATATTAGCGTATCGGTGTATACTTTGCATAATGAATAACATAATTGTACATGTCCAGTCCTGCATGCATCATCGTGTAAAATATGTATAATTCAACAGTATTTGTAAGCAATTTAGTGGCAACCGAGGTAGAAAATCTATTGCAAGGGAGTCATGAGAACAAAACCAGAGTTGACTGGTCATCAGACCTGTGTCAGTTCTAACTGCAATTACAGCACCATTACATATTAGCTGAAATTGCCATGAATACCAAGCTGTGATTGCAACTGATCATGAAAAACACTGCAATTGAACCCTAGCTCTGCTTGACATGCCCATGAAGGGTTATGCCACGGTGTTCAGGCGTCATTGTCCAAATTTGAAAATTCGTGTGCCAATATCTTAAATGTAATACAAAGAGCGATAATTGCACCGACGTGTGAACATTTGAAAAATGGCTCTCCTGAAACCGTCGTTCGGCTCGGCTTTGCTGGGGTTAACAAGTGCAAACATAACCACAACTTATAAGTAGCACCACGTTGTTTTACCAGTGTTCTTCTTGGCACCTTTCCTCTTGATGCTGCCTGCGAAAGATTGCTCCATTCTGCACTGCCAGTGATCTGTTTAACAACACGTTATTGGTAGGAGGCGGATTTAAACTAACAGTCGTAAATAACAATAAATACTTTATCAACTTTGACTAAACGTCATTTGTTAGCCAAGTGCATACGGAACTTACTCCGCAGACAGAGGGGTGCAGCAAAATAAATTTAGTTGAACAGTACTTCTATGTGTCCACGTGTATGATCCCCGCCTTCTGAAACTCATACTGAGCAGCGTGGTGACGTATTGGCAAACAACACCAATCACCAACACGGCGTGGGCCTTCTTCCAGCAATGGATTTGTAAGGTCCGTACATTAATATCGCTACATGTTGACCGTGTCTAGAGTACAGTACTAGAACTTATTTCCCCCAAATGTCAGTCGTTTCAAAGTACTGCATTGAAATGCTGTAATGTATACTATTACCAACGATCAGTCACACTATTCATCCTCTACTCTTGACTAAACTGAATGCCCATTGCCCGAGACGCTGCTTCTTTCTCTCACGTGCGTTACAGATATTTGTCAATCCGCCGCTGGATCAGGAAGCTCCCGACGCAATTGTGGGTCGGGGGGTGTTTATTTAACCGTACTTCACCATCAAATTACTCTCAATGGGGTCTCGTCTGGTTAAAATAACGAAATTTACACGAGACTAGAACACTCAAAAAAGGCTGTCCGCACCTCCGATTAACGCGGTTGGCTGCGTACGGCGCGAAAGAAGTTCAACTACACTGTACACACACACAAATAAACAACGTCAAACACAAGCCATAATGAATCTCAGTGGACTCTCACTTGGTTAAATAACAGATGCGAATCGATAAGACTGCATCCCGATCGAATGCAATCTGGTGAAAGGACGCCAAACGCAGCCATTCACCTCAGCACCTTGATCGCCTGGTCACTGTCCGTGAATCAAAAAGACATTCAAGCGACATTTCACCCGGTTAAATGTAAGACGCCGACGAGCAATAATAGAATGTACCTCACTCACCCCTGGTTACATGTGTTGTAAAACTCGGGCCTTCGGTAGAGGCCTGCCGTGCCTGAATGCGGCCAGCTAGCCAGCGCACGCGTGGCACCGGCGACCTCCAACCCCTCCCAGTTGCGGTCGTAGACCAAACAAATCGAAAAGCACACAACAGAAGAGAACAACAATTCGATTAATCGCGACACAACGCTTCGTTAGTTCCGAGTGCGCACGGCCAAAGAAACGCGCCGCCGCAGTTTTGAGCCGTCAGCCTCTTCCCGCTCAGAGCCCCGCGGGCTCCTCATCACGTGGTTCGGGGGGATGGGGGTGGGGGCGGCAAGACCCGAGCAGTCGATGCACCGAGTGAGTCGACTCCTGGACGTGTTCAGCACGCGCTCGGCAATCGATTGCTTTGTGTCTTTGCATTGCAGCGGGGGGGGGGTGCACCTATCTCGTGGTGCATGAATAAGGGCCGTTGCCCGAAACGGACTTTAATTCTGTGTTTGGTACTGTATGTGCTGTACGTTATCCGTAGATTGAGTGGGCGGAGCGGTAGAATAAGTCTACATTATAGACTGCCAGTGCGCTGCGCTCATTCAGGTTAAGAACCAGGCTACAGTCTACATTATAGACTGCCAGGACACTCACTCCGATTAATAACCAGGCTACAGTCTACATTACTGTTTTTTTATTAACTTTATTTTTATTTTTCTACTACGTGACTTTACTGAAAGAACCAAAGAATATCTGTTCGATTCCCGCTCACGGCCAACACCGGTGACGATTTTCTGAACCGGTCCTGGGCCTCCCCCAATAGGTCGACTCAGCCTCAAATGAGCACCCGGTGCGGTGTGTCGTAAATATCACCACTGGAGAGACAAAGGTGGCCGGGCGTGGTGCTGGCCACCCACCCCCTCGTGTGCCGTGCCGACCTTCACAGGTGCTGCTGCTCGCTTACAGCACTTGCCCCTACAGTCTGTTAAGGCTATACGGGGGATCTTTGTATATTGAGTGAACTTCTTTCGCACCGTACGTAGCCAAACGTGCTGATAGGTGCTGGGGAAGGACAACTAAACGAAAAAAGACAATGTAAAAAAAAACGACTTTGTTAAGTTTAATATGTTTACCCACAGAGGTCGCCGGTTCGAGTCTATTTCCCGGCACGGCAATTGAATAAATGGGGAAACGTGAAATCCCTCCGCCTCTGTCAATGCAGTAGCATTGATGGGTCCACCAGTGGACCGACAGGTCGCGTGTGGGTGGGGTAAAGTGTCTGGCCAGCGTGGAAGAGTAGGCCAAATATCGTCTTGAGGGGCTCTCTAAAACTCCTTGTGGGGGCCTTTTCACCAGCAGTGGCGTGAGCTGACACTTGTAGGGCTGCTTGTATAATTTACGAGCTGTACTACCCGGCTTCGCCCGGGACTTGGATTCACCACACCCGGCCGCCTTTGTCTCCATAGTGGCGATGCTCACACACATACTCGTTTGAGGCTGAGTCGACCTAGGGGAGGCCCAGGACCAGTTAAAATAATCGTCACCGGTGAGCGGGAATCGAACTCGGGTCGCCGGGTTCGTAGCGCAGCGTAGCGCTACCCGCTACACTACAATGCGTGACGCTTCCACGTGCGCGGGTCACATGACAGATGTGACGTCACAGATCACTCGCCGTGCAAAATATAAATGCATTATTGAGCTCCCCCCCCCAAAAAAAAACCCACAAAAGTGTATTTTAATAATGTTTGCATGGTGTACAGTCTGGAAAGTACCCACATGGCAAATTTCAAGTTTGTTGCATGTCGGGAAGTACGCTAAACATTTTGAACAGACACACGTAATCACAACTTTGCCTTTTATATTTATGGAGATTACAGTGTAGGTATTTGAGTTTATTCATCTAATCATCCACGATCTATTCCCTGCTGGATAAAGGCGTCGCGTATCTCACGCTGTCATGTAATGTGCAGCAATTAATACAGCTCCTTGCACACGAGATCCATAGATCCATTCATCACTCCATCTCCTCTTCTTACGTTCTTTCTTCTTCGGCTGTCGTTGGACTCGGCCATCGGCTAGCAAATACCTTCTAACGACGTGTCCCACGTAACTAACCGAGCCCACTTTATCTTCTTCACAACCAACATTGTGTATGTCCTCGAGTCCATGTTCCTGTTTCTGTCTCAATGTAACACAAAAGAGTTTTTCAGTTTTCAGTTTCATTTATTTGGTATAGCCCTGTGAGCCATTCGGCTCTTGAATCGGGTGCAAGCGCAACAAACAAAAAACTAAAACATGAACAAGAAAACATCTTAAAGTGACTATGCGCAAACAGAAAAATCCAGGAAAAAACTGCAAAGTCTTCCAGAAGAAAAAGCACCGTTCACCAACGCTGTGTGCAAAAATCCCAGTGGGACGCAAGTCAAACAACAACAACCACAAGACAACTTAGATTAAAGACATTATTCTAACTCCGTACTACAACAAACAAACATGGCCAAACCAAAACACTTTTCGAAATCATCAAAATAAAGCCATGAAAGCAATGTAACAGTGATCATAGAAACTGACCGAAATTTCACAATAAACGACATAAACAACATGTACCACCAAACCCTGTAGCCATAGCTGGCTGCATGAGTCACTCCACAACAGCAGGAGCATCAGTCGGAGTATCAACATTTTTCAAATGCACCTTTAAAGATCAGCACACTAAATGAAAACACAAGATCATACGTTGCAGCGTTCATCCGGAACGAAAACATTTGATTTTAAGCCATTTTAGACTCGATGTAACGCTCCATGCATTGTTTTTCTTCGACAATGAAAATCTATTTCTCTTTAACAATATCCCCAATTTCTGATCTTCGTCATCGCGGCAACGTGAGTTGAGCGTGGACAATTAGAGCCGTTAAAAAGATTGTTTAAAAATATATAAATGTTTTTCTTTTTAATGATAGAATATAGTATTGTCATCAGTATGACATACCTATACCAAGTTTGCAGTCGATACGACACTGGGAATACGGTTGAAATTGAGTTACAAGATTTTTTGTATACGACAACACAGAGTAAGTTAATTAAAAGCGTGTAAAAAGTTTTTTAAATGTTTTGGATTTTTTATGATAGAATATCGTGTTGTCATAAGTATGACATACCTATACGAAGTTTGCAGTCGATAGCACATTGGAAAGTGTGTAAAAATTGAGTTACAATATTTATTTTTTGAGGATACAACAGACGAAGTGAGTTAAAAAAAAAAACGTGTAATAATAATAAAAAGGGGGTCTTACTGGCACGTTCAGTCAGCAGACCTGTCAACCCATTCGGTTTACCCCGTATTCTTGCACAGGGAAATTGAGATTTCAGGTCCATATGGCGCACAGCCGTTTCAACATGGGCAACAACGAAAACATAATTTGTCTCTTTGTTATAGATTTGAAGTTTTCGTGACTGCAAGGATTCATACTCTTAGGTTTTGTCGGTAAAGTCACGTAGGTAAAAATAAAAAAAATAGAAATAAAATAATATTTGTATTACTTATTTTAACCTACGTGACTTTACCGGAATAAATAAATAATGGGAATAAAATAGTAATATTTGTATTATTTATTTTTATTTTTACCTAAGTGACTTTACCGAAAAAACCTAAGAGTTTGTCTGTGTTTCTCCCTTGTGATGGGACTTTGTACGATGAACGTTGAGATTTATATGGGCACGGGGTGACCAATAAGGTTTAAATTTCTCTATAACAAGGAAGGCACTAATTAGGGGTTGTCAGGTATGCTTTCCCCGCGTTACCTACTAAATATATGAAATACAACTGTGACAAGAATGATCAAGGTAGTTTGTATTCGTGCTCACGATTACCCAACAACTAGAAGGAATCCGCTTGCAAGCTAACCCGCGCTGCAACTGGGAATCGATAAGAATCGATTCCGATCTAAACTAAATCGTTAAGTCGATCTAAACACGTAAGACCGCTCAGCCAATCAGCGACGAGGAACAGATGGGCGCGCGGAAACTTCCAGAAGCGTCGACCCCCCCTTCCTCAACCCCCCTCTCCAGCCCCGCCCACTCCCCCCCACCCCTCTCCAACCCCGCCCGCTCCTCCCAATCCCCCCTCCTCCTTCTCCATCCCAGCCCAATTCTCCCCCTCTCGCCACTCGAACCTCTCTAACCACGCGAGATGTCTCCATCCCAGCCCAATTCTCCCCCTCTCGCCACTCGAACCTCTCTAACCACGCGAGATGTCTCCATCCCAGCCCAATTCTCCCCCTCTCCAACCACGCGATATGTCTCCATCCCAGCCCAATTCTCCCCCTCTCTAACCACGCGATATGTCTCCATCCCAGCCCAATTCTCCCCCTCTCTAACCACGCGAGGTGTCTCCATCCCAGCCCATCCCCCGGCTGTCCGGGCCACGTGACGCAGAAGCGCGAGGAGCTGTCCAGAACGCTCTCGGCTCGACCCCTAAGCCACGTGACCCCCCACCCCCTCTCGCCCCCCCCCCCAACTACCGCCCCCCATCAATGTTCCGCTCCCGGCCCACGTAAGAAGAATCAGAAGTATAGAGTATTTGGTTCTTTCGGTAAAGTCAAGTATATAGAAAATATTTTTATTCATAATTTTGTAATTATTTTTATTTTCTATCTACGTGACTTTACCGAAAGAACCAAAGAATATTAATTCCTGCAATCACGAAGTTTTAAGTCAGAATCAGAAGTTTGTTTAACCCGAAGGCTTTCGCGACCCATGTCAACGAAAGGTTTTTTTGGGAGGTGGGTGGGGTTAGATCGGTTAAATATAAACCCGCCACCACGGTTTAACAACGCATATATATATTTACGCGATCTAACCCAAAACAACCTTTATTATTAATCAGAAGTTTATTTTCCGAGTACTGTAAAGGCAATTGAAGGTGGCAGACAACATCAAGACCTTCCACAATTATGGAATTAAAAAAAACAAATATACGTGATAATGACAGCAATTATGTTGTAAAATGAATGCACAGTTTAAATGAAAACAGAGGTGACAATGGAGATGCCAGCAGACGAAACTAGGCGTTTCCAAAACCTTGGGGCAGCTGCATTCAATGCTTCTGAACCAAATTGCGTGCGAAATCAGGGAACTATTAATGATACCGTGTAAGGTTCCGCCCATTCCCTGGCGTTTATACAACAAAATAATTTGGTGGTGTACCAGCTCAGGTAACAAAAACATCTCAAAAGCGTCCGTTCATAGCACTGTGTTGAACTTTCTTCACAGCACATGTAAGCCAGAAAGCTAGTTGATAATAAGCATTGGAGACAGTTTCTTTACACTTTGGGGAATAAAAAAACAACTTGGATGAAAAAAATATAAATAGGTCTTCTTGGTTCTTTCGGTAAAGTCACGTAGAAGAGAAGTAATAAAATAATAAAAATAAAACATAATAAAATTATTCTCACGACGTTTCGGCCACAACGCAAGCAGCCGTCCTCAGGTGAAAACCAGGTCCGTCGAGGCGACAGAGTTTGAATGAGAATAATTTTATTATGTTTTATTTGTATTATTTTATTACTTCCCTTCTACGTGACTTTACCGAAAGAACCAAGAAGATGAATCCCTGCAATCACGAATGCTTTAAATCAAAATTTAATATAAATAGGCTTTACCCTTCCCTGCAATAATACAGGTTCTAGATTTGAAGCTTTCGTGACTGCAAGGATTCATACTCTTTGTTTTTTTCGGTAAAGTCACGTAGGTTAAACAATCAATAAAATAAAATAAATGAAAACAACTAAATCGTTTAACCTACGTGACTTTACCGAAAGAACCAAAGAGTAATAATACAGGTGTTAAGATGTTCAAACACCAATCGATACCAATGCAAGGCAGCAAGGGTCCCATAGATAAAATCAGCAGTTTTAAAATGTTTTAATTGATATGCATATTCAAATAAACCAATCCCTATTAAAAATGGCATGATAAATTGTTGCAGGCACATTGCATGATCCTGCTCGATCACGTGACGCTCTCAGGCAATTCGACTCCTCCCCCCCCCCATTTCACTCCCCTCCCCGTCTCCTAGCACCACGTGACTCTTTCCCCCGCTCTCCCTCCCCTCAGGTATCACGTGACGAGCCCCCACAACCACCCCCCCCCCGCCCTTTCGTCTCACGTCGCCAGTCGCAAGCAGCAGCGTCCGCCATGCAAGCGTCCCGTGGGCTCGCCGGTTTCCTCGCCAAAGTGCGTAAATGGTCTCGCGTTCCGTCTCGGTGGTAGCGCGTCCGTCTTCTGAAGGCACGCTTTCATGCTAACACGCCTCGTGGTGCCTTTAATTCGCGTTGTAACTCGTAACTGCGTTGCGTGAGGCCTAGTGATCGCCTAGCCGGCGGGCAGGCTTTTTTGAGGCCTAGCGACAGCATGGTTGGCGCGGTCAGCGGTGTCGTCGTGGTGTATCGGTTGCCTTAAAGTATTTTTCGCAGGTTTATAACTTGAGTTGGTGCGTGCCTAGCAGCGTTTCCACGCAGCGCCGAGCTGCCAAATTTGTAGAGAGACCGACTTTTGAAAGCTTTAAAGAGAAATGCGAGAGTTCGCTGTGCGGGTGCGTGCGATCCACGTGGTGGCGAGGGCGAGCAAAGGACTACGCGAGGGGTTTAACCTTTGCACTTTCAACTCTTGTCAAATATATTTAGTTAAACTATACATCTTTGAGTGCGCGTACAACGATTGATTCGGTTACACATTTAGTGTGCGGCCTCAGGTCCGTGGAACTCGCGCCGCCACACGTGGTCGGGGGAAGGGAGTGCGGACCGGACTCGCCTGTGACCTTGGGGCCATTGTGTGCCACATTTACGGCGAGGTCGGCCTCGCGGGGGTCAGCGAGTCCATGGGCCTTTCTAGAGAGACGAGGTGAAGCCCTCCCGAGGTGCATCGCACGTCCGAGCGGCGTTGATGCCTTGTTGCATAAGCTGCGCCAAGAACTAAAAGGCGCAATTACACAATGGGGCTGATGTAAGAGGCCTGCAATGGGGGGCTGACTCGTCTTTCTGCGTGTAGCAGCGGCCTTGAGTCATTAATTCACTGTGACATAGCATATTTTAGTTGTATTTATTTCATTTGGGAGTGCTTAGTGATGCATTTAAAATTCCTGACGTGATCTATTTTGTGTGTGTTACTTTCTAGGGGCAATGGAGTTCTATGCACCAAGATGTTCTAAAAGGATTATCACGCAGGCAGTATGCGTAAGTATTACGTGAAGGTGATATTTTAAACTTTTTGGGATTTATATAATGAGCCTTATGAACTCAATTAAAAACGTCACTCATCACTGAGAAATAATTAAAGTTGGTTTTTCGTTTGTACACGAAAAACATTAATACCTTCAACTTACTAAAAATGATCTTAATTTCAGTATAATTTTGACGATTTAAATAGACTTTAATAAAATTGACTTAAAACGTGCGTTTTTTGTCCATGGCTCAAGTGGCCTTAATTCAAACTAATGTGCCATGCCTCCATATTTACCCCCCCCCATATTTCAGTGGCACATTCCGTACCATGGTTCATGTAACAGAACCAGAGAAAGACGGTTGAAGTATTTTTAGGTGACAGTGCAGTTCAACATCATAGACTGGTCAGATTCGCCAACTTTTCTCCCAAATGTACAGTCACATCAGCGCGCCCCATCCTGCTGTGACTTTAACTTGGGAATATCAATATGCAGACTTTGGCACGGAAAGCTGAGCTTCTCCCCTCGGTGGCCTGTACTTTAAGACTGCGACATAAAAACCACAATATCCGGTTTGATCAACACTGAGTGCCTTGCTTTCCATGTTGACAGGAACATGCTTTGTGTTAACTAGCAATGGATTTTGCAGGTCGGAGGCAATCCGCGGAGCGGTGATCGGCATCGACCTGGGCACCACCAACTCCTGCGTGGCGGTGATGGAGGGCAAGCAAGCCAAGGTGGGGCGTACGAACTTCACTGCATTGGACAAACCCACTTGAAGTTCATTGTCCGTGAAAATAATTCTGAGACTTTTTGTTACAAAGTGTGAAAAACGTTACTGATAATTACGAGGAATTCTTAAAGCATAGTTTACGGTTCTAACATGAAAAACACGAGAACATGTACTTGAAATTCGATGTTTTTGTGTGGAAATGTATTTTTTACAACAAAAATATCTGCACCAATAATGCAAGTTTTCTGCCCACATTTAAGTTATTGACTAAGGTGACCTTGTTCCCATCTAACCCCATGTCCCCATCTTTCAATCTCAATACCACACTTCATAAAATGATTAATGTCAGAAGAAGATGATTGTTAAGTTTACCTTCTCGGTAGTATATTGTGACTCCAGTGCAGTTCAACATCATAGACTGGTGAGATTCCCCAACTTTTAACCCAAATGTACAATCACAGCAGTGCTCCCCATCCTGTTGTGACTTATTTTGGGAATATAAACCTGCAGACTTTGGCACGGAAAGCTGAGCTTCTCCCCTCAGTGGCCTGTACTTTAAGACTGCAACAGAAAATATAAAAATATTCAGTGGTACAGTGGTAATACTTGTGCCTCATAAGCAAAAAGGGCCTGGATTTCATCCTGAGTCAGGCACCTATGTGTGTGGAGTTTGTTCTCCCCCTGGTGTGCATGGGTCTCCAGGTTCTCTGGTTTCCTCTCACAGCTGAAACAAATATACAGTGTAATTGGTATTGGCCAAACATCCTAAGTTGAAAGAGTACTTGCAAATCACTCTCTTGGGATAAAACAGAAACATTTCCCCTTCTGCAGAAATTTGGCAGCACCATCTTAAAAGTTTTGGCCATATTCTTTAGAGATGTCCTCAAACCTATTGAATAATAATTAACAGAGCACTTTGCTTTGATGGTGGGGTCAGGTGCTGGAGAATGCGGAAGGCGCCCGAACGACACCATCTGTGGTGGCCTTCACCGCTGATGGCGAACGACTGGTGGGTATGCCCGCCAAGCGGCAGGCCGTCACCAACCCAAACAACACCTTCTATGCTACCAAGCGTCTCATCGGACGCCGCTTCGATGACTCCGATGTGCAGAAAGACATGTGAGTGGTGACGGTGGCACAGTAATCTCTCGGTTAACACCCTCTCTTTCTCGAAACATTCTTGCTTTGAAACTTCTGCCAGTTTGCACCTTGCTGCTTATCTGGAAAATTTAGAATCATCCAGGTGTTTCACTTTGCATATAAACTTAAATGGTTAGTCCGGTAGATATTTAGTTTTTTGATTATTAGATGAACAACTAGTTAAAGATAGGCACTGCACATAGATAAAGATTGCCCATAGCACAGAGGCACTGCACTTACAGAGTGGCATAAATTAAATAACTTTCCACATTTATCATGAATATTGCTTTATTACAGAATTTGCATTTTTGCCAATGGGTCGATTCTGAAGGTTTATTGTCAAAAAATTTCACAACCATTATTTACACGTCTCTTATTAGAGGCAGTAACTAATACATTTCTAGTTCCTTGTGCGAGGTTGAAAGTTATCTATTTGGTTGTGCTCTGCAGGAGTAACTTATCGTACAAGATAGTACGGGCGTCCAATGGGGATGCTTGGGTGGAGGCCCACGGGAAGGTGTACTCTCCCAGTCAAATCGGGGCCTTTGTGCTCTTGAAGATGAAAGAGACCGCTGGTTAGTAGTGCACATTTTACACGATAACACGTGCATGCTGTAGTGGTTCATTGATTATGCAGTGTGTTGGCATAGTTATGTTTTATGTCGTTAGCCTTAAATTCATAGCAGATGCATGACTTTCAAATTCTCTGAGGCTTATGTGACCATCTGTGGTTTGTTTTTTCAATGCAGAAAACTTCATGGGAACGTCCGTGAAGAATGCAGTGATAACAGTGCCAGCATACTTTAATGACTCGCAGAGGCAGGTGAGCGATGACGTTTCATTATGTTATTTTGGTTATCAGCACCTACAATTCACAGTACACTCAATACCTGATTGTCCAGGGTAATGGGAGGTGGGCTTGGGGAGGTTCTTCAGATAAAACAAGGACATGGCTAATGTGAAACATGTGCGAATTAAGCTATAACCACATGTATTGTTTACCTAGAATTTGTCAATTGTTTTTGTTATTTCTGAAATCAATTTATTTGCAGCCATATTTTCAGTCATGTGGGCATTGAGTCACTGACCCTCAACGGGTAAAGAGCAGCGAATAAACCAGCGTGCCTGTAAGCTTTTTTTCAGTAAAAAAATTCAACCGCAGTTACTTCGCCCATAGATAATTGAGAGTTATCAAATCTTTTAGTTTCCATGTGCTCAAAAGTTTTATGTGTGTTGTGGTGTGTGTTATGGTCTGTCAGGCAACAAAAGATGCTGGACAAATCTCTGGCCTGAACGTGTTGAGGGTGATCAATGAGCCAACTGCAGCTGCCCTCGCCTACGGTCTGGACAAGGCGGATGACAAAGTGTAAGAAAATGACGTCGCCACTGGCCTCTTCGCTTCCCAACTAGGCACAGTCGCGTCCATTTTTCGACGACGTCTTTCCCTTGCCTGTGCAATGATGATATATTGACACAGCATTCCAAATAAACACAATTTTTGTGGAATATTTAAAGTTTATGCTGAGCGCAGGCAAGGAGGGATTGTCCAGGAATCGGTGTGGTGCAAGGTTGTGTTTAGCCACAGAGGATTGTGGAGTTGTAAGGCCATTTACACTTTAAACAGCTTGGTTGTACAGAGATGGCTTAAAGTGGCATCTGGCACGCTCTGTAACCATAACTATAATCCATAAAATGTGCAAAGTCACTGTGAAATCTACATCGCCACTTGGAAATGAGATGGAATCTCACTTGACTTGTTTCTCATTCTAGATTGACAGATAACATTATGAGACCAGAAGTCTGTTTCAAGGGAGACTTGCATTTAGATGAATGGCAAAATAGCAAACTAATTTAAATGTGTAAACGCACAAGAACAACTGTAAAATTTAGCAGTAAGAAAAACACTTCTAACCAGATTTCTATTAATAAGGAATATTGGTCTCATAGTAGCGTACTGTTTTACGTAAAAGTCGTATATGATTGTAAATGGAAAAATTTTAATATTTAATATATAGAAACATCCTCAGCTCTATTGTAATATATAATGAAATTTTAATTTATATAGCATCTAAAAGATTCAGATGTTGTACATAGCAACCTGTCTCTCAAGGAAAAAAGTTAAATGGAAAATATAAAAAAGTAACTAAATCACAAAACCATCGCACGTTTGGCAGATTAAACACCCGCACGGTCATGTTAATGAGTTCCTCCTGCACGCTTCTGCTGCTCCAGCATTGCCGTGTACGACTTGGGAGGAGGCACCTTCGACATCTCCATCCTGGAGATCCAGAAGGGGGTGTTTGAGGTGAAGTCGACCAATGGAGACACCTTCCTGGGTGGTGAGGACTTCGACAACGCCCTGCTCAAGTACATTGTTAAGGAGTTCAAGCGCGAGGTGAGTCCCCCCCCCCCTCATCAACACCTCATTACGCATTCCTATGAGTCACCGCTTCATGTCTCTGAATATTGTATGGGTCACTGGTAGAGTAGGCTTGTGACTAGTGGTCACGTTCCATCTCACAACCTCCGATCCCCCTTGTCAAGTCCGTCTCTCGAACCAGACCGGACAAATGTTGCTTTTCTGTCACAGCTCCTGCCATCTGGAATTAACTTCCTCTCTCACTACGCATGAAGACTTTTCTCAAATGTGGCTCACCTGGTACGGGGATATACTTTGAGGGTCCCCGATTCTGATAACTGCTCTGCTTGAGGATTCATTCAAGTGTCTTGGGATGCAGCTGCATTTTCTTTCGGTGCTTTATTAATTGAATTTCTTGTTTGTCTTGAATTGTGTGTGTGTGCGCGGTGCAGTCCGGCGTGGACCTCACCAAAGACAGCATGGCCCTGCAACGTGTGCGGGAGGCAGCCGAGAAGGCCAAGTGTGAGCTCTCCTCCGCTCTGCAGGTACTGCACACTGGGTGGAATCATCACACCACCTAATGTATAGCAGCAGTAGAACACATTCCTGCGGATGGAGCTGGTAGGAACGTTGGGTTGCTCGGTCAATGGCCAGGGTCAACGGCGGCGTGGTATGTTCCACAAATATGCCCAACTGTGAGGGCGGGCATAAGCCGGCGTGAGTAGGTTAAACGTTGAGTTTTATAAGGGCACCACGGGGTGACCAGCCCCTCCCCACCCAGCCCCACCCCCCACCCAGCCCCACCCTCCCCACCCAGCCCCACCCATCCCATTTTTGCATGCACGACGCGCTGGTGGAACCACGTGGTTCCTACCAGTATAACAGAGTGATTTTCATCAACTGCTTTCTCAGCGATGGCTCTGGGATATCGTTCAATATTAAATGTTTCATTCAGGTTTTTTTGGAGTGGAAATATAATTCAGTAAAGTTGATTGAAAAGCATTTGAAATTCCATTTTTTTTATGTAGTGGTTCAGCATGTTTGTCGATTACATCCACAAGCTATATTTTGAGATTTTAAATTCAATCATTTCTTAATTCATTGTTTTGGAATATTTACCAAAGTTTTCACCCACATAATAAAATATCTCTTCACACATTGGATGCAACAAGCCCCGAATCGTACGGTCACTGCTGCATGCTCCGTTGTGCGGTGACATTCATTTTTGGGAATATTCACTTGCAGCTTCAAATCTAGAAAGGAAACTGAGTTCACTATTCGGTGGCCTGTGCTTTGAACTTGCTACAGAATATATTTTTATCCCTCAAAAGTAAACCACTGTATTCAGGACAATATATAAAACGGGGTGGAAGTGAGGTGGTGCTTTCGTTTGCGCAGTGAGCTATGAACCCGGCCACCTATGTTGCATGGAGAGGCCGTCATCCAGTGTTATCAAATTCGTACAAGTTTTTATCAAAATAAGCTAATTTGCAGCACTTTGTAATTATTGATATGAATGTTAAACCCAATAAACCGGCATCTTATACATCTACTTGCTTAGGTTTTTTATCCCCGGCTGCATTTAAGAAACTTGTGCCGCCTACCTTTTGCAGACTGACATCAACCTGCCGTACCTGACGATGGACTCATCGGGCCCCAAGCATCTCAACATGAAGCTGACGCGGTCGCAGTTTGAGAACATTGTGGGCGATCTGATCCGCAAGACCATCGCTCCCTGCCAGAAGGCCCTGCAGGACGGCGAGGTGGCCAAGTCTGACATCGGCGATGTCATCCTTGTTGGTGGCATGACCCGCATGCCCAAGGTATGGTCCGCTGCAGGGTCTTGCATTAATAACCACAAAAGTGAGACCATAGTTTAAACGTTTTTTTCCCCCATTGCAATGTGTTTGTGTGTGTGAAACCTTGGTCATCAATGCAGAACGTAGAAGAAAGATCTCAGCTTTTGAACTGTAGTACTGAAGAGAAGACTTGCATATCCCATGGACATCATTAAGAATCAATGAAAGTACTACAGGGGATTGGTGAAACGGCCAGAGCATATGCCTTAATAGACGGATGGAAACTAAATGATTATGGACACACAGCTAAGCATGATAGGGAAAATCTGCATTACCTTGATGTTTATATTTCAGCAGTACAACAATAAACTTTTCCTGCATTTCATTTTGCTTCCCACACCACAGTCCCCTAAGTACTTGGTTTAATTCCCGCTACGACAATGCAAAGTAGGCAACGTTATGACGATTGTTGTGTGGTGACTGCTAACGTAGATGACACTAACCGCTGGTTTGTCGTACGCATCTGCCCACCATGTCCACCCCCCCCCACCCTTTCGCTTGCCGTTCATTCTCCCCGCTGCAGGTCCAGCAGACGGTGCAGGAGGTGTTTGGTCGCGCGCCCAGCAAGGCGGTGAACCCAGACGAGGCGGTGGCGATCGGCGCCGCTATCCAGGGCGGCGTCTTGGCGGGCGACGTCACGGACGTCCTGCTGCTCGACGTGACTCCCCTCTCGTTGGGCATTGAGACCCTGGGCGGCGTATTCACCAAGCTCATCAACCGCAACACGACCATCCCCACCAAGAAGTCACAGGTGTGAATGTTTGCAAAAGAAATGGCACTTAAACTTCGAGTTGTTGTACTTGCATCGTGATGTGTGTTTAAGCACTTGCTGTTCAAACCCCCAATATCAATAGATAGAAACGCCTGCTATCCACTATTATCTTCACAGATAATGATGTCTTCATAAAGCGGTTGTAAATTCCATCCTGTTAGCATTAGACCGCAGATTGTTGTGCAGATATTATTGAAGTTATATTTGAAGGCGAACACATTTATTAAAATCCACTGTTTTGTGCCTCCCTTAGTGGTGTGGCTAAAGGGGCGTTTTTCTCTATACGGAAGACGGTTAACGTTAAAATATAAAAAATATACGGAAATACGTCAGCCCCGCAAAGGAATATACCAAGATATAATGGTAGGTTTTTACCCTTTTAACTGGTACAAAACTGACACCTTTATTCAAGGCATCATGTTTGCAATGACCACAACACAAGTAGTCAATAAAGCAAACAAAAAGAAGCAACTCTGATAAGGATAATAATATGCACTGTCCTTGAAGTTGATTGGCCCACACCCGAGACGGCTTTCTTTAGAGCCTAGTCCCCATTGGTGTAGGGCCAGATGACACGCCTTCTGGTGTCATCTGCCGTTTGTGCAGTGATGATTTAAACGATACAGCATTCCGAAAAAAATGTGGAAAACCAACAGGGTTATTCTGAGCACAAACTATGGCATAACTTCACAAAATATATCTCAAGAGGCATCCTCTTTGCCGAGGTGCATTGTCGATGTGACAGCTTCAGGTGGAACGTACCCTTTTTTGTTGCAGGTGTTCTCCACTGCCGCCGACGGACAGACGCAGGTGGAGATCAAAGTGTTCCAGGGTGAACGCGAGATGGCCGGTGACAACAAGAATCTGGGACAATTCACTCTGGTACAGACACGATGACCCAAAAAACTCCATGAAGATAAATGTGAAAAGGATTAATGTAGTAAATGAGTCTATTGGATTTCTGCTCTAGCTTTTTGTTTCTAACACAATTGTCTTCTGTTGGAATTACTTGGAACCGGTTGCATTTTGAGTTTCTCTAGAAGATATGCCTCTTAATGCGAGATCGTTCCTGATTGAATTTGGAGTAGTGAGTGGCAGATCTCAGGTATCCTATGTGCATTGGCTCCTGGACTCTGTATAAAATGGTTAAATTGAAGGCTTGTTTAGTATGGGTAAATATAATTTGGTGTGCTGCTCATTAGGGCGGTTTATAACATAAGGGCTTGCAGCCAGCAGAGCTAACTACATGTAAGTAGCCCTGGATACAACTGTTGAAGTGTGGCCTCCTGTTTACAAGGTCTCTTTGGAGGAACATTATACCTCTGACTAAGCAGATGACACAGAATAATAAAATGTCATTGGTAACTGATACAGCTATTTTCCTTCCTTCTGGCTGCGCTTGCCTTGGCAATGGAGAAGTAAGCCTTTCTATAGCATCGTCTATTTTTAAATATAAGGGCACGCAATGGACTTGACTCCCAATTGCACCGGGAAAGTAAATGGGTCGTGTCTTGTTTTGCTTCTGATGGCTTAGGTGGGCGTCCCACCAGCCCCGCGTGGGGTACCCCAGATCGAAGTGACCTTCGACATCGACGCCAACGGCATCGTGCACGTATCCGCCAAGGACAAGGGCACGGGACGCGAGCAGCAGAGTGAGTTTACCGTCTAAACAGTGCGTGGGGGGCGGGGAGAGGGGGGAGGGCATGACAGTGTGGGGTGATGGGCGGTTTGGTGGAGACTGGGTCGTACGCGCAGGCCTTTACACAGGCCATCTTCTAAGCTGAGAAGGGTAATTTGTCAGTTTGTGAGTTGTCTGTCGGTCACAACACTCAATTTTGTCAACATCGAGTGGGTTAATTTTGACTGGAAATAAACCGATCTATCGTAGTGATGATGTACTAAGTAGAATTCATGACATTTGACCTACAGCTAAAAATAACACGATTGAATATTTTTCACCGTGCTAAACTTATGGTCTTTTAGAAATTTCGAAACTTTTGAGATGGGAGTTGAAAATAGCAAAATAAACGACAGATGTTACACTTTCCAGTTATATCAACTAAAGATTTCATGATATAGCAATCCCCTTACTGTTGCCGTGTGTGGTTGTGCCTGCAGTTGTCATCCAGTCATCGGGTGGCCTCAGCAAGGATGAGATTGAGAACATGGTCAAGAACGCAGAAAAGTACGCGGAGGAGGACCGGAGGAGAAAGGTGCGTAAAGGATTCGGATTATTGTTGCGTGTTTTACCGAGGCCTCGTAACTCCTCAAGCTCTGGGAACTCGACAATGATGTTTAATATTTTTCGTCAACAGACTTTGAATTGTATGGTGAGTGTTAATCTCGACTGAGTCTTGTTCCCCTGTGCCTGTGGTGCACCCAGCCCAAAACATTTTGGAGGAGGCAAATAGTTTTCTAACCAAGAGTACTAATTTGTAAATAAGTTTTCTTAACTTTTAGGTTTTCCTGAAACCCCAACGCTAGAATCCTGTTTGAATGTACAGTCATACCCCGATTTATGTTTTCCCCTTTTCCATCGTTTCGCAAGTAAGTCACTTTATTAATTCTGCTATCCGATTTGCGTCCCTCAACCCCACCCATCGCTGACAGCATCCGTCCTTTCTTGTATCTGTCGTCTACCCTGTAAAATGCTTTGACGTTTCGATATTCGTCATCGCACCTTTCAGGAAGGCAATCCCTGACGCTAATTGGGGCATGATTTTATATTACAACAATACAGCCTTGAAAAATCACGATGGTCTTGCGTAAAAATGTGCGAGTGCTCCTGTCCGTTGATGCACGTTCAAGTGTGGCGTGCTCGATGATGTCACTGCTGCCCTTGGTGATGGCGCGTGTGGTCGTCGTGTCCTTGCAGGATCGTGTGGAGGCCGTGAACCAGGCGGAAGGCATCGTCCATGACATCGAGAGCAAGATGGAGGAGTTTAAAGATCAGCTTCCAGCCGATGAGGTATTCTTCACAATACTGCATTGTGTACCATTTATTAATTGTTTTGAATGACCAAAGTTTTCACCGAAATAATTAAATCACTCTAGATTGGAACGCAAATCCCAAAATCGTATGGTCACTGCAGCACGCTCAGTTGTGCAGTGACAATCACTTTTGGGAATATTCACGTGCAGTCATTGACAAAGGAAACTGAGTTCACTCCTTGGTGGCCTGTACTTTGAACCTGCTACAGAGTACATTTTCGAGTAATGCAATGTGCATTCAGCAATATGTAAAGTGAGGTGGAGTAGTGGCACGTTGCTTGGTGTGCACTGTATTGTGAATTTGGCCATGTCCGTTTGATTCTCGACCACGCCTAACATCAGTGGTGTGTGTCTGAGCTGATCTTTGACATGTCTCCCCCGCACCAACCACCATCCACAATTTTTTTCCTGACCCTTTGCTGTCAAAAACATATCCCTGTAAAACATACCACGGTAAATATATACCATGGTTAACCCGTACGTACAGCCTTGGTTTTGCTTAACCTTAGAGATTTGTCACATTCTGGGCGATTTGGTTATTGGCAAAGCGCGGAAAGTTCTATCTAAATTTATTTTTTGGACACTTATTTGTTTAGTGAATACTCTTTACATGTGAATTTCACACAAAGCACCAGATACACAAGAAAAATAATAACGTGGGAGTGATGGCCCCACAGCTTTGGAGCCTAAGGCCTGGGTGGTAGGTACATGTGTAACTAGTCACGGGTTAACCGCGATCATAACGAATTGGCCAGAAAGCTGCAGCGTTGATTTCCCTGGACATGGCTGACATTGCTGGAACTTGCAGGGGACATGTCTGTTGAACTATTTTCTCACCGTACGTCGCCAACCCTGATAATCGGAGGACGTAGCTGCATTTGCCCTCCCCCCACTGAGAACCATATTCCCAAATGATGGCGTATGTCTTGCTAACACACCTGTCGTCTCCCACACGTCTCTGCGTGATCCAGTGCACCAAGCTGAAGGAGGAGATCGCAAAGGTGCGGGAGCTGCTTACGCGGAAGGACACCGAGACGGGCGAGGCCATCAAGCAGGCGGCCTCCACCCTGCAGCAGTCCTCACTCAAGCTGTTCGAGATGGCCTACAAGAAGGCAAGTCGCTTTGCACGCACCTCTCGTCCGCTTTGAGTGGTGACATTCCGTGTGTTGAATATTGCAATCGCTGCTTTTTGAATACATTTCTCGGGTAACAGATGAATTCATCAATCGCTGTGAAACTGGTTTGTTATGCAACTACTTATGCGTGTGAGAATAGCTATCGACGATTTATGAAAAATTTTAATTTAATCATGCAAATGTTACATTTAGAATAATACTGTACAAATGATACAGAACAAGAAGTGGGACAAATTAGATGGTAAAAATTAGACAATTCTATTAATCAAATCTATCCTGGATGGTGTTTGACAATTTATCAAATTGCCGCTAGAGTTGACCCATTGCTCGCCCACTAACCATGTTTAAATCCTTGCGCTACAGATGGCGTCAGAGAGGGAAGCTGGAGGAAGTGGCAGCGGTGGCAGCGGCGGCAGCAGCGGCGGCAGCAGCAGCAGCGGCAGCCAAGAGGAGAAGAAAGAAGACAAGCAGTAACGCCAGTCAAACGCACGGATTACAATATTGGCGTTTGACTATGGACACCGGAACCCCCCCCCCCCCACACCGTTGTGTAGCGTTACGAAAATATAATTCCACTTGAGATTCATTCATTACATGAGAGTTGGTGAGCAGATGGGGACAGATGGTCACTTAACAGTGTTGTGGAAACGCAAACCGCTTGCGTAACTACAGCACTAATGATATAAAAAAAAGTACACGGCAGGCAACTTATTCCGCTGTTTATTTTCATTTTAAATTGACAGCATTTGTGATTGCACAGTCATTTCTATGGCCCGTTTCAGAGAAGAAAAAAGAGAAATATAATTTATTTTGCTGGCTTTTTTTACCGACGCATGTTTTGTGGCTAAAACAAGGGGGGAAGGCGCAGGTAGGATGCTAGTTTTTGAAGGCGCTTACACACGGACGCTGGCTGCTGTATAGTATATATCTGCAAATCATTGGACCTATCTACAGCTTGCGCTTGTGTGATTGGGGCACTGTTGGCGATGTGGAAGTGAGTGGAGGGGGAAGGGTATTAAATGGCCTTGTATTTACTGGTAGTAGGTCTGTGCTCTGTACAGAGTTAGATACTTTTTTTAAGTGTATTGTTGGTGTCTGCTACATTACTGCCTATTATTGAGGCAATACTGTATTCCAACGCACTTGTACGTTTAAATGTGATTACAAAATAAAGGTGATGCATCGTGTTATGAGCACATCGTCTCTTGTAATAAAAGTTACTGTGCAGGGTGCAAATTGTGTATCAGTATTTTATTGTGCAAATCTTGCATTTACAAAGATTGTGTTACTCTGCGCCTATCGAATCAAAATAAAATTGGCGTTTACAACCCTTTTGTCAATACACTGTAGAACACATTCCTACGGAGGGAGCTGGTAGGAACGTTGGGTTGCTCGGTCAATGGCCAGGGTCAACGGTGGCGTGGTGTATTCCGCAAATATGCCCTACAGGGCGGGCACAAACCGGCGTGAGTAGGTTAAACGTTGAGTTTTATAAGGGTGTAGTACCGTTGAGGACGCGTGGACACCCGAGTAGAGGCACACGTATTTATTTCACAACAGTCACTGGGGACATACAGTACTGGAGGGGGTATCAGCCCCCTCACCCGGATAGCTGGGAACACACGGCTAGCTACCCCTAGCCTGCCTCCTAATCCTCCAAATACTGGGCTAGGGGAGGCTGTCTGGCCCGACACTGGTCAGTCGGGCTACGGTACCCGGAGTCCCAGAGTCCTGGCTCTGGTTCACGGGACCACGCCGCTGGCTCAGTCCTGCGCGGCCCTGACAAGGGCGGCGTCCCAGGGGAGTCCAGGGCTCTAGCTAGGCAGTCTTCGGTCTTCAAGAGTTTACTTAAACATTCTGCCCCGAGCCCTCTGACACATCCCCCTTTATACTCCACCCCCGCTGAGGGGTGGGGCCCCGGGCTGCCTGGTGCGGACGTCGTTGAGAGCACCCCCCCCCGTGCACTAACGTAGCCCCGCCCACTGTGTTTGTTTCCCATAAGCTGCCATGCATAACGGCTCTCTCTAACACCCCTACACATACAGCTCCTCCGTAACACCCCTACAAGGGCACCACGGGGTGATCAGCCCCTCTCCACCCAGCCCCTCCCTGCACGATGGACGGACGGACGGACACAATAATCCCCTGTGGGCTAGTGGAACCAGTGGGTTCCTACCAGTATAACTGTTAATGCCTCACCACCCTCGTCAGTGTGCGTGGAAAGTTGGGAAAGATGCAGGGTCATAGAGGTACAATGTGTATTTTTCTCTGCAGTCATTCCTCGTGATCCGAGTAGAATGCACTTGAGGTTTGCACAAAACATTCCATATCACACTTGAGCATGATGCACAAACCTTGCACCGAAGTATAGGATGCAAACTGGGCTATGCCTGCTAATGACCGATACAGCAGTTAAATATTTTGTTCCAAGTGGACGTTCTTGTCCAGCACGAGAAGCGCTTTGGGAAGTCCGTGCGAAGCGATACCCGACATTGGATGTGAACAATCGAACACGATATTTAATTGCAAATTAGCATTGCAAGTTATCACGATTTAGCAATTCTATTTGAGCCCTCTGACGACTGAGATTCGACCATGTCCGTACAGTGCTCTCTAAACTGCAATGATTTCTGGTTGTCGAACGAATATGGAAGGTCACACTCATTACACAGTGCTTGCCACAAATGAACCAAAGTACGTTGCTGGTCTCGTCAAGGACCGGTCATCCTCGCAGCGGCCTTTAGCTCTTCATCGAACAAACACGGTCAGATGCGCTTCTGCGGCCGACTGGAACGCTTTTCCGATATTAGGAAGCCACTGGAGCTATGCACTTTTAAATCATCTAGATTGAAAACTACGTTCTTCAGCACTGATTTTTGTGTTTTGTTTAGTTGTCCTTCCCCCGCACCCCCGATTAGCACGGTTGGCTACGTACAGCCCGAAAGAAGTTCAATGCAGAGTACATGGAGAAATGGAGAAAGAAACGACGGCCCATAGGTGAACATGGGGGTGCCTGTAGGCTCCTATGGGGAAAATGGAATGCCCACAGACTAACCAGTGAATACGGAATTCTCCGAATGTATGGACTATAAGTGTTTCACTACTTTTAGTCTGACCTCGTAAAAAAATCAACCCTGAGGTTGAAAAATTAAAAATAGGTTTTACCGTTTGTCAATAAAACTGGCGTTAAGATGTTCAAACACCAAATAGATACATGTTTGCAAGGCATCTGGGACGCTCTTCTTTCCGATATTAGGAAGCCACTGAAGATGCGCACTTAAATCCACTCCTATATCCCCCCTCACCCATCATTTTTGATACCGTCCTGGCAAAAAAGGTCCCATAGATATCGCCCCAAAGGGTAATGAATCGAATCGCTAATTCGACCTCGCACGACACCGATTCCGGAATCGATGACCCCGGAAGTGCGCCAAGCACGTGCGCGTGTTGTGTTCGCGCGCGCGTCTCGCCACCACCATCATCATCTCCATCACCACCACATCGCCATCACCATCACCACCATCGCCATGGTTTACGCCGTCCTCATTCACACCGTGAGCTCCGCGGGCCCCTGCCGCGTCCTCTACTCGCAGGTGTTCGCCGCCGAGAAGCTCCAGGACGACGGCTGCGAGGGCGAGCGGCTGCGTCTTCTCCGCAAGGAACGGATGGCGGCGGTGGCGAGGTATAAAGAAGGCCTCTCTCTCTCGCTCTCTCATGATTATCGGGAAGTTACCTCGGCCACTCCGGGTCAGGCGGGAGATTCGTTGCTGTCGTGGTGTGAGATGGTGGTGGGCGGGGGGGGGGGGAGCGCGCTGGACTTCCTGAGAGGGTGGCCCTCTGGTTAACACGGAGGAGGCTTTCGCGAACAATATCATCCATAATACAGGGATTGTTTTGGGTTAGATCGCGTAAATATAAATGTCGTTAAACCCGCCACCAGCCGATGCAGCCAATTGGTAATGTTTGTCACGTAAACGGAACGTGGCCAATTCGTTACTCGTACAGCACACCGCTTGTGTGTTGGAGAGCAAATCCACAACATTTACAATCTTGAGTACGACGTTTCGCCAGCAATCACAACTAGCTTCATCAGGCGGACCCCGCCCGCCCCCTCCACGCCTTTGTTAACCCATCGGCATAAATTGGTGCTCCGTCGGTAGTCGATCGGCGGTGGCTGGCGTGGGAGAGGATGCCAAATATCCTAGTGAAAGCCATTCGGCCAACAGTGAGACATTAATTGTCAGAGTTCGATGTATAGGGTTTATGGGTGGGAGTTAGGGATATGAGAAAAGGGTTTTGTGGATGGGGTTAGAAACGAAAGTTCCCGATATTTGTCTTTTCGCGCAACTGTGGGGCCCGTAATCGTGGCCTCCACGCTGTCCGTGCTGCGTTGTGCTGTTGGTCATGGCAGCCGTCTCGGCCTGGCCACATTGGCAATGTCAGACCGATGTGGCGGCGTCGTCACACCGATGCACAGGCCCTTTGTGTTCATCCACACGCTGCACGAAGGCCTTCCCACGCCGTGTCGGTCATCGGGGTTGTTTGACCATACTTCACCACGCCGGTCAATGCGAGACCGTGCGGTGGGCCGATGGTCTTGGCAAGGACTTCATCATGCAGCAGTGGATGGCGACAAATGACATCTATTTCGATTTAAAGCTTTCGTGACTGCAGGGATTCATCTTCTTTGTGCTTTCGGTAAAGTCACGTAGAAGGGAAATAATAACATAATAAAAATAAAACAATAAAATAATTCTCACGACGTTTCGGCCACAACGCAAACAGCCGTCCTCAGGTGAAGAACAGGTCTGTCGGGAAGACAGACGCTGTCTTTCCGACAGACCAGACGCTGTCTTCCCGACAGACCTGTTCTTCACCTGAGGACGTCTGCTTGCGTTGTGGCCGAAACGTCGTGAGAATTATTTTATTATGTTGTATTATTATTTTATTATTTCCATTCTACGTGACTTTACCGAAAGAACCAAGCAAATGACATCTAGCTCCGCGAAGTACACAGCGTGTAAACGCTCACTCAAGCTGTTCGAGATGGCATCTTGACTCGAGTACCGGCCGGGGCAGTTTGTCACGCCGGTGACGGCGACACGACCAAGGATGAATGAACCGTGAACCGTACACACACACACAGATACACACGACGCGGATAACACAGTTGTCGCTCTCCTGCCCACTTTTCGTTATCACTGGAGTGGCGGTGCAGCGGCGTGAACCCCACTTGCCCGAGGTTGATTCCCAACAATGGCTAACATCATTGGCGAGCGATAGATAGCTCACCACTTTTTTGTATTATGTATTTTTTACTTATTGTGGTGAGCCCTCGAGCCCCGTACAAGGCGCCGATGGTTTCTGGGGGGGGGGGGGGGGGGCGTGGGGGGGCTGTTCGCGCTTCAGAACCATACTTAGGCGGGGAGTGGAAGGCTCCATGCCCCGGTGGGGATTCTCCGTCGGGGGGGAGGGGGGGCAGTGAGGGCTTTTATAAATATGGGGAGGGAAGAGGGGGCGGTGAAGAGGTAACCAGCGTTCTAAGGGGAGGCCCGGTGTGGTGCCGCGAGGGGGGGCGGTGGAACACTCCATAAATCATAAAACATCCACGCAGCATGATGGTTGGGGGTGACAACCTCTCCTCGATTCTGGGTCCATCTCACCTGAGCTGCCCGCTCCCGTCTCCTGCTCCCTGACTTGTCCACCTTTCCTCTCGTTTTAAACTTCGAAGGTAAGTAGACAACCTGGCCTCGAATTCCCATTGGTTATCGCAACTTCTAACATGTAAATATGCCAAGTCAAAACTTGACTTAGGCACCTGTGGGATTTAGTTTTTATGGTGCATTGTAAATACCCGAGGCTCAGTCAGAGAGTAGGGAAACTTTAGGATTGTTATGGTTCAGTGGTTATTGCCTGAATATAATAGAGCACTTGTGAGATTCGTGAGGTGCATTGTTTATGCCCGGGGCTAAATGAGCCAGTCTATGGCCCCATCTCCAACTACAAACGTTGATCTCAGTGGTTGATATTTGAAGCGAGTCCGTGTTGTGCTCTGTGGCAACAGGGGATAGATTTACAAGTTGAATTGCATTGTCATATTTTATTAACAAAGGATTGAGCTACTGTTTGTGATTGCTGACATTACCTATAAATTATTCTACTTGGTACACGGATGAGGCTGCTAAAAAAAACGAGACAAATCGCCGATGAATTATTAAATTGCAAAGCACTGGTAATTCTAGCCTGATCTGTTTGGCAGCCACAAACGTTGAATCTGAAAACTATAGCAGTATCGGTACCGCGCTTTTGTGCGACGGCGTTGTGTTTAAGAGGGTGTGGAAATGTAACCGATGCCAGCGATTGCGATGACATCTTTTGCTTCTCACTCGCTCCCTTGGGCATAGGCGGCGGGGGGGGGGGGATAACATATTTTTTGGGAGGCAGAAATAGAAAAGTAATTTTTCTAAGAAAATCTTACTTGTTGTGCAATTAATGAAATGTATAACAACAACGATTGAAAATGAATGTCCAAAAACGAGACAGCACAATCGCGCCGCTAGCATAGCACATGGTAGACGGGCACAATCAAGTCCACCACTAGCAAGAGCACGTGGTAGACGGGCACAATCAAGTCCACCCCTAGCAAGAGCACGTGGTAGACGGGCACAATCAAGTCCACCATTAGCAGAGCACGTGGTAGACTGGCACAATCAAGTCCACCACTAGCAGAGGACGTGGCAGACTGGCACACTCAAGGCCACAGGTTCACGTCCTCTACTCGTGGTGACCTTGCGCTCTCTCGCCAAGTCCGGCTTTGAGAGGTTTTACCGTACCGGTGAATACTAACACTGGTGAATAGGTTTCAGGGGCAGGTGTCTGAGCCCTGTTAGCCATAACCACTCACCGCATAAATCAAAATGAAGTTTGCGTGTCACCATAAGTCATGATCAGTCCACTGCTGAATGAAGGCATTCCCATATCACCATCCATGGTTTCGAGATACCACAATCCCTCTCACTCCTGCACATGAGCTGATCTCATTGCTGTCTTCATACCGATCATCTTCTCCGATGTGTGTTCTCTCCTTCGGCTGCCAATCGATCTCACCACCTCCACAAGATGTGTAATACGCCGTATTTATGAAAACGTATCTCTAAATACGGCGTGTTGCAAATTTCGATTGAGCGAGAGGCGAGACAAAATATGCTCCAGCCACCGACCCCGACTCACAAGCACGGTGAAGTGTGCTGTAAAAAAAACCTGAAAATAACGCGGCACACCCCGTCCCGGTCGTCACAACCCACGTAAGCCATGGCTGCCCCCCGTTCCGCATTTCCTTCATCGCCAGGCAGGTGCAGGCGGCGTTCCAGCCCTGCAGCGCCAGCGCCTCGGCACAGTCGACGGCGGCGGCGGCGTTCCCGGGCGTCGAGCCAACCGCCGCGCAGGAGGCGGCGTTGTCGGCGTCGCTCGAAGTCGGCGCCCTGCGCCTGCCGGCGGGCGACCCCTGCGACTCGGAGCTCACGGCGCTGTGGCTGCCGTTGCCCGGCGACGGCGGCGGTGGCGGCGCCGGCCCCGCGGCGGCGCCGCCGGCGGCGGCCGCGTCGGTGCTCGCCCTGACGCTGCTGTGCGAGGAGCACGACAACATGACGCTGGCCGAGTCGACGCTGCGCCACGTGCGCCACGCCCTGCTCGAGCGCCTGCTGCCCCCCGTGGCGCCGGCGGCGGCGCTGGGCTGCGAGGCGCTGCTGCAAGCGGACCGCGTGGACGCGGTGCTGGCCGCGCTGCTGCCCTTCGGACAGCTGCTCTTCCTCAATCACCAGTTTGTGCAGAGCGTCGAGAGGGAGCTGAGCGCCTACGTGAACGTCAAGTGACGTGGGCGGTGGTGGCCCTGACACTGATGTCTTATCGGCGAATGTGCCGCCCCCCCTCTAAAAATGAGTGAAGGACACTGAATTTTGCCGCTTGCTCACCCGCCTGTTTGGCGATTTGGCGAATCGCGACGATGCATCTATTTGCCCGCTGACCGTTTTGCCGGATTGAGCGCCGCGTTGTTCACTTTTACCGCGCAGGTTTTCGCGGTCGTGCTGTCCAGACCCCACCGTCCAGCGCGCGTCCGGGTTGTTGCCGCGTGTTGTCGGGACCGTAGCACCGAGTGAGAACGTGAGCGTGCGATTCCAGTTCCTGAAGAAGATGCCTGTCTCACTCGGGAGTGTCGGAGCCATGTCGCGTCGAAAGGTTGTCGGGTCGCTCTATCAATGAAGCTGTTGACACATCGTTGTTTCCCTCCCCCCCCGTGATTGAGTGTGACAACAAAAAGACATTCTTCCGTAATTGCCGTGAAAATTAAATGTTTACTTTTTTTTTGTCGCTGAGCGATCCGTATGTATGATATTTCCCGTGGATTTGCGTTGATTGCAGGGTGTGCGTTTGCGGTGGATATTTGCCCCATGAATCACTTATGGCGCCCTCAGTGTTGGCACGGCTGGCGGCTTTGTTAATGTCAGGGTTGTTCTATTCCGAAATTGGAAGAGTTGCACACCCTCATTAATTGTGACCACTTGTGAAAAATACCTTTTTGATTGAAGTATCATCGACTGGTAACTGTTGAGTTACGAGCTGAAGAAGATCCCATTTGTAGCTCTGCTGCTAGAAGTGCATCGCTCCGTGTCAGTGGATGACCGTGGAAGGTGACGTCACAGACTTAACTTTTGCAGTCACTTCAGAAAGGTCTCCATATATCTCTGAATTTACACATATACGCCAGGGGCACACATTTTTATATAACCTGAAGAAAGTGTTTCTCCCATGTCAATCAAGTCAATGCAATGCCCAATAGCTGGATTTTTTCCAAAATAAGTAACAAATCAAATTTAATAACGATGGGTTGTTTGTGTCAAGCCGTTGGTACCAGGGGCTGAGAAGCATCAACTCGCTATACTTGAGGAGGGGACCTGGTTTAATCACAAGGCAGCGGCCGACTCCTAGAGACGAATCCGGGTTCTCGGCAATACCGGCTCAAGTGCCCTGACCCCTGAGTCACCCGGCCACTTCAATTTGAGCTCCGTTCAACACAGTCTGCAGTTCGTAAGTAAACCTGCGAAGGATGGACACGCGATAATGTGTTCGTATTTACATGTGCGAATAAGGGGGGGGGGGGCGTGTCGTGTTCGCATGAATTGCATGGGTAACTCGTTATCCAAGGTTCTTTAAAAAATATATATTTTTTACACTCGAGACACATGTACGTATGTTGAACCTATTCCGCACCGTACGTAGCCATCCATGCAATCGAGAGGTGCGGCGGGCGGGCGGGCTGGGGGACAAGATGACGAAACGCGATATACCGAGCCGATCATTGGGTGACGGCAACGCAAACATTGAAAACGAATCCCGCCGCTGACATTTTAGTGGTGATGGTGGGGGGGGTGGCATTTTACAGTCGGCCGTGGTTCACGAGCGTTCCGACGGCACATCACAGGCGACGGCCGCTGCCGCCGATGGTTCCTCTGCTCCCTCCGCGTAATATCTTTTTTTTACGGCCGAGGTGGAACGATTGGAGCGATGAAACTCGGCGTGGGTGGAGGAGCGGGGGAGTTGGTGTCGCGCGACGTGGTGGCTCTCGCTCGTGCGGCCCCCCAGGCCGACAGAGGAGCCGAAGTGGTCGATCGGTTCGGGCAGGTTCATGATGGGCGTATTGGAGCATTGAGCCAGCCCACCGCTGTTATAACCCTGGGTTGGGTTTGAGTCCGGGTATCGAACGCCCGTGGTCAAACCGGGTTATCGGGTGCAGCGAGTTGATGCTCACAGCCCAGGTCACACCAATGACTGCACCCAATAAACACCCTATTAAACATGCTTAGTCACTTAATGCGGCATGTTCCAGCTACGAGAATGAAGCAATCGCAAGTTGGAATGTCACGCAACAAACACAGTGCTGCAGGGTATGCTAAATGTGAGCTTATTGTGGCAAGCGAGGAATTCACTCGAGGTGTAGTTCTTTCATATCTCCCGAGGCAATTCTCCAACACAAGGCGATGATTGCACTGCTAGCTGCGAAGAGTCTCTTGAGCGTAATGCCGAGAGCACCGCTGGGAGCCCTGTTCACTCCCGAGTCGGCCGTAACCTTCCTTTAGAATCACTGTGCCGCACTTGGGACAAATGTCAGGTGCAGTTCAATAGCTGCCCCTCGTCACCCTGTGTGTTTGTGGTTACGCTATTGCAGTGCACAATTGAGCGGGCGGAAATGTGGTTGAAAAGCTGTGCGCGGATGAGTGCGATGTCAGTGACTCATGGCCATCCGATCATTAGATTGCGTTTCGGTTCGCTGCACTGAATGGACAAGTGAAGGCCATGAGGTCATCACGGCCAGTGCCGGTTGCTATCGCAGCTCGCCATCGCTTCCTTCTGCGAGATTCCCTTTGCCGTTGCAAAGTTTGACACCATGACCTTCTGTGTCTGATAATTGGTTTTTTTACCCTTCTATCTGGCAACAAAACTGACACCTTTTTTACAAGGAGTCATGTTTGCATAGACCACAATACCTGCAGCCATAATGCAAACAAAAAACATAACTGATAATATATGCACTGTCCTTGAAGTTGATTGGTCCACACCCGAGACAGCTTTCCTTAGAGCCTAGTCTTCTGTGTCTGCTCTTCCGGTCTCATCGTCTTCCCCTTGATCACCGACCGATGGGTGCCACTCTCAACTGCTCCCTCTATCCTACACACGCGTCCCAGCAATCGCAACCTCTTAATTTATTGTGCCGAACAATGTTTTCTCACCCGTGTCCTATTCCCATTGATTGGCCTTGTTGCGTGCACTATTCTCTTGCTACGCACGTGCCTTGTCCATCACAAACTCCTCTTCCCGATTACATCGACATAGCTTGCTTGCCACGTTCTATTGCTTGTCACATTGCGTGCCACCTATTGCTTGTCAACTTCTGTTGCCTGCCACGTTCTACCACGAGCCTCTCGAGTGGCTCTTCCCCACCCTGCCCTTGGTGGCTGTTTCATTTCGCTGCCGTGCGAAGAAGGAAGCTGTATGGAATAAAAAACAAACAAACGAGGTTTGTGACGTATGCGAATCTTCAATCCTGCATTGCTCGGGAGTTTCGCAGCGTTGAACACGCGGGTGTCGTGTGGATGCCTGTTGTCAGCGGCGCTTTTTCACCGTTCAAGGGAGGACCTGCCCACGTGATGACTCGAGTAACTTGGGAATAATCTACGGAATGCCACGATGTTTTAGACAACTTCGGTTGTAAATCAACTCGAGCTCACTCCCGTCGGCTGCAGCTCGCTGTCCACGAGCTTGCTTGACCTGTACACGTGCACAGCGCCTCTTGTTAATCCACTGCTGGATGAAGGCCAACCCCACGCCGTGCGGGTCGTGGCGATTACGTTTACCGCGGTTCACCACACTGGCCGGTGCAGATTGGTGAAGGCGAGGAGTATAAATGTGGGAGCGTAGAAAGTTCAGCACAACGGTGGGTTTTTTGGTGTTTACCACGGTTCACGACACACTTCGGTGCAGATCGGTGAAGGCGAGGAGTATAAATGTGGGAGCGTAGAAGGTGCAGCACAACTTGGGTGGATTTTTTTTTACTTCCTCTCATCTCCACTCGGCTGCCCGCCAAGGTAGCTCCACAAAGCGGCTCACGTGACGTGCACATCGGTCACACATCCAAGCACGATCCAGGCTCGTGACGGCTTGGCTTCCCAGATGTGACGAGGCCGGGCACATTCCGAGTGATTTGCTCACTTTGGCTTCAAGGGGACTCGCAAAGCCAGAATCTGTCACAAGCCCAGACTGACTGCCCGTGAACCACACCGTGGGCGCGTCTGTAGTTACCGATCATTCTGATGGGCTGTCCGCTGGCATTTTTGTTGTTGTAATGCCATTAGCGAGGATGTGGGAGACGTGTGTGTGTGTGGTCGATGATTGCCGAAGGTTTCTATGATTGTGTTTTTTTTTTCCCCTGCAGGCAATTGGCCTTGGTTACGGAGTAGATTGTGTCTGTGAGTGTGTGTGCGCGTGACTTCAAAGACAAAGTGGGGAGCGGTAGTGTAGCGGCTAGCGCGCTGCGCTACGAAGCCGGCCACCCGAATTCGCTTTCTGGCCAACACCAGGGACAGTCCTGGGCCTCCCCTAGATCGACTCGGCCTCATATGAGTACCTGGTGCGATGTGTAAACATCGCCACTTGGGAGACATGTTGACCGGCGTGGTGCTGGCCACCCACCCCCTCGTGTGCCGTGACGGCCTTCATAGGTGCTGCTTGCTCACAGCACTTGCCCCA
Source organism: Lampetra fluviatilis (assembly GCF_964198595.1). Lineage (NCBI taxonomy): Eukaryota > Metazoa > Chordata > Hyperoartia > Petromyzontiformes > Petromyzontidae > Lampetra > Lampetra fluviatilis. Next base: position 8,764,661 of record NC_136286.1, on the reverse strand, counting down.
ACAGTCTGTTAAGGCTTTACGGGGGATCTTTGTCTCTTGTGTGACTTCACCGTTTTGCCCCAAGGGACCTAAAATAATTACTTTGGAACCGCTTGGAAAGTTTAAGTTCAGCTGCCAGTTAAGTTCACTCGCAAACAAAGGTAATCATTCTTCTCGTGATCCAAGTACCTCGACGCGGAAGGCTTCTCTTTACGGGTGGAGAGGTGGCGCGGTGGTTAGCCCACGAAACTACGAATCTCGCAAAACCCGAGGACGATTCCCCGGCCATGGATAGCATCGGTGGCGAGTGATGTCTGAACCGGTCCTAGGATTTCAGCAACCCGCAGTAACCAGCGCGGTAAAGCATGGACCAATCCTGTGACTGACGTGTCGTGGGAGGCCTTCATCCAGCAGTGGATTGGCAAAGGCCCCTGTGTGTGTGTGTATATTTGATGATGTGAGTGGGTGTATGGATGATGCGTGTGTGGGTTTCGTTGATGTATGCGTGTTTGGATGATGTGCGTGGGTGTTTGCTGTGCGTGGGTGTTTGGATGTGTGTTGGATAATGTACGTGGGTGTGTGGATGATGTGCGTGGGTGTGTGGATGATGTGCGTGGGTGTGTGGATGATGTGCCTGGGTGTGTGCATGATGTGCGTGGGTGTGTGGATGATGTGCCTGGGTGTGTGCATGATGTGCGTGGGTGTTTGGATGATGTGCGAGAGCGCACCTGGCTGCGTTGCTTTTCTTCAGTGCAGCGACGCAAAGAGATGGTGATATTTGACCACACGTAATGAGAACATTTCCCAAATGAATGGTCACTAAAACAGTACAGCATATGCAGCACAAAGTCGGCCGAGGTTATATCGCTGTCAGAGCTTGGTCAGAGCACCCAATTCCTACCTCACTGCACCGCGTATATAATTCAGAGTGATCCAGGGTGATCCAGCACTCGCCGATTCATACCTGCCATTCAAACGCCGGTGGTCGGTCGCCTCCTCGTCACTCCTATCGCTACTACAAACAGCCATCATGGTTACTCTTCCCACTCGTGAATTCCTCCTTTCATGCTGCGGACTCGATCTATCAGACTCACCGTTTCGTCTCATCCACACTGTCCACCTACCACAGCCGGTCACAACGTTTATCTATAGTATATGTATGTATGTTGAATTTCTTTCGCACCGTACGTAGTCAATCGTGCTCATGGGATGTGCGGGAAATGTCTTCTTCCTTCGCACTGCTGGGATTCCTTCCCACGTCGTCTTTTCCCGAAGGTTCCTGTAATCACCTTACTGATTCAAGAGATGTATTAACAATTATCTACCTACAACTTTATCCGGGAACACGTGGCCCAGCAGTAAACATCCGTGAGTACCTCTATTATAGGGAAATCAACAATTAATTATCCTATAGCGAGCCTCGCCCCTGTCATAGGAATGCAGAGGTGGGACAAAGTCATTGTTATGCAAGTCCAAGTCGAGTCGCAAGTCATCAAATTCATGACTCGAGTCTGACTCGAGTCCAAGTCACATGACTCGAGTCCACATCTCATAGGTGGGACAAAGTCAATGTTATGCAAGTCCAAGTCGAGTCGCAAGTCATCAAATTCATGACTCGAGTCTGACTCGAGTCCAAGTCACATGACTCGAGTCCACATCTCATAGGTGGGACAAAGTCAATGTTATGCAAGTCCAAGTCGAGTCGCAAGTCATCAAATTCATGACTCGAGTCTGACTCGAGTCCAAGTCACATGACTCGAGTCCACATCTCATAGGTGGGACAAAGTCAATGTTATGCAAGTCCAAGTCGAGTCGCAAGTCATCAAATTCATGACTCGAGTCTGACTCGAGTCCAAGTCACATGACTCGAGTCCACATCTCATAGGTGGGACAAAGTCAATGTTATGCAAGTCCAAGTCGAGTCGCAAGTCATCAAATTCATGACTCGAGTCTGACTCGAGTCCAAGTCACATGACTCGAGTCCACACCTCTGTAGGAATGTATAATTTCCAAGAACTGACTTGGATCTGTAAAGTAGCGGGCGAACACAACCTCAATGCTCGCGCGAGAGCTAGACGTCACTTTGACGATCACAACTTTGAAGAGTGCTGTTTGTTGCTGGCGTGTTGGAGAGCCCTGTGCTCGGCAACCGTGGAAATGAAATAAAAAATTGAGCAAAAGCTGACCGCAGTCGAGACGAATGTGGCCGATCGCCCATCGCATTCTCAGATGTGCCTGTAACTCATTAGCCAGGCAATCAGTGATACGTTGTGAGCCATTACATAATTGGCCATCCCTGTTAATGAGTGGTAAGTTTAGTTGCCGCTTCACTAATCACACTCTGGCCTGATTACTCGCAATTATTAAAAGTTAACGGGGTTTTTTTTTTTGTTCCCTTTGTTGCTTCGGGGGCAATGGCACGGTTGGCTACGTACGACGCGAAAGAAGTTCAACATACATACGATTTAGATGGCTGGCTGGAGGAGGGGGGGGGGGGACTCAGCTCCCTTCCCAGCCGAAGTGTTTCATGATTATTATATTGGACATACAAATAATTTGGACAAGATGCACACGCAATCTTTTATTTTCGCAATTCACCGTTGTGCGTCGCAGCTTTGGCGCACAGACACGAGGGAGGGGGGGGCGAGAGCCAGATGCGTAAACGACAAACGCAGGCGGCATCGTTGCGTTGAGCGTTTAACGTTGACATCAAAAGTTTGTTTAACATTGACCGTGTTGTACCCCCCATCCACCACCACCACCACCCTCTGGGTTGTCTTAACCCCCATCCATCCCCCGCATCCCGGTGTGCCCCCCCCCCCCCCGTTTAAACAATGTCACAACTACGGGGTTGTTATGGTCATCCGCAGCGCAAATTAACGAAGAATGACACATTGGTTTATGAGTCTCGATGACGCCAATGAGTACAGATTCCCGACCGTAGCCAACGTCCGTTTGTGAGCGGTATCCGAACCGGTCCTGGGACCCTCCCCCCCCCCCGTTCGCCAGCCTCCAACCAACCTGCTCCAAAACATCACGTTGAAGTGTGGTCAAGCAACTGGCACGAGGCCGACACGGCGTGGGAGAGGGAGGCCTTTGTCTTGCAGTGGATTGACGAAGGGGTCGTACATTAGCGTAGCGACTGCTGATGTCACGTGTTGGCTTACGCTCAAGAGGGAAATGATTTAGAAGCGTGCAGCTAATGTAAGAAGTTCGACTTTGGAAGCAACCGCTTCGCTAGAACAGTCACAGAGATCACTGCGAAGGTCAACGGATGTCGAATGGTCATCGGAGCCGCATTTGTTTAGCAGGCCGCACTCCGCTGATGAGACTCAGCAAGTTGAAACCGACCCAAAGATTGCTGCTTACGCAAACGCCACAGTCACGTACACTGCGTCCGGGTACTGTTTGTTAGGGGTTTGTTTGTCCATCCTTCACGCTGGTCAGCGCGGCCTCTGCATAGCGCACAATGGGTGGTGTGGTGAGCAACACGCCCGGCCGCCTTTATCTTTCCAGCGAACCTGTCCCGGCGAGGTCTAGAACCGGATGATATATTCGCCCACTGACGTTGGCCGTGACCGGGAATCGAACTCATGTGGGTAGCCGAGTTCGAACCACTGCGCGCCACCGCCTCTATACATCCTGGCGTATGGGCAGGGGGGGGGGGGGGTGCGCGCTAACCACTGCGCCACCGCTCCTCAGCGAATCGAGGTTGCGGGGGGTTCGTATCGCCTGGCGCACTGCCAGAGAGAGAAGATTCGCTCGCACTCGCTCGCTCGCCAGCCAGCAGGTGTCGCCAAGGTGCCTCTGCCAAGACGCAACTTTTATTCTGCAACGAAAACACGAGGCCCACACAGAGAAAGAGATTCGCGAGCAGGTGAAGGGGGTTGGTTGCGACATCGTGTCTCCATTTCAGGGAAGAGTTACAAGGCAAATACAAAACGCAACACAGCAAATGGAAATACTGCAGGACAAATATTGTAGAATGCCCATTTTTTTCTTCTTCGTTTGACTTTTGTTTAAAAAAATAAACTCGTAAATGTGATTGATATAACGGTGTCAAGTATTACCGCAAATCTCAGAATCATAGCCATTGGTACATAACACGTCCACAGACTATCACGACGCACATCTGACGGCCGCGGTGGAGTAATTGCATTCGCACCTTAATGAACCGCCCTTCATGCTTTTTCATTCATGGTCCGCGTTCAACAGCTGCCCGAGATCCAGTTCACGAGACATCATCCGAACTGTCACGGCGGTCGAGACGAACTCAAGAGAGAGCGACAACCCCCACCCAGGAGGGCACGTCCACCGTGTAGAGACGAAGCGATGCGATTCGGCTCCTGTGCACGTGCGTGCTGGATTATTGTAGCATCGCAAGAGGGCGGCTTGGGCGGGGGCGGGGGACTTCTTCCAGCAGTGATTGGTCAAAGCTGATAAAGATGATGAATATATCACATATGTATGTATGTATACAAACAAGTGAGCGTTGAGGTTTGTTAAACTGATGCATTTGTCTAAACTTTAAAGTCAACTTTTTTATGTCAACGCGGTAAGGCCCACTGAGCTATTTAGATGGCTTTCAGAAGCGACCTGGCCACGAATGATAGCTCAACGAAGTGGCTCATCACGTGGAAATGTACAGCGGCCAAATACTGTAAACGCGTGTTTATAAACGCGGAGGGAAAACCCGAAACCCGGAGGACCCGTATAACAATCCACGCGACCACGGGCAGAGAGAGAGAGAGAACATGCAAACTCCAAATATACAGCAGGCGTCAGAGTCTGGATCGAACCCACGATCTCCTGTAGACCAGGCGAGGGAGTTAACATCTTGTCACCGTGGCACCACAATGGGCAGGGTTTTGCCTTCGAGTCTCATCAGCGAGGCGTGGTCTCGTAAACAAATGGCACTGCGTGTCTTGACAATGTGGGCTCCGAAAATGCAGATGCGGTGGAGCGTGACAAAGTTGAAAATTAAGTGCGTGGTGTGTGTGTGTTTGCTTTTTGTTTCGCTTCAGCAAATTGTGTAATTACTCCACGAAGTCTTTATCAGATAATGTCTCGTACTGGATAAAATATGGGTTCTAGAGTGAGTGATTGATACATTTACGCACGAGAAAATGACATTTGACACCTCGGAGTGAGTCTTAGCCAAAACGAATCGCACGTAAAGCCGCAGGCTTATGCGACAATGTGTGTGTGTTGTTTGTGTGTGTGTGTTGATTGAGTGTGTGTGTTGTATGAGAGTGTGTGTTGTTTGAGTATGTGTGTTGTATGAGTATGTGTGTTGTATGTGTGTGTGTTGTTTGTGTGTGTGTGTTGTTTGTGTGTGTGTTGTATGTGTGTTGTGTGTGTGTGTTGTGTGTGTGTTGTATGTGTGTGTGTGTGTAAACATCAACACTGGGGGGACATGTTACCGGCGGGGATCTGGCCACCCAACCCCCTCGTGTACCGTTCCGGCCTTTATAGGTGCTCGCTAACAGCACTTGCCCCTACAGTCTGTTAAGACTATACGGGGGATATTTGTCTTGTGGGGAGCGGTAGTTACGAACCCGGCAACCCGAGTTCGATTCCCGCTCACGGCCAAACATCTTTGACAACAAAACTAAACCGGTCTCGACGGGTCGAGGGTCGTCGCCTCCCCCCACCCCCCTCGACCCCCCCCCCCCCCCTCGGTCGACTAAAACACAAACATGAGTACTCTATCTGGGGAGATGAAGGCGACCTTGCGTGGTTCCTCGTGGAACAGCTGTTCGCTCATAGCGATTTACCCAATAGCCCGTTGAAGGCTAAAGTGCGGGTGGGGGGAGGGAGGGGGGGTCTTTGTTGTGTGTTCGTCCGCCTCCCAGTGTTGTTGTGTGAACGCTTTAAGTTTGTGCCAGCACTGAAATAAACACAATGTGCACGCGAGGCAACATTTGATACTGGAGCACCTTGAATGGCACTCGTACCGGGCCGCCTCACCCCGATTATCCCTTTCTTTGTATTCACGGTATAATTATGAAACGTGAATATACATTATGCTGCGTTTCAGGTGTGCGTGACGTGGGGTTCGGGCTACCCCCACCCCCTCGCGTGCTGTGCCGGCCTTCATAGGTGCGTGCTCGCTCTCAGCACTTGCCCCAAACGTATGTTGTGGTTATACGGGGGAGCTGTGCCTTTTGTCTCGAGTTGAAGTGGGGAACGATGGCGCAGTGGTTAGCGCGGCACTGTGCTTTATACGAATCACCGGGCGACCCGAGTTCGATTCCCGTTCACGGAGAACGTTAGTTACGATTATCTGAACCAGTCCCGGGCCTCCCCTTGGGCGATTCAGCCTTCAAAGGTGCTCGCGAACAGTCCCAAAAGTCTGTTAAGACTACACGAGGGATCTTTACCTTATATGTGTGTACGGGTGTGTTGTAGAATCCTTACAAAGCAGGCATGTCCATACACATTGCTGGTTTAATTGTGTAAGATGTAAACTAAATGTGCAATTATAATGAATTGATCATCACACACACACAGCACGGAGTGTGTGGGTTTGTACGTGTGTTTGGTTCAGCGGAAAAGTAGTGGATCGTGCACTGCACTGCAAATCCAGCGACGTTAGTTCGATTCCCGATCACAGCCAACCTCAGTGGTGGATTTTTTAACCATTTCTGCCCCCTCCCCTAGATAGACTGAGCCTTAAAGATGAGTACATGGTGCAGTTGTCCAACGTTTCGCTCCACGAAGATGCGAGTTTCTTCTGGAGCAACAAAACATTTACGTTGAGTGGGCTTTGATCCTGGCGGTTCGTTATTTTGGCTCAGCTGAATTGGGAGTGTATTTTATAATTGCTTTCCCACGAACTTCTTCAGGACGTGGGGCGTAACGTCGGACATCGTACCGAACAACACGCGGTACAACCCGGCGTGGGGCGGTGCCCTTTGTTCACCAGTGGATTGGCCAAGGGCTCTGCATTTGCATTCTGCTGTACTTGAGTGTTAATGATGAAGGGGCATGCACGTGCACTGCCAGTGTTTAATCTCAGCTGGAACAGTTCTGCACACTGTTACCGGATTTATTTTGACAACACCGGTGATATATCATGAATCAATGAATGTGTGTTTTTTTATCAACACACCTTTTCTTAGGAGTTTATGAATAGTGTCCGTAACAGTGTCGGATTATTGTGGTTATACGTGCCTTGTGGCTTCGTCGTAGTGCCTTACGCCAAATAAAACCCCTCCCGTCCCACCCAGCCTAGCCAGCGTTCCTGAAAAACTCGAGTCCAATTCACCGCTGGATGACGACCTCCCCACGCCGTGCGTGTGATTTGACCAAACTCCACCAGGGCCAGTTCAGATATAATTATCTGGGAATCGAGGTGATCTCATCCGTGCCATCCGTGCAGCTAAAAAGCCAAAACAATGGACGGCCAGGGTTCAAGTCTCAAAACCCACCCAAAGTGCGGGCAGAGAACGTTTCAAAGTGGCAAATTACCGGATAAAAGGGGCGAATTAATGTTTAAAAACCCTTTCCGAGCGCACTAAATACTGGGTAATCAAGTTAAGGTGGGGAGTAAATGTGAAAGTCAGCGGAGCGTCGGATATTACTTTTTAAAAAGGCACCGCTTGGCTCGGGTTGGGTGATCAATCTTGGGAGTCAAAGCGCAGGAATTTGTATTATACGGACCGCTGGGCTTTAACCCGGCCCCGTTAAATGCGTGCCCGGCGTGTCGCGGCATACATTACGCGCCGCGTCAACTCCAAACCGAGACGACGGTGGGAAACTTTCCCAAGAAGGGAAAGCGTTCTGAAACAAAACACACACTCACTCGCCGGGACTTCATCGTCGCGGGCCGGAGCGACGGCGCACTCGTTACTACGCGGCATTATTTTTATTAACGAACCACACGACACGAGTTCGATTTCCCGGCAAATTAAATGCGCACTGGTCCATCCGTAGAAAACGGTGCATCGACCGTGCATCGGACAAAACAAAAAGTCAATGCGTTAAAGGCACAGCCCTGCAAGTGCTTTCTCACGTCGCTGCTGGTGGAAGGGCGCCACGGTGGCGAGATGTTAACTACCTCATATGGTTTTCAGGAGTTCTTGGGTTCGATCCCGACACTGACGCCTGCTGTATATTTAGAGTTTGCATGTTCTCTCCGTGATGGCGTGGGTTTTTCTCCGGTTCCTCCGGTTTTTCCCTCCGCTTTTAGAAACATTGCGTCCAGAGTATTTGGCTGCTATATATTTCCACGTGATAAGCCACTTCGTTGAGCTATTATCACGTGTGGCCAGGTCGCTTCTGAAAAAGAGCTAAATGGCTCAGTGGGTCTTACCTGGTACAATCAAAAGTTTAGTTGAGGAAGGACTTCCACTCGAGGGATCTTTAGAGAGACCTCTCTCGAGTCTTAGAGGGAATGTTGACGCACACTTTACTCCACCACTACCACCGCACGCGACCTGCCCATCGATGAACCCATTTAAGACGACTGGGTGGACAGAGGCGCGATGGTGGGGAGGATTTAACAACTGCCGCACCGGGAGATAGACACGGCGACCTCTGCTTTCCAAGTGCAGCCTGCTGACCGTTCACAGCATCGGGCTATTCGCGGCTACGTTTGAATTTCCTTATTTTTAATGCCGCCCCGTGGATTTTCATTTCGCATTTGCAACATTCCCCTGCGGCTGGGAGGGATCCTGGCCATGGCGGGTAGAGGTCTTGTGTAAATATTAACTTATGTCAATATCCGAGCAGAGATATAATAACAATTCGCATTAAGCGGATTTACCGGTCCACTTAATGACTACTTTGCCGTTATGAAACTTAATTACGCCTTGACCATTCCCCGGGCAATTGTACGTGCGTGCAAAGTTTAGTCGGTTGTGTTATACGCAGTGAAACGTTTTTTTAATTGGACACGTTTTAAAAAATATATAAAAATGTATAAACTAGAGATGCCGTGGGGAGTTGTTTGACCATACTTCACCACACTGATCGTTTCGGTGAAGCCCAAGTACTGTAACCGGGTGTCCAACTCTGGACGCCAGCTTCAAATGCAGCGCGCTCACCACTGGGCCACTTGCTCCTCTGTACGTAGACATCACACGTGGTCGTGCTTGTATATCGAGGTACTGTGCGCATGTGTACTTGCGCACTCATTGCGTGTTTAGACAAAGATCCCCCGTATAGCCTTAACAGACTGTTGGGGAAAACTATCCTTTTCATCCGAGCGGGTGGGAGGGAGGTTTGGGGGGGGGTGGGCGAGGCCGTCTTGGCAAATAAAAAAAACTACAAAACTTGAATCAATGATAAAAAAAACATTATGATTACAAGCATTTCGTAATGCTGCACTTTGCTCAATTTAAAATGTATTTCACCCTACGACAACATGGAAGAAGTACCTTGTGATCAGGTTTTGGAGCTGTGACCTTATGCGCTTGGCGGTGCAGTATACGAGATGCATTGGGCACGCGATAAAATACAAAATAATAATAACACCACCAACAACAACAGCAGCAGCAGGGAGTCGTCATGGGCAAGCTGCTGCTAACAAATCCGCCCACTTAATGTCACCGATTATAAGCATCTCTCTTGCGCGCTAATAATAGAGCGAGCACTTTGATGTGAGAGGTCAGTGTTTATGAGCTGATTCAAGTTTTTTGTGCGTGGGTACTCAGAGCTCTTTTGATGTCGCGCTTTCGAATCGTCCTGAATCGTCCGGGGGGTAATGATGGCGTTGGCGGCCACGCGTGCTTCAGTAATCCGACACTTGTGTAGGCCGCCAGGGTTGGTGGATCACCGCACAGATCTTGCGAGATTATCTTTCCGTGAGCGTCGAAGAGGTGCCGTGTCCTGTTTTTTTTCTTCTTCAGGACAAGCCGGTACGTACCAAAGTTGCGAACTAATATAATCTTCGGTATGGGATAGAGCGTTGCCCCGTCGCATGTGTGCTATTTTCTCCAGGTGCTCCGGTTTCCTTCAACATGTACAGACGTTAATCGATTGGCTGAAAACATATTAATGAGTAGAGAGGACTGCAGAGCTCGGGCAATTGTTGACGCTGGCTCACCGCGCGGCTTCCGCCTCCCAGCGTGTACGCGGTTCCTCGGCGATTGCGAGATGCAATTTGCACGAAGTACGATGCTTTATATACAACTACACGTTATTAAACGAAAGCACGCACTTCTATTACTCCTCGTACACACATTACGATTAGCACGGTTGGCTATGTTGGCTTTGTATGGTGCGAAAGAAGTTCAACACGCGTACATACGGCCACCTGAGTTCGATTCCCGACCACGACTAACATTGGTGGCGAGTGACATCTGAACCGGTTCTGCCCCCCCACCCACCTTCACCAACCCGCATTGTCCCACGTGGTGAAGTATGGTCAAACAACTCACACGACGAGAACAGCGTGGGCAGGCCTTCATCAAGCAGAGGATTGATGCACTTGCTTTGAACGATCGCTTATTAATTCAGCGGACTTGCACGCGATCACACGCGCATTCCTCGACTTTGGAATTCCCTCCCATCGTTCGCCCCGACCCCCCCCGCCCCCCCCCCCCCCGAAGTTGTTCTTGTAACCTCGCTCAATTCAAGAAACTGAACTCGCCCTTGGCTGTTGCAACTTTAATCTTCCTAGTTGTTGCTGGCCGATCTGGCGTGTTGGGCCTCTGCTCAACATCATTATCAAATCGTCGCCATGAGATGAACTCTATTTATAAATGAGCTACGGAGCTTGTCACGCAGGTAAGACACTCAATTTTTATAATTGCCCCGTGATTAAACACGTGTGCGGACGCATGATTCACGAGCTATATTAAACGTACACCGACGACCTACATGGGCCATCATTCCGGTCTTACCTTGAGTCATCGCAATGAGCGGTCGTAACGATGGAAATGATGCTCATCCTGTCAATTATCCTGATCGTGAGCAATCTTCATCAGGCCCGGCCGGCTTCGTCTCCCCAGTGGAAATGTTTATACACCCTCACCGCCAGGTACTGATTTGAGGCTGAGTCGATCTCGGGGACCTTCCAGGACCGATCGAGATTCATTTCGTCGCTGATTGGTCGGAAGCGGCGACCAACACTCATCGGTGCCATCTCCTGGCCACTCTTTGCAGCCCCAGGCCCTAAACACACGGTCAGGCACTGCACGCGGTGGTCATTCAAGCACGCACGGACCAAGCACGCTCTACGATGCTTAGCTTCCGAAATCCGGTTGTAAGCGAACGACGATGACGAGTCTCTTAGCTTGAGGCGCGTGGCTTCTATCTGACTCGAGATGGGCTGCAAGGCGGCTCGAGACGGCAGAATGGACTCGAATTGTCAGTCGTCGTCATGTTGCTGGATCATCACCGTCGTCATCAGCATCGTCAACAATCAATCATAATCTCGAGGTCATCATCGTTTCAGGATCATCATGACCATGACGTCGCAAGGTGGTCGTCATCATCATGTCTCCGAGCTCATCAAGCTCATCATCGTTTTGGGATCGTCATCATGACGATGCTCCCGGGGTGAGCATTGTCATCAAAAATAATGATGACTGGTAATGACGAGAATTGTGATAATTGTGATGATGATGATTATGATCACCATCATGATGTCGCGGGATCACCATCAATACCCATCATCAACCCCGAACTCAGAAAGCCACGGGCCAGGTTAATAATCACACGGAGGACGGGAACACGCGTCCTCACCCTGACTCGAGTTTAATAGCTCAACGAATCGCCGACGCAGCCTCATTTAACACCTCCACGCCATTCAGCCAACCCGCCACCCCCCGCCACCCCCCACGATTAATTTTTTATCGCGACTGTTGTTTCACCTTCCACTCCCACCCCTCTCCTCCTCTGCTTCACCTGCAGGTTTCTTCTTCTACCCGAAGTGGGCCAACGACGAACACATCGCGTGAAACCCAAGACCGATGGAAAATGCGCGCGCGTACGTACACTCACACAAAAGACAAAGTTCCATGCCATATAGCCCGTGCCAGCCTGCCGCGGCAAGTGCTGTTATCGAGCACGGGTTTGTGCCACGTACGGTGCGACAGGAGTTCAACGGACAAGGCCGCCGAGGTGGTTACGACGGGGCGGTGTGGCTAGAATCACGCACGGGCCGTACCCCCTCTTTTGCTTCGCGCACGGCCACCAACAGGGCCACGAATTTTAAAGGCCGAGTCGACCTGGAGGAACGCTCCGTCACTCTTGTTGGCCGTGGGCAGGGACCGAACTCGGCTCGCAGGGGTTCTTCGACGCGGCGCTGTGACCACCGCTTGCACACGTGCGAACAACCGGTCGCTCACACGCGCGCGCCGGCGATCACGACGACGACGACGAACACGTGCCGTGTGCGCGCCCGCTAAAGGGGGCTACCGACTTACGGCGCCGTTGAATAAAAAAAAAACATTTAATCGCCCAAAGCGGCCGTTCCCCCACGGGAGAGGTGACAGCGCAGCGGAAATGCAAGTCGCCGAAACATTTATTAGCGCTTACTCGTTCCCGCTCGTTGCCAATGCAGGCTCTCATAACTCTCATATCGACCGACTCTGGGTGCGCACGTGTTACTTTGTGAGTGACTGTAAGGGGGGCTGCGGGGGGTGGCGTCCCTTTCGCTTTGTAGAGGGGGGGGGGTGAACGATGATTGTACCCCCCTCCACCCCGACACTCATCACAAGCCCCTGGGTCAGATTAGGTCGGTGTGGGTGTTAATAAATAAAGACGAGCACATTTTGTATATTTAGCAGTTTTATTTAATTTTGTGTTGTTTGTTTATCTCCCCAACATTCTGCTGGTGAATTGTGGTGTGTGTGGTGTGTGTGTGTGGTGTGTGCGGTGTGTGTGGTGTGTGTATGTGTGTGTGGTGTGTGTGGTGTGTTGTGTGTGTAGTGTGTGTGTTGCGTGTGTGGTGTGTGTATGTGGTGTGTGGGGTGTGTGGTGTGTGTGTGTGGTGTGTGTGGTGTGTGTGGGGTGTGTGGGGTGTGTGGTGGGTGTGTGTGTGTGTGTGGTGTGTGTGTGTGTGCGGTGTGTGTGTGGTGTGTGTGTGCGGTGTGTGTGTGGTGTGTGTGTGGTGTGTGTGGTGTGTGTGTGTGGTGTGTGTGTGTGTGGTGTGTGTGGTGTGTGCGGTGTGCGTGTGTGCCGTTGCATATTGTAGGGAGCGGAAGTGCAGCGGTCAGTGCGCTGCGCTATGAACCCGGCGACCCGAGTTCGATTCCCGCTCACGGCCATCACCACCAGTGACGATTATCTGAATCGATCCTGGGCCTCTCCTAGGTCGACTCAGCTTCAAATAAGTACCTGGTGCGGTGTGTAAACATCGCCAATAGGGGAGAGAAAGGCGGCCGGGCGTGGTGCTGGCCACCCACCCCCTCGTGTACCGTTCCGGTCTTCATAGGTGCTCGCTAACAGCACTTTCCCCAACAATCCGTTAAGGCTATACGGGGGACCTTTGTCTTTATGTGGTTGCATACCGGCCATCCCATCCGGCTTGCGTAACGAATCCATCACCCGCCTCCCAGGTCTCCGATTGACTTAACCCAGCGGTGGGGGGGGGGTGCAATGGGGCTCCGAAATAAAACAACATCCGATCCCTTGCAATGCTCAAGCACTCTTTAAAACCACGAGTCACTGGTGGAAATTCCACGTTCCCGTGACGGGTCTAAGCTTTAGGACAGGGGTCGACAACCTGAGGCTCCGCAGCCGCATGCGGCTCTTCAAGGGACCGCTTCGTGACAGTTTTATTTTTTTATTTAAATTAAGGTCCCCACCGTCTCGTTATTCACCACAGGGCATTGCGACTCTTGAAATATTGAGTTTGTTTAACCGAATTCGAAAAAAAAATGCCTCTTCTCGCTATGCTGCTTGCCGATCCCTTGCGTCAGGACAACCGCTGGTGCCTTCCCCGCAACGCGGTTCTTATTTTATCCACCCCCGGGGGGGATGATGAGGCAAAGTCAAGCCTCGAACCGGGAATTAGACTCGCAACGTTTTCATTGCGGTGCGCTCGCTCTCCCGTCGAGTCACCTGGTCGCTTAATGGGTTCCCTCTCTTTCTCTATCAGCTGTTTATAGGAAAAAAGGGCAACTCTCTTTATCTGCTGTTCCCTTATCACCCCATCACTCGGGCTCCCTTATCGCTCCATCACTCGGGCTCGGTGCAGTTAGCGGACAACTCGGATTGTCTAAACTGCTGCTTTGTTCTAAACGTATAAACACGACTTTATTACCGTTCAGACATTCCAGTATATTGGTTGCGCGTGTGTGTGTGGCGTGCATGTGTGTGTGTGCATGTGCGCTCTGTGTCTTGAATATGGTGTTTGTGTGTGTGTGCCTGTGTGTGTGTGCCTGTGTGTGTGTGTGTGCCTGTGTGTGTGTGCCTGTGTATGTGTGTGTGCCTGTGTGTGTGTGTGTGTGGGGAGCGGTCGTGAGCGGTTAGCGCGCTGCGCTACGAACCCGGCGACCCGTGGTGCGGTGTGTAACCATCGCCACTGGGGAGACAAAGGCGGTCGGGCGTGGGGCGTGCCGGCCTTCAAAGGCCGTCGCTAACAGCACTTGCCCCAACAGTCTGTTAAGGCAATACTGGGGGGGTCGTTGTGTCCGCTGTGTTTGGTGTGTATGGAGTTTGTGTATATGTGTGTATGTATATGTGTGCATGTGTGTATGTATATGTGTGCATGTGTGTATATGTGTGTATGTACATGTGTGTATGTGTGTATATGTGTGTATGTATATGTGTGCATGTGTGTATATGTGTGTATGTACATGTGTGTATGTGTGTATATGTGTATGCATATGTGTGTATGCATATGTGTGTATGTATATGCGCGTTCATAAAGTTCGCATGAGTGCACGTAGTGTATCATATCGACGTGCACATATATCCTCACACATATATACGCAGAGGAAAACACACAAAGATCCCCCGTATAGCCTTTCACAGACTGTTGGGGCAAGCGTTGCTAGCGGGCACCTATACATGCGTACACACATATGTATGCGTGCGAGAGTGAAGGACATGCGTGTATGGATGTATGTATGGATGTATGTGACGTGTGTGTATGTATATATTGTCTGTGCATGTGTGTGTGTATATATATTGTTACAGTTGTCACAGCCGACTATGTGAACCGGACCTGAGTCTCGCCTCGATCGTTGAACTGAACTACAGTAACAAATAATACAAAACAAAACGTGATTGTGTCACTCAATAGGTAGGCGCTTGCATGCCTCAGAGTCAGAATCGGAGGAGGAATCCGATGAGCAATGAAGCTCTTCTCTAAAGGTGCCCGGTATTGGGACAGATGAGTGAGTCGACGAGTTGCCTCGCTCGCTGCGCCGCTAGCGGCATCGCTCATCCCACTCCCTCACCCTCTACAGCCCCGAATGTTGTTATCTTTTATTCTTCTCAATTCTCAGATATAGCAACAACAATAATACTACTACTGCTGCTACAATGTGTGTGAGTGTGTGTTAGTTCTGTGGCGGAGGTGGTTATCGCACTTGCCAACTACGAGTTCCATTCCCGGTCACGGTCAACACGAGTGGCGAGTGAAACCCCACCCCCTCCCCGCCTTCACCAACCATCCATCCAGCAGTGGATAGACGAAGGGCTCGCAAGTGCACGTGACTCGCCTGTAGTTCGCTGAGCGAGTGCGCAGCGCTGAGGTTGGGCGCGCTGCGAGCACGGCCACGCAGCTACAGCCCGAGCCGCGCACACACGCGGCACGGCACACGGAACAGCACCCACCGAGACCAAGATCACCCTCGTAGGGTGGATAGACTGTAGGGTCAAGTTATGGATGGATGGAGGGGAGGTGGTGGAAGGGGGGTGTAACCTGCAGCGCAATGCTCGGTCGCATTTTTTTGTCCGATGTCCATTACGATCTCCGTACCAGGTGCGCGTTTGAGGCTGAGTCGACCTAGGTGACGCCCAAAGCACGTTCGAAGTGGTACCTGCCGGCCGAGATTAGCCGTGCGAGAGTGAAGGGACACGCGTTGTTGGCGAGCTCCTGTTGGAGGCGAGAACTTCACGGCGAGTGGAGAGCGTGGCCTGGAACGCGTGTAGCCTCTTCCAGAATGTTCACACGACGCAGCCAGCGGCTTACGCGTTTGAGGCTGAGTCGACCGAGGCGAGGCTCAGAACCACCTCCAGGCATCACTCGACACGAGCGTGAGCAGTGGCCGAGAACTTATTTCGAGTTCGCCGGATTCGTAACGCAATGCGCTAACCGCTGGGCCACCACTCCCCACCCATACACAACACCGTTGGTTTCCAGGCAAGTTGCCCGAGCTTTAATGCTTTGTTGAGTACAAAAAACTACACATTGCATAAGTATATATTTAAAATATACAGTTAAATGCACCGTATACGTCGTTCAAAAGCAGGATAAATATTTATGCACCCTCCATTTTGTACAATAACTGCAAATGAGATAATGTTCATGTGACTTCTGAGATGTTTCCACATTCTCATTTGTGCCATCGCTTATCGCGTAATATAATGTGTCGTATTTCTAAAAACAAAAACGTCACACCGTATATACATACATGATACAACAAAGACAAATAACACCCGTATAGCCTTTAACAAACTGCAAGGGCAAGTGCTGTTAGCGAGTGCCTATGGAGGCCGATATGGCAGATGAGTGGTGGATGGCCACCACCGCACCCGGCTGCCTTTGTCTCCCCAGTGCATCACACCAGGTACTCGTTTATAGCTGAGTCGACCTAGGAGAGGTCCAGGACCGGTTTGAATATTCATCACCTATATTGATCGTGATCGGAAATCGAATTCGGGTCCCCGGGTTCGTAGCGCAGTCCACTAACCACTACACTACCGCTCCCCATATACATTACACACACACAACACATATATACATTACACACACACACGAATACATTACACACACACACAACACATATATACATAACGCACACACACGACACACATACATTACACACACGACGCACATATACATTACACACACACGACACAAAAATATACATTACAAACATACATCGCGCATGCAATGAAGCAGTCACGTCGAAAAACAACAAGGGTACTGTATGAAAATAATTGAGACTTTGAAAAATATCCGACGACTCGCCTAATAACAGCGTGTTACATAGATGTGTAGACCTCCCATAAGCATCGTTGGCTACGTACGGTGCGAAAGAAGTTCGACACGCGAAAACACAAAATCACACAAACATACAAACAAATAGAGTCCATGTATGCAATGATGGGGGAACCTAAAACAATCTCCACATATTTTATTCGAACAGTTATACTCATCCGCTAGCGAGCTTAATTATATAACGTCACATCATGTTGCGTGGATTGAATTAAAACAAAAACCCTCATGGGTGAGCGTTACCGTGATGGGACGAACGAACTGATCTTCGTTGGCATTGCACGGCCACTCGCCAGCCCACCAACTGCTCATATCGCAACTCATGTACACCGCCACAATCATTATTATCATCATCATCATTGGACCTTTCGGCAGTATCAAAGGATGAAAAATAAGAAGAGGTTTTTTACCCTTCCTGGCAATCAAACAGGAGGTGTTAAGATGTTCAAACGCCTTTCGAAGTCTGTCTCTGGTGGAGGCCAATCAGTCTTCACAGACACTGCAAACACAATTATCCGAGCGTGTTTTGTTTGCATGTTCACCACAATCACGCGTGGTTAATGCGGACTTGATTTTTCGCAAAATAAATCTTTTTGCTGTTTGAACATCTTAACACCTGTGTTTTTATTTTTGCCCGAAAGAGTAAAACCCCCTTCTTATTTTTCATACCATCATCATTGAGCTGACGATAATAATAATGATATTTAATAATCCTCTACTCATGCAGTGACACATGAAGCTCACGACGGCGTCCCTTGATTCTCCTAACACCCTGTGATTGCTCTCGAGAGCCGAGAAAGGCGTAAGTCCCGCAAAAAAAAATGATTCGTAATTCCCGTGATTTAAGGAGCTTACATCAGATAAACTTAGTAACGTGCGCGGCCGCCTCGCCTAAGTAGCCAGACGCGGGTTGGGTTTTTAAAAAATATTATTATTATGCTACTTTGGCCGCTTAATTACGAGAGGAGCTCGAGATGAATGGTGGGTTATTACAGTCGGCATCCTTAGCGCGAGATCACGGCGTAGGATCCGTGGCTCGAAACACGCAAAAAAAATGTGAAGGTTTTTTTTTAGCTGCCAAATGTACCGCAGGTTTAACACACGTGGCAGGGTAAAAAAAAACCCCATCATGATCATGTTTGATTCTCATCATCAGCATAATCAGCGTTGTCATCATATCTCGGGATCATTGATATCATCGTGTTTCGAGGACACTCAACACCATGATCAATCATCATAATCATCATCATCATGTCTGGCTATCATCATCATCATCAATAATCATGTCTAGCGTGAATCATTATGTCTCGAGGTCACTCAACACGATCGTCAATCACCATTATAATAATTCGGAAATATTAGTCACTTATCACCAGCATCGTCTAGAGATTCATCGTCACCTTCATCATCATCATATTTCGTGATCATCAGCGTGATAGCAATCGTATCTCGGAGTATTAAGTCTATTGATTAACATCGCCATGGTGTTCTATCATCTGTTGGATGTTCCCGCATGCCAGGAATCTGAAGGTGCGCTATGTAATGCAAGACAACTGGACGAAAACGACCGCTATTCGCTCAAATCGTGGCGCGTTTACGTGATCTCCCTTCGCATGTTACTGTATTGCATAAGATTCCATTGCATGTCCCATAACCCCCCCACCCACCTCGGACCCTCAACCCCTATATCCACACGATCATAGTTGGCGTCATTAATAACATCGTTAGAAGCCATTTCTTTCAATGCTGCCGCATGAAGACCTCCACACGAGATGTTGTTTGATCATACTTGCCCGAGGTGGTCGGTGCGACTCGATGAATGGAACAATGTGACCGGTCCATCGGTTAGCACCCGCTCAGGGACGTTAGCCCATGGGTCGGGAATCGAACTCAGCTCATCGGGTTTACAACGCAGCGTGCCAACCACTGCGCCACCGCTCCTCTTCTTCGTGTCACGAGCACGGGATGGGCGACGCTCGCACGCTGCCTCTCGCGCAGCTCTGTCACGGTGAACGGAGCGCGGCGAAGACGCACAATGTTCCGTGGGTTTGGGGGTATTATCTCTGTGTGTGTGTGTATGTGTGTGTGTGTGAACGCGCAAGCCTTCGACACTTTAACGTGGCCTCAAAGTGCACCGAGCCTGGCACAAGTGCACCTAGCCTGGCACAAGTGCCGTCGTCACGGCTGTTGTTGCGTGTGTATGTATGCAGACGTAATTGTGCTGTGTGTGTGTTTTTATGGATGTACGTATGTGCACGTGGTGCTGGCCGGTCCTGGGCATCAACTAGGTCGACTCAGCCTTAAATTAGTCAATTGAGTTCCTGGTGCAGCATAATGCGCTGAGGAGACAAAGGGGGCCGGGTGTGGTGTCGATACTTTGTAATGTTTGCTTGTTGAACTTCTTTCGCACCGTACGTCTCCGACCGTGCTAATCGGAGGTGCGATGAAGGACAACAAACTCATCGCAAGAAGCGGTTCTAAAGACCTTCATGGGTCTTCGCAAAAAGCACTTGCCCAAACAGACGATGCAGGCTACACGGAAGATCATTTGTCTTTTCTACGCATGTGTTTTATGGCTTTTTTTATTGTTCAGTCCCCACTGTGTACGTGCTCATGTATATGTTCGGATCGGTGACGGCATTGTGCACGTATGTAGGTATGCACGTGCGTGTATAATATATATGTGGGCTAGAGAGTAAATCACGGCCGTCTGCACTCCTTCAATGCACAAGGAATAGCAAAACGACGACATTCTCTCTCTCTTTCTTTCTCTCTCTCTGCTGAAGCCCTCTCGTGGCGCTCAGACCTCGACGTCGACATTTAGCTCTTGACCACATTTATATATTTATCTCTGTGGGTGTAGTTATTTTTCATTGTTTGTTGTGTATGAGTGTATGCACGGATTTGTAATCGTGCTCTGTGTGTGCGTATGATGTGCACGTGCCGTTGTTATAATGGTGTGCACGTGTAGAGACGTACGAATACGTTAGTGTACGGATTTGTCGTGGTAGTGTGTATGCACGTGGACGTGTGTATCGTGTGTATATTTGTGATTGTAGTCTTGGTAATGGGTGTACATGTGTACGTGTATGCGTTGTATTGGAGGTTGCGCACTGAACCCTCCATGTTAAATGCCAGTGTGATATAACTTTGGTATACAGTCACCTTTGACGTTTCAATAAGTTATCTTTAATAGCAAGCGCCGCTTCTCACGGGGTTTCACCGCACGAATTGCACTCCGAACACCTCCCGACATAAGTTCCACGTGTGGCCACGTGGAACGTCTCAGTGGCGAGTGTGATACCGGAACTGGTCCAGGACTCGACTATTCGTAACCCCCCCCCCCCCCCCACTGACCAGCGTGGTGAAGTATGGTCAAACAGCCATCATGACCGAGGCGGCCTTCATCAACAGACAGTAGATGAACTATGTCTGAAAATGCGTGTTGTTAGTTTGTGTGTGTTGGGAGCGGTAGTGTAGTGGTTAGCGCACTGCGCTACGAACTCCGGCGATCCGAGTTCGATTCCCGTTCACGGCCGCCACCACCGGTGACGATTATTTGAACCGGTCCTGGGACTCCCCTAGGTCGACTAAGCCTCAAACGAGTACCTGGTGCGGTGTGTAAACATGGCCACTGGGGAGACAAAGGCGGTCGGACGTGGTGCTGGCCACCCACACCCCCTCGTCTACCGTTCCGGCCTTCATTGGTGCTCGCTAACAGCACTTGCCCCTACAGTCTGTTACAGGCTACACGGGGGACCTTTGTCTTTTGAGACTTCATCCGCGTGTCTGACACAGCTGCGCCCACACACACATCCGACGAGTGCACGCGTGTCAAATGTGCATTTGCTGCTTCGCTTTATATTCGGTACAAACGTAATACGTGTTAATTAAACGTAATGATTCGTATAATAACTGACAATACAGATATTGACGCTTTGGCCGGCTGACTTTCTTCAGACGCGATCTCATGCGTCGACACGCATCGCGCATGCATGCGGCAATGTTGTGTTTACTATTCATCCAAACAAAAACGATACAATTACGCCTCCTGGAATAACAACTCACCTCGGAACGCCTCTCTCCGAGTTTCAAGCGCACGTTTTCAGGAGGATTCCTGCAATTGGTGACGTGTAGCCAATTTCATTTCAAGTAACCATCTCATCACAGCCGGTGGTCATATTTGCTCTCGGCGAGCACGTTGACAACAAGGGACCACGGCGCTCAATAGAGGCCGCGTAGCTTCCCGAGGCAAAGACAAAGATCCCCCGTGTAGCCTCGCACAGCCGGTTGGGGCCAAGTGTTGTTAGCGAGCACCTGTGACGACCCGGAGCGGCGCACGAGGAGCGAACAGCGTTGTTCATGCCTCCGCACGGTACTGGGTAATCCATTTAAGGCTGAGTCGACCTAGAGAAGGCTCAGTTCCGTTTTATATATTCGACACGTACATACGAACACACGCAGAAGCGCTGTACTATTTAGCTGTGCAAGTGATTTATGTCCAAAACACCAATGCCTTTCGAATATATAATATGGGAATTACAAATGATACAAGTATCTCCTGTACAGCCTGAACAAACGTTTGGGATGAAGTGCTATTCGACAGGACCTATGAAGGCGGGCACGCTACACGTGGGGGTGGGTGGCCAGCAGCACGCCCGACCGCCTTTGTCTCCCCAACTGCGATGTTTAAACACCCCACCAGGTACTCATTTGAGTGGACAAATTGGTAGGCACAGGAGCGGTTCAGATAACCCTCACTGGCGTTGACCGTGAGCTGGAATCGAACTCTGGTGACACACACACACAAACAAAAGTGCTGCTCGCGCAGTACAGCAACGCGTCACATATTCGCGTTCTACTTGAGTGTAGGCAAAGTCACACCACTGCACCGCATTGTGCCCCGCGTGTTGACACACACCACTCTGCGTCTACATCTAAACGCGCGCGCGCGCGCGCGTGTGCGACCCAGCTGTGGATTAGATTGCACGAGGAAGGAGCATTATGAATGCACTTAATTATAGCCACTCATTAAAATTACAGCTTCATTACGCGGCCGCTTGAAACGAGAGACAATGGGTAGTGTGTGTGTGTCTCTCTCTCTGTGCGTGTCGTGCAGCGGTTAGCGCGCTGCGCTACAAGCCCGGCAACCCGAGTTCGATTCCCGCTCACGACCGCCAACACCAGTGACGATTATCTGAACCGGTGATGGCCATCCCCTAGGTCGACTCGGCCTCAATTGAGAACCTGTTGCGGTGTGCAAACATCGCCACTGGGGAGACAAAGGCGACCGGGCGTGGTGCAACAAACCCACCCCCTCGTGTACCCTGCCGCCCTTCATAGGCGCTTGCTAACCGCACTTGCCCCAAAAGTCTGTTCAGGCCACGCGGGGGAATCTTTATCTTTGTTCTGTTTTCGTTTCGCTTCTGCGTGGAGGCGCGCGTGCCCAATGCCGCTGCTGCTGCCGCTGCTGCCGCTGCCGCCGCTGCTGCGGCTGCCGCCGCTGCTGCTGCCGCCGCTGCTGCCGCCGCTGCCGCCGCTGCCGCCGCTGCTGCTGCTACTGCCGCTGCTGCTGCCGCTACGGGGCTACGGGGTTTTCGGGAAACCTCTTTAATCCCGGCAGCGAGTCGTGATGAGCGCGCGTGATGCGTCCGATTATTATCGACTCCCGTGCACTTCAATCCCAACTCTTGTGCGCTTTTAAGAGATCGTCACTATTATCGTCGTGTTTTTTTTTGTTTTTTTTCTTTTCAATAATTTCTCACCCGATATGAAACGCAAATAATGTTTCACCAGTTACTTTCAACAACGCCGCTAAGGTTGCCTTGTCGGCGTTAAGGCAATACCACAAGAGCAACTTTCTTTAAGGGCATCTGGTAACACTAAGCACTTTTCACGCAAGATGTTGCACACTACCGCACACACACACACCACCTTATATATACACAAACACACCACCGCACATACAATACCGCACACACACACACCACCTTACACACACACCACCACACACACACACCACATTACACATATACACACCCACACCACCTTACACACACACACCACATTACACATATACACACACACCACCTTACACACACACACACCACACACACACCCCACATTGCACACACACCACCACCTTACACACACACCACCTTACACACACACCACATTACACATACACACACACACCATCTTACACACACACACACACCACCTTACACACACACCACATTACACATACACACACACACCACCTTACACACACACACACACCACACACACCCCCCACATTGCACACACACACACACCATCACCTTACACACACACAACCTTACACACACACCACATTACACAAACACACCACCACCTTACACACACACCACCTTACACACACACCACATTACGCATACACACACACACACCACCTTACACACACACACCACCACACACCACCACACACACACAAACCACCGCGGCATCACGCAAACACGACGAGGCGAGACGGATGTGGCATTGAATCAAAATGATTCGCGGAACATCGTTCCTTGAGTGCTTCGCTTGGGATCAAGCGCCGCCTGCACCACGCGTGCTTTCCCGTCGGCCTTGTGCGGCCACGACACGAAGGAATTGTCCGTTCAGAATTCCAGCAGCGAGCAGTGCATCGCCATGTGTCGGAATAGGGCCCTGGTAACCGTGACGTCAAATAACTCAGACGTGACGCCGCTTCGATGCGCCCGCCTGTTTATCCGCACTTAAGAAGACAACTTACGAAATCACAAGTTGAGTGCACACGTGACAAGAGTAGAGGACAACTGATTGTTTATCAGACTTCAGCGATTCGCTTTCACGGCGACGTGGTTACGCGACCCATCGCAGCTGTGCGAGACCCCGTGGCAAGCAGTCGCGGCGGCGGTGGCGGGAGGGGGTGGTGGTGGTGGTGGTTACGGTCAAAAACCACGAGCGCATTACTCGTGTGAGTTACTCACTTCGAAAGCCCCAGACACACCCCGGGAATCCGCGAGGGGTCTCGTACACTCAGCGAGCGGCACAACCAAGAGGCATTGCTCACTCATCCGTGCAGGATAAACAAAACAACCCCCGCCCCCCCCCCAAAAAAAAACAACAAGAAAGATAAACAAATAAAAAGAAACACCCCGGGAATGGATTTAACAAACAAACAACAACAACAACAACAAAAGTAACCACTGCTGCTCCGAGTTGCGGAGAACAGCGACAAGAATTACGGATCGTGCGGCTTTGAAGTTGTCCGTTCATTGTGCGCACAGAAACGACTCGGGACCGAGACGGCTTTCTCCCCCCAAAAAACTCCCACTCCAAACGCTCTCTCCACTCTCTACTCCCTCCACTTTTATCTTTCCGCTCCGCTCCTCTCTCTTTCTCTCTCTCTCTGCCGCTCTTCCAAACCTCACACAGCCACTCCGACTCCGAGTCCCTCCCTTCCCTCTCTCTTCATCCAAAAACCTCCTTCCTCTCTGCTCTTCTACCCACGGCCCCACCTCCCCTTCCCTCCCTCTCCTCCTCCCCCGCTCCCTCCCTCTCTGTCTCTCCTATCCCCTTTCTCTCCTCCCCCAAAACTCTCCGCCCCCTCCGCTTCCCCGCGCCACGCTCCCTCCCACGACCGGCCCTCGTAATAGTGACCAATCAGCGCACTAATCCATGCTCAGCACCGCCCTGGCCTCGCTTAATGAGATCATGCTTTGAGAGAGAGAGAGAGAAGGGGGGGGGAAGGAGTAGGAGGAGAGGGGGGGGTAGGGACCCGCCTTCCGTGCCTTGTGCGCGCGCAACTTCTCTCCCCCCCCCCCGACTCGGGCGACAGGCGACCGCGCAGATATGGAAGGAAGAGGTTCGCTCGCTCCCCTCTGAAATCGCCACCGCGCTCGGCTTCAGTTGTGCGAGGCCCGGCGGCGAGAGGGCGGTCCGCGGTTCGGCAGCGAGTCTCTGGCGAGCGGTAGTCGGACTAAATGCTCAAGTGCTTTGTAGCAGTGACGGTGGTTGGTGGTGGTTGGTGAGCGAAGCCTGCGTAACTTGGGACTTGTCGTGCGCGTTACACACACGCGCGCGCGCGAAGACACACACACGCGCACACGCACACACACTCTCTCAGGCATATACTGATACACGCGCACACGCACACGTGCAGAGATAGGTACACGCGCACACGTACTTACACATACACAGAGCGACACGCAACGATACGCGTACGAAGAGAGACGCACACACACACGCGCATACTTCACACGGAGATACGCGAAGTTATACTGCGGATTACATGCACTCACACGCTTAGGCGCACAGAGACACACACGCGCGCACGTAGACACACACGAGCGCGCGTAGACACACACGCACACACAGAGATCTTTGCAGACAAGCACAGACACAGGCGGAGTCAGACGCGTTCCCTGCTGCTGCAGTCCACATCACTCGAGTACTCCATCGGTTGTAAAGTACGTGTGCACACACACGCACACACGCACACGCGCAAAGTCGCCGATACATTATCACGACCGCGACTACTTTAACACTCACAGTGACAACAGCCGAGGACGCTGCATCGGCTGCCTATAAAAAGGGAGCCGCACTCATCAAGGGGTCGCGAACGGCGACCTGGCAGCGCGCTCGCTCGCCGCGCCAGCGAGCGCGCGAGCAACAAGAAGAGTGTTGTGTCATCGATCAACAAAGAGCGTTTCATCGATTGGGCTCTCCTCCTTCTCCTCCTCCTCAAGTCGGGCTGACGCATGTGTGCGCAGCTCGCAGACGACGCGCACGGCAAGAGACACGCGCGCTGCAGGGAGACATCGTCAAGCTCGCCGTGGTTGACATGAGATAGAAACTGCGCCGGGGCCGTCTTGCGTCTTTGCATCACCCCCACCACCCCCTCATCCTCCTCCTCCTCCCCACCAGCGCCGAACAGACGTGGCGAGGGAAAGGAGGCAGCGAGCGACTCGCCTCCTCCTCCTCCAGCCCCGTCTCGCCCTGCACCCAACATGTTTCAACCGGCGACCACCAAGCGCTGCTTTACCATCGAGTCTCTGGTGGCCAAGGACTGTCCGGCACCCACCAGCCGATCAGAGCAGCAGCAGCAACAGCAGCAACAGCAGCAACAGCACGAAGCGCCGTTACGGCCGGCCGCTCTGAGCTTCGCCGGCAGTCATAATCATCAGCATCACCAGCACCAGCAGCACCATCATCACAGCTCGGCGTCCGTATCGGCAGCCGCGGCGGCCGCTGCAGCCGCGGCGGCAGCCGCCGCCTTCGTGCCCGCGTTCCCGCAGCCCACGGCACGGGCACTCTACCCTCACCCTGCCGAGTTGCTCTACTCGGACCCCGGCCATCACCCCGGCTCGGCTGGGGGTCCCCTTCAAGTCCCCGCGCTGCCTCCGCACCACCACCTGCAGCATTCTCATCCTCTGTTCGGACCCCCGCAGCGAGACCCCATGACTTTCTACCCGTGGCTGCTGAATCGACACAGATACCTCGGCCACAGATACCCAGGTGAGAGCCGAGGCCCCCGGGGGTTGTGTAGGGGGGTTGTCACGACGTTGTCGCTGTGCGGCACACGTGCGGTCATTGTCGCCGGTGGCTGTCGGGGTTGGAGTCTGTGTGCGTGTGTGCGCGTGTCAATAGGATAAACTCAATGCGTATCCTGTGTGGCATACGACATATGCTCTGTGTGTGTGCTGTGTGCTGTGTACGAACTATATCCGCTACGAGGCACTGTGTAATTCTAAAGGATATATATATACACACGCACACACACACCGAGCCGAACGTTTAATGTGAACATTTTGTATGCGTGTACGTATATCGTCAATACCGTGTGTATACGGATGTATGTGGAACTTTTTTCGCGCCGTACGTAGCCAACCGTGCTAGCCGGGAGTTGCGGGCGTACCTGGCGCGCACAATCTGCGGCGTGCCGTGCGTCTTTGCCTCGCGTGCAGTACTTTTTAGTCCACGTACATTGTGGGGGGAGCGGTGGCGCACGAGTTTGCACATTGTGCTACAAACCAACCGGACGCGTCCGATGACTGGCCACGGCTAACATTAGTGGCAAGTGGCGAGCGGCAAAACCTGCCCTAGGCCCCCCCCCCCCGCTATAGGTCGACTCTAATGTGTACCCGCTGCGGTGTGTAAAGTCAGAACTGCCTGGGGAGAGACAAAGGCGGTCGGGCTTGGTGGAGGCCACACCACACAATCGTGCGCCGTGACGGCGGTCTTAATAGGTGCTCTCTAACAGCATTTGCCATACGGAAGAATGTGTGTCTTTGAATACTGTAAAGGGTGTCGCTTAAGAATGTACCCGTTTCGTACGTTATGCGCACGTGTTAGATGTAATGGATACGATAAATACAATCTTGATTTGAAGCTTTCGTGACTGCAGGAATCCATACTCTTTGGTGAAGTGACTTTAGCGAAAGAACCAACGAGTACGATAACGACATTGACGCCGCATTATCGATACAAGCTGGATAATTAGGCATTAAACGACTTGCGGTACCGCTCCCCCGAATGAAACAACAACAACAACACCGCATCTCCGCGCACGCACACGCGCGCACACACGCAACACATTCATCGCGTTCACTGACATTTCGCATTTTTGTTGAATGTCACCGAAGCGTGTGAGGACGATATCGTTTTGAGAACGGCGATCATGAACGCGAGGACGCGGTGGTAACCTACCAAACATATATCGCATAGGGGTGGGGGGGGGGCACGTCGCATCATGTGAGTGTTCGACAGAAGGATGCCTGCATCTTCAATGGGAGTCGAACGCAATTCCTTCAACGTACGAGCCGAATACATATCTCCAATGCCTGCGCGTACAGTTCCAGAAGTGTCGGCACCGCATGTGTCACTCCGCGATACGCCGATGTCGCCTTCGTTAAACGCGGCGCTCATCGGCGTGGGCCGGGGGGGGGGTGGTGAACGACGACAATTTACATTTAAGACGATATTCTTTCTGTGGAGTAAGTCCCCCGTTGAGCTAAAACAGCTCCGAGTTACAACGACGATCACAACCGGATCTCAATAACGCCGGCAGCGTGGAGAAATGGGATAACAAAAACCGTCTCGTCGAGTCGTACCGCGCGAACGCGTTGCGAGCTGCAGCTGGGAGATGAATCGTGGAGGATGGACGAGGATGATATTTCTCTCGTCCTGTACTGTACAACAACAACAGCAATTGTAATTCAGAGCCATGTGTCAAACTACTCGGTGAATGAAAGCCTAACGAATCACCCTCCCGCAAGCCGTGTTCGCCGTGGCGGTTGTTTGGCCATACATCGCCACGTCGGTGAGTTGCGGGTTGGTGGAGAGAGCTGGCGAGGGACACGCACCGCTCGTTACTTTTTGTTCGAAAAATGTTACCGGGAATCTAACTCAGTGGGTGCCCGCGTTTCAAAGCGCAACGCGCCAATCACCGCGCCACCGCTCCGTGCTCTGTCGGGAAACGCGCGTTTGGAGTGTTTGGGTGCAATAAAGTTACACGTGATAAGCCAACTTCGTTGAGCTATCATTTGTGGCCACGTCGCTTCTGAAAAAGAGCTACATAGCTCAGTGGGCCTTACCTGGTGAAATAATAAAGTTGAGTTTAGTTTAGGAAGCTAGTCTAGAAAAAAAACAATCTCAGACTTTTGCTGTGGTTTACAAATCAGATGTCCATGAATTAATTATTACGCGTGGTTAACTCTGTAAAGTCACGCGCTTATGACATTTGTGTATATATATGAAACACAAAAGACAGGTCATTCAGCAGTTTTTTTTTATTGCTGTGGTTGTCCCACCTGATGACGATTGCTTGTGTTGCGATCGAAACGTCGTGATCTATTATTTTTCTACCTACGTGACTTTACCGAAAGAACCAAAGAGTATGTGAATTTAAATTATTTCGGAAATGGCTACAAACACAATGCCAATGAAACGTCTTCTCATGTCGTTTGTGTGAGTGGAAATTTGTGCTCGCTAACGGCACTTCCCCCAACAGTCGATGAGATTCTACGGAGCAATTTTGTGTGTGTTGTATGTGTGAGTGCCAATATGTTCTCACGACCGGCACTTTTCCCCAACAGCGTATGAGGCCACACGTGGGACATTTGTTTTGGTGTGCGTGAGAGTGAGGTTGTCCATGCTTGATCCACTCTCGTGCCTTCACGCTTCATGTGGATGTTTTTAATCGCCACGCCGCGTATGCGCGTGTGCGCACGTGTGTATACGTGTATGTATGTATATATGTATGTATACGCGTCCGCGAACCGTCTTTGTAATGTATGTATGGTTAGTGTGCATGTGAGTGAGTGTGTGTATGTGTCTCAAATGAGTACCTGGTGCGGTGTGTATACATCGCCACTGGGGAGATAAAGGCGGCAGGGCGTGGTGCTGGCCACCCACCCCCTCGTGTACCGTTCCGGCCTTTATAGGTGCTCGCTAACAGCACTTGCCCCTACAGTCTGTTAAGGCTTTACGGGGGATCTTTGTCTTTGTACGTGTGTATTAGTGAGCGCTATGAACCCGGCGCTCGGAGTTCGATTCCCGCTCACGGCCCAGACCAGTGACGATTATCTAAACCGGTCGTGGGCCTCCCCTAGGTCGACTTAGCGTAAAAATGAGTACCTGATACGATCCGTAAACATCGCCACTGGGGAGACAAAGACGGGACGGTGTGTGCCTCGCCAAGCACCCCCTCGTGTCGGTTCCGGCCTTCGTAGGTGCTCGCTAACAGCACTTGCCCCAACAGTCTGCTCACGGCTACACGGGGTGTCTTTGTATGAGTAAATGGCGTTATATCAAGCAAAGTAATAATTTACTTGCGTGCATGCATGTGTAGGTGTATATATGTGCATGTGTCAAAGTGCATTGGATGTGTGTAACTGTGCGTGTCTACTTTTTTTTGCGTGTGTACGTGTGCATAAGAACACGTGTGTGTGTGTTTTGTGTGTATGTGTGTATGTATATTTACTTGTGCGTGCATTCGTCTGTATATATATGTGTGTGCGTGAGTGCATTGTGTATGTGGCGGTGTAAGTTTGTGTCTTTGTTTACGAATGTGTACGATAACCGCACTTGCCTCAAGTGTCTCAAAAGGCTATGATGGAGATCGTTCGCTTTGTCTTTGCTCTATATACGTGACAGTATGCGTGCTTATGTGTATGTAGAGTGCATATATATATATGTGTGTATATCGACTCGGCGTTAAATGAGTACCCGGTGCGCGGTGTGTAAACATCAGCACTGGGTGAGACAAAGGCGGCCGGGCGTGGTTCTGGCCACCCACCCATCCACTCGTGTGCCGTTCGGGCCTTTTAGAATAGTCGGCCTGCTCACGGCACTTGCCGCACCAGCCTACGCGGGTGATCTTTGTCTTTGTGCGTCATCGAAGACCGCCAGACCGACGGATGTACCCCGGTGGTTTTGTGCTCATCACTGACAATTCGCAGGAGGCCTTTTGCAGCTAAAAGCAAAAGTGCAATCCCCCCCCTCCCTCCTCCTCCTTACTTCTCGCGTTTAAAGCGAGTTGTCAAACACACAGGCACAGAAGCTCGCGACTCACGCGGTTTACATTTGGCAACAAAAAAAATGTGATCGCTTGCAATGATTCCACAATTTAATCGCGTATTTCTGTTTTTTTTTAAGAGCTCAACGTCGCAACTAAAACCGTGAATCCCCGTGGCACCGGCCAGTGCCACGGGGATTCATTGACGTGCTGCCAAGGGTCGTCTTCAAAAGTCATCGTCATCATCATCAGCACCATCGTCATCAGCATCATCATCATCAGCCATGGTCAATGCACTGCTGGTTAAAGGGCTCGTCCCAAACCACCGCCGTATCTCTCGCTACCCCCCGCGCGATGTTAATAATAATCCCACTGCACACGGCAGCAGCTGATTTCATCGCTCCATCTCATCACCGGTGGAGCGTATGTCTCGGTCACGAGTTTCATTCCTTTTCTGCTGCTGCTGCCACGTCGTCGTTCTGTCCACGGAATCGAGGATGAATTATCGCAGGCAGCTTCTTGCCATGCATTTTTATTAGAACGCTGAACGTTTACGTCTCATGCATCGTGTTGCGTTTGTTTACACATGTTAATGTGAGCGTGTGTATCGTCATTATTACAATTATTAGTATATACGAGTGTGTACTTTGTTTGTAAAACATAGGGAACGCCGGCTTACTCAGCGAGCTCCTGTATCTAAGCACGCGAATTGAGTGACGCATCCGTGAGCATTTTCTCAGGGCATGAACACAGCACGCAGATGCAGGGACTCATTATCCACAGGCGGTGTGAACTCAACTCGCACCCCCATCAACAACACGCCGATAGCTCCAGAACTTAGCTCCCATCGTCGCCGAGTGTTTGTGCACGAGACAACCCACCCATATGTGTATGATAACTGATAATATTGGTAATTATTATCGTAAAAAATGAATAATTCCTCGGGTAACAAAGTCTCGTTTGTTTTGTACCTCGCACGGATGTGCCAAGCCCAGCCCACGCACGTGGATACGAGCGCAGTGCACGCTCACTGCGGTAGTGCTCGCCTGTAGGACTCAAATGAGGACTACTACCTCCTCATGTGAGTACTGCACCCGAGTACAAATCAATCACGAGTGGATTCCCATTCATTCGCTCACGTGAAGATGACCACGACAATTTATTGGCACGCGTCCGCAGCTGATCTGTATTTTGTGTGCATTTGAAAAAAAAAAGATTCCCCTTACAGCAAGAGTGCTCAATATTCTAAAATCTCCTAATTAAATCTCCATCTACTCTTGGCTGAGTCCTCCAGAATCTCCTCCACCTCCTCCAATCTTACCCCCCCCCCCTACTACGCCTTCCCCCCCCCCCAACTACCAGACCCCCTCTGATGGATCTCTCTCATTGATTTTTGTTGAAAAGAATGCATATACATGTATAAGTGTGTCCGTGTATCTGTCTGTGTCTTTGCGCACGCCGCGTTGATGATACGGGGAGGGCGCTACTAGATTACGAATCACGGAGGGAGCGTGCAAACCTGGAGGTTTGATGTGCAAATGCGCCCGTGCGTGTTCGCAATGGGGCGCGTCGCTTATCGCCAATTGAACGTCATAGACAGATTAATGGGGGGGGGGGGATGCCACTTAACATGTAAATGTATATCGCCCAAGCGGTCGGTAGCGACCGAAAATTACAATCTTAAACAAAGTACAGGGCCTTGGGTGAAAGTCTGGGATTTAAATTGGATTTCGGAATTCAGGAGGGGCTGCTGGGAAGAGACGGAACTAACACCACCTCCCCTCTCCCCCCCCCCCCACCAAAAAAAGCCGCCACAATTTGTTCGGGGTGGGTGCAATAGCCCTTTTTTTTGCGGGGCGATAATTGGCAGCTTGGCACATTAAAGTCATAGTTCTGGGCCCGATGTTATCTTGGTAATTGAGAAAATGAAATATTTCACTCAAGGCTATGCCTCCCGTACAACGCGGGGGGGGGGGGGGGCAACGTGGGAGATGTTGTGGGGGCATGCTGGATATTCGGAATATTTAAAAATTTCTGCTCACCGTGATGGCAAATTAGATAAAGCACTTGGGCGCGCGCAATGAGAGATAATTTTAATTAATAAAGTTTTGAGCATTTAGTCGCTGTTTACCGCCTTCCTCTCGCAACTAATTACGGGGAAATCACATCGATCATGAAACAAATTATCTAATTTGTTCGGCTTTTTGCGCCTAAATACAAGGGGGGGAGGGGGGGGTAGCGCCCCCTCGCTCCCTCCTATTGCGCCCAGAGGCGCGGTGCCTCTCGCTCTGTAATCACTCGGCGGCGCTCAACTCGGCGGCGCATCGTACACACAAAGGCAAAGATCCCCCGTATAGCCTTAACGGACTTTCGGGGCAAGTTCTGTGGGCGAGCACCCATGAAGGCCGGTACGGTACACGGCGGCCGGGTGGAGGGTGGTGGTGGTGGTGGTGATGGTGATCAGCGTCGTGCCCGACTGGCGATGTTTACGCACTGCGCCGGGTAGATACTCAGTTGAGGCTGAGTCGACCTTGGGGAGGCCCAGGACTGGCTCCGACAATCGTCACCGGTGTTGGCCGTGAGCGGGAATCGAACTCGTAGCGCAGTGTGCTAACCGATGCACCACCGCTCCACATATAGTATAATACAGCACACACCTAGTTGCTTCATCGCGTTGCAACGCAGCGTGGCATTATATACGTACAGCGTTAGAACGCAGCGTAGGTTTTGTACATAGCGTGCGTTAGGTACATGGTGTTGCGTAATGTACATGGCGCTATAACGCAGCGTACGTCATGGACATGGCCCTATAACGCAGCGTACGTCATATATCATGCATTACATTGTAGCGCAGCGCGATTGACCAACTTAGAGACCCTGCCCATGAATGAAAACGTAACATATATAAGACAATGACCTTCATAGCTGTCCAATGTCGGGGACGGCTGGAAAATGAACGTGGGGAGTGGTAGTGCCGTGGATAGCGCACTGCGCTACGATTGTCTGAACCGGTCCTGGGCCTCGCCTAGGTCAACTCAGCCTGCAATGAATACCTGGTGTGGTTGTGTAAACATTGTGACTAGGGAGACAAAGACGGTCGGCCGTGGTGCTGGCCACCCACCTCCTCGTGTCCCGTTCCGGCCTTAAAATAGGCGCTCGCTAACAGCACTTGCTCAAACAGTCTGTTAAGGCTATAAAGGGGATATTTGCATTTTTGGATAACGAACAGACATTCATTTGTAGTTAAATATATGTACGCATGACATAAATGAAGGTCTCCCTACACTGTGCGGGTCGAGGAGGCGGGGGGGGGAGTGTTTGACCATACTTCACCACGCTGGTCAAGTGCGGGTTAGGGGTGGCTTACCAAAGGTTCCGTCTGCACACGTCCACGTAGCGCAGTACACGCGTTTGTCTGCACGGAGCGGCAGGGATTGTAGTGTACGCTAATGTACATGCGTTTTAGACAATTGAGTTACATTCTCTCTGCTATGAAGAAGGGCCATTGCCCGAAACGTCGCCTGTGACATGTATAGTTGTTCCTGTCTCAGGCAGTGGTTTTTTTTGGCGAATCCGCTGGGGGGTTCTTGTAGTACTTTGTCCACCGCTTGGCATCACGAACACTGCTGTGTTTATTTCGCGTTGTTGGTTTGTGTTTGTAGAATCGTGATAGGCACTCCTCCCACAGCCCACTGGCAGTTGTATTGATGACAGAGAATACGAAACAAAACACATAAGCAGACGATACGTCTCATTCGTATACGTGTACGTGTGTGTATATATGCACACACAAACAGACCATCCCTTCTTGGAGTGCATCATTTTAGGAGCCATCGATGCGCGCAAGCAAACTCTGGACCGACTTCGACACCGAGTGTCTCATCGGCAGAGCCAGGCTTGCTTCATGAGCGTGTCCGCAATCATTTGGGGATGCTGCTGCATTGGCAGCGGTGCGCACAGGAACGATGTGACCATGGGGGGGGGGGGGGGGGCAACAACTAAATTACACTGCCTTCAAAGTTTAAACAAAAAAAATATTTAAGCGAGTTTTGGGCAATGGCAATTATTTTTGTGATTTTTCGTGATTTTTATTCAATGTGCTACGAAGAAGGCTCGTTGCCTGAAACGTTGTATATTATATAATTTATTTGGTTGCGCGCGTTAGGACACAATGTGCCGTTCTATGATTTCACCCGAACTTTAACAAAGACAAAGATCCCCTGTATAACCTTTAACAGTCTCTTGGGGCCTTTAACGAGTACCTATGAATGCCGGCATGGCACTCGAGGGGGTGAGTGACCAATAACCACGCCCGGCCGCCTTCTCTCCCCCAATGCTAATGTTTACACGTAGCACCAGGTACTCATTCGAGGCTGAGTCGACCCATGGGGAGGACCAGGACCGGTTCAAATATTAGCCACATGTTGGATTTCATGTGGGAACAAAATTCGGGTCATCGGGTTCGAACCGCGGTACGCAAGCAATTAATTACACCACCGCTACCCACACCGAACCTTACACGCAGACACGAAGACTAAATCTCTCGTTTAGCCTTAACCGACAATAGGAGCAAGTGCTGTTAGCGAGTAGCACCTATGAAGGCCGGCACGGCACACGAGGGGGTGGGTGGCCAGCACCACGCCCTGCCACCGTCGTCTCTCCGAGTCGCGATGTTTACACACCGCACCAGATACTAATTTGCGGCTGAGTCGACCTAACGGAGGCCCACGACCGTTTCAGACAATCGTCGCTGGTGTTGGTCGTGAGCGGGAATCGAACCCGGGTTTCTGCCGGTCCCGGTTCGTAGCGCAGCGCGCTAACCGCTCCCCACGCAAACACAACAACAACAACACAATCTAGATAGCCTCTTGTTACAGCAGTCCCTTTGCCCACTTCAGCAATTGTATCTTGCTGGGGTTGTCCCACCTGATGACGGACGCTTGTGTTGCGCCCGAAACGTCGTGATTTAATTTATTTTATTTTATACCTACGTGACTTTACCGAAAGAACCAAAGAGTAACAACAACACACACACACACACACCTGTGGTTGTGCGCTAATTTATGTGGACGCGTGTTTGAGTTCAAGGGATTTGCTCTCACAGTCATGCTCGCGAAACAATGCGCAGCACTGGCAACGGCGAATCGGATTGTTGTTTTCTTCCTCCGTCGTAGGATGCGCCTCTGCGTAATTGGCTCACGACGCGCAACGCATACGCCGCACAACTCGAACGCTTAATGTGTTTTCAATCGAAGTTGATTGCTCCTCGGGCTATAATTCGTGTGACATAGCTGCCCGCTAATGAGCATACCAGGGGGAGGGGTGGCGGGGGGGGGGCATAGCTGCTCCCGTTTGTAAGACGCACACGCAAAACGTGTGGCCGGTGTCAATAAAGTTGTACAAATCTATCTCTCACACACACACCAGATTATAAGACGCATCCTGTTTTTTTCTTTTTACTTTAAATGAATGAAAAAAATATATCTTCCGGAGGATGCGGTGCTGTTACGCACCTTGCTGTTCGCTAGCGTCAGAGTCACGGGGATTGCTGTGCGTGTGTGTGTGTGTGAGCTGTGTCGGCTACTCGTGAACCCACCCGCCGCTGGACTATCACGGCAGACTCGTGGCGAGCAAGGAATTCGAGAGTTCGCGATCGAATCATGAAAGTCGCGAAGCGTTATCACCACGACGACAGCCACGCGGTCGCCGTGGTTGATGCCTGACGGACACACGACGTTGGCGGGCAACCGATGAAGGCGCATCGTCCTGCGCAGCTACTGCGCGCAGCCTACAGGCCGGACGTTCCCACTTCACAGGCCGCATCGGACGCTCATTTAAGGCCGAGTCAACCCGAGGGAGGCCCGTGACAGGTGCGGATCGAGCGTGCTGCCGATGTTGTGCACGAGCGATGGGGTGCAGGGTGCGGGGTTCGGACCCGGCTCGCCTGGCTCGCAGTGCGGTGCGCCACCGCTCCCCATCGCCAATCATCGATTTGCTTGCACGCAAACACAAAGGCAGAGATGCCCCGTATAGCTTCTGTTTAGCAGACTGTTGGGGCAAGTGCTCTTAGCGAGCGCCTATGATGGCCCGCGCGCAAACGCGCGGAGGTGGGTGGCCAGCACCCACGCACGGCCGCCTTTGTATACCCAATGCCGACGTTTGCACACTTGTACCAGGTACTCATTTGCGGCTGAGTCGACCTAGGCGTTCATTTATCTGGTCACCGATGTTGGCTTGTGAGTGGGAATCGAACTCGCGTCGCGGGGTTTCGTCGCACAGAGCGCTGAGCAATTACACAGGCGCATCAGACGAGGACGATCAGACGCGCATACACACACCGACGCAGGTAAATGCGCAGCATAGAGGTACGTACACACGTACAGAGACACACACACACACACAGACACACGTATAGACAGGAAAGGCCCACGCAGCCACACACGCACACAGGGATAGATGTTATATACAGTATATACAATTCACGTACACAGATACACATAGGCACTCACAGAGACACACAGGAAAGACGCACACAGGGACAGACACACAGACAGACACGGATACGCACACGAACTCAGACACACATAGGCAGAGATCTAGCATAGGCAACGACACGCGTACAAGCAAGGACACATACACACGGACACGTAAGAACGGCAAACACACACTGAAACGCGGACACGGATAAACACACACGCGCACGCACACACTCAGACACGCACAGGCACACATCCAACTTAGACACACGCGTGGACGCGCATACACACAGGCACACACGCGCTCATATCCACACAGAGGCGCACACGCTGGTGGACGCTTGTAACCGAATGCAACGGCATTGCGCGACTCGGGTTGATGGGACGAGTATGGCGCGACATTTCTGGCAACAACAACAAAAATATCCGAAATGTCTCCGCGTGCCTCTGCTCAGACCCCCCCTCCCCCCATCATCATCATCATCACAATCGCCGCGCTCACTCCCAGTGCTGGTGGCGGAAGGAGGAGGAGGGGGGACTTGCATCATGCGGTGTTGGTTTGATGGGGGGGGGGGGTGATCGCCGCGCTTGTGAATAAAAAAAATTCGATGTCTGAACCCTGCTTCTGAATGACTCGCCACGTGTTCAATCGGGGGGGCGGGGTGGGGCGGGCGAGGGGGGTCATGTGGGGGGGGGGGGGGACACAACTTTGGCAATGTTACTCAATAGGAACCCCGTGCCTTTCACATTCCCAGACAAACTTAATTTGGAGAAAGTTACAAAAAAAAATCATCGGCGGGTGATTCGAGCACGATCAGCTGTAGAATTGTTGGGATGCGATTTGGGGGGGGGGGTGGAGCTAAACCGTCCATCGGTGCAGCGTGCTGCGCAGGGGAAATCTCATAAATTGGGGGATTCTCTATGAGCATATATTTATTTATTTCAGTCTGTGCTTGCGTGCGCCCATAAGGGGTCGTGCCAGCGGCATTCTGAAGCCCGTGGTGTTTAATCAAATACTGTCGGGACTTCGTGATGAGTGCTTGTATTATATCTCTCTCTCGATGCATTGAGGGGGGAATGTTGAGCCGACACTTGTGCGCCGCACTTGCCATGAGTGGAGAACGGAGGAGGGATACAAAGGCGTGCGGTATTCATCGTCAGCAGATGTTCACGCGGTGAAGGTGATGACGCCTGCTGCGTTGGCAGGCAGTGACGAACGCACACACAGGCAAACAACTCAACGCATTCGTGAATAACAACATTGTGGGCCTTAAAAATAAAAAATAACAATCGACGTTTCGGACAATGGCCCTTCTTCACAGCACATAGAGGAGCACGTAGGGGGTCCAAAAAGTCCATACATTAATTTTTAATGGATTTGATCATTTTGGTCGGTCGACTAACTTGTTTGTTCGCGTATATACGGATGTGTGTGTGTGGGTGCGTGCCTTTATACTTCTGTATTTGTGTGTGAATGTGCGTCCACGCGTGTCGCGGGTGCGCATGTTGTGTACTTGTTTGTGTCCTGGCCTATGTTCGTAGGTGTGTGTACGTGTCGTAGTGAGCGGTAGTGCAGCCGTTAGCGCGTTGCGCTACGAACCCTGCGACCCGGGTTCGATTCCCGCTCACGGTCAACAGCAGTGACGATTATTTGAACCGGTCCTAGGCCTCTCCTAGGTCGACTCAGCCTCAAATGAGTACCTGGTGCGGGGTGTTAAAATATTTGCACTGGAGAGACAAAGGCGGCCAGGCGTGGTGCTGGCCACCCAGCTCCTCGTGTGCTGTGCCCGGCCCTTATAGCTGCTCGCCAACAGCAATTGCCCCCAACAGTCTGTTCAAGGCTACATGAGGGATCTGTGTGTATGCAAGCTTCTATGTATCTGCGTACACGTACTTGTATGTGTATATTTGTGTTACTGTGTGTATATATACGCGTATGTATATGTATACACAAATGTATATGTTCGTGTACCGTACCGGCCTTAACAGCTGCTCGCTAACAGAACTTGCCCCGACAGTCTATACAGTATATAATACTAGACAACAACAACAACGAAAGTGAAGGGTGTTTGTCGTTGTTGGGTGGTGTAGCGGTTCGCGCACGGCACTACGAACCCGGCGACCCGAGTTCGAATCCCGCTCTACAGCCAACGACACAGGTTGACGAATAATTGAACCCCTGTCCTTCTCGTCTAAGATGTCAACTCAATCTCAAACGAGTGCCTTGTGTGGTGTGTTAACGTCATCACTGGGGAGACAAAGGCGGCGCTCGCCACATAATCCCACGTGTGCCGTATCCGGGCTTCAAAGCCACTACTCGCTAACAGCCACACAGCCAGTTGAAGACTGTACCGGGGGGGGGGTCCTTTGTCTCTGTGTGCCCATTTTCTCGGTGCGTTAGTTCCCACTGACGACTAATCACAGATCTCAGGTTCAAGTGCAGGACACGCGCGCCGTGTCCCTGCAGTGTTCTCCGTGATGTCTGCAGCCGGCTAATCAGCGCGAGTTGCATGCGTCGTCACATTTGGCCCCAATGCGCCGTGGCAATTGGACCACATGTTTGCTTGCTAGATTGTATAAAACACTCCATGTTTTATATATCTAGTTTAACATCTGTGTGTCGTACTGTGTGTGTACAAGTACAGTCTTAAAGTCAGCCTGATTATTTGACCATGCTTCACCACGCTGGGTCAGTACGAGTGGGTGGAGATAATACTTTTAAGACAGTAAATACTAGTACGATGTGCGTGTTTTTATATATATAGTACTATACAAACTGCATGCTGTAATCGCTTTTCATCTGCTTCAGCGTCACTAATGGTCGGCGTTGTTTTATTTTTAATATATTTGTGTTTGGCCCCGAGACGCGTAACAATGTGGGACTTTATTCTGACTCTGCCCTATGATCAAAATCAATTGATAATCCGCACTGTAATTTTTATGGGCTCAATTCCGAGTGTTAGTTGCTACGCAAGGGTTTGACTGTTTCTATGCCAAATCTCATATAGTTAAAACTCCTTCTAAAACACCAACCCTATTTGTGCCGTTTGTAATTTTTAGAACTCTTCTGCAACATCAGCATTTACATAAGTCAGCCGCGATCGTCTACGAACTGAACTTACATCGTAACATATGAATGTTTTTTTGTTAAGTGAATTATATAAATACTGTTGGCACGTATATGCTGTTTGTACGCAGCATTAAAATCAGGCAAAAACGATCAATTGAGGTGGTGATCAACTCCGAGTCAGTGGCAGAACGTCCACATTGCCGCGGTGAGGGCCAGGCCACTCCACACTGATAATAATGAAAGTAACAAAATAAATGAAGGCCGTTTTGTGAACATTTCAAATTTATTTTAGACGCTTAATAAAAAAAAAACAATCGTCCGGCTGATGCATACAAAACAGAAAAAAAAACCAGACCATTCCGTAAATGTTGATGGACGACGAGCTTCGCCACCTCGTGTTGATTCCGGTCCGCGTTCGATCTGTGCCCGAGGAGGCCGCAGTACACAACACGATGGTTCGCGCCGTGACAGAGAAACGTCATGTGCGGGTTCGGCAGGACAGCGCGGTCGGGAAGGCATTCCGCCGAGGTGGATTGTTACATCGCAATCCCGGATCTGTGTGTGTGGTGGGGGAAGGAGGGAAGAGAGAGAGAGGGGGGGGGGAGTTCATCCAGCAGTGGATTGATCATGGTTACTGCTGCTGTTGATGGTGACGATCGCGATGACACACGGTGTAGCGTGCAAATCCCCCTCGCGGAGCGCTCACTAATTTTCCATCGCGTCACGCTGTAACCCCGCGCCTCTCTCTCTCCCTCTCGCAACTCGCCTGGCATGTTACACAAAGCGATGTCAAAATGTACACGCCGGTGACATGCCCGCATAATGATCGCTATTTAGCCTCAACGCCGGAGCTTCGCCGCCCTAATTCGCGAGCACCTGCAGGTGCCTCTTAATGAGCGTCTAATTAATTATCTTAGCCCGCCCGTCCGTCAGCGAGCAGTCATTGCAGACGGCGTGAGCTGTCGATCATCGAGCGGTTTGTCGCTGCGTTCTTGCCGAATTATGTGTGCGACACTTTTTTTCTTCTTCTGAATTGTCAATCACGGGAATATGTTGTTCAGGACTTTCCATTCCCCGAGTGCGCGTGTGTCTGTCTGTGTGTGTGAGAGAGTTAGTCAGCCTCAAACTAGTACATGGTGCGCTGCGTAAAAAACATCGACACGAGGGAGACAAAGGCGGCTGGGCGTGGTGCTGGCCACCCCCCCCCCTCCCCGTGTGCCGTTCTAGCCTTCACATGTGCTCGCTATACAGCACTTGCCCCAACAGTCTGTAAAGGCTATGCGGGGGATCTTTGTTTTTTTAGTTAGAGTTCGGGGAACGCTGCGCTCCGAATTCAGCGATCACGAGTTCGAGTCGCCCTTACGGCCAACAACAGCGGTGATTATCTGAACCGGTCCCAGGCTTCCCTTAGGCCGACTCGTTATCAAACGAATGCCTCGTGTGATGCGTAAACATCGCCACTAGGGGAGACAAAGACGGCGGCGCGTGGCTCTGGCCATCACACCCCCTCGCGTGCCACACCGGCCTTCACAGCGCTTACTAACAGCACTTTCCCCAAGTCAGCCTGTTAAGGCTATATGGGGGATCTTTGTCTTTGTGTTAGACAGAGCGCCGTTGTCAAATTATTCCCATTCTGCTCTGCTGCCCCCTCTTCCCTCCCGCATAGTCTGGAACTCCTTTCCCCTGCAGTCCGTGCTGTCGACTCCCTGCCAATGTTCAAGTCCAGGTTCAGAAAACTTCCTTTTTACGCCGACCCACGACTCACTCGCTCTCTCTCTCGTTACAATATACACGTGTACACTCTTGATGTGCAGCGTTATTGGCATTACGTTGTATTTTGACGCTCTATACTTTCAAGTTGTATTTCAACGTATTGTATGTGGATAGAGCGTATACAATATATATATACACAATACTATTTAAACCACGTCTCTCTACATCACTATGCTTTAAAAATAATTTGGAAAACGTTTGCCAATCCACTGCTGAATTTGGGCCTCACGCGCCATCGATTTGATCGTTTCCGGGCATCGAACTCTGTTGACCAGATTCGGAGCGCAAGTAAGCTAACCACTGCGCCACCGCTCTTCCTAAAATAACAATCATCGTTTACATTTCGCAACGCGTCCACCAGTGGAATTGTAACTGTTTGCTAGAGATGGCACTGCATCGCGCGCTTTCGGATGCGCTTCTGCGGCCGTCTGGAACGCTCTCCCTTTCGATATTAAAAAGTAACTGGAGCTGTGCACTTTTAAATCTAGACGGGAAATCACTTTCTGTAGAACTGCTTTTGTGTTTTAGTTTGTTGTCCTCCGCTCCCCCCCCCACGCGCAACCTCCGATTGGCACGGTTTGACTAGGTACGGTGCGAAAGAAGTTCAACGTGCATGCACACAGCTGCTCGCACCTTCTTGGTTCTTTCGGTAAAGTCACGTAGAAGGGAAGTAATAAAATAATACAAATAAAACATGATAAAATAATTTCATATTTATTATGTTTTATTATTATTATTATTATTGTATTACTTCCCTTCTACGTGACTTTACCGAAAGAACCAAGAAGGTGCGAGCAGCTGTGTGCATGCACGTTGAACTTCTTTCGCACCGTACCTAATATAATATTTATTATGTTTTATTATTATTTTATTACTTCCCTTCTACGTGACTTTACCGAAACAACCAAGAAGATGAATCCCTGCAGTCACGAAAGCTTTAAATCGAAATTTAACAGCTGCTCACACGTTTGAATAATGGACAGCGTCACACCCTCGAGTCAATGTCGGCATTTCGTCGCGGCGTGCCACATTTTTTTTCCCCCACGACGAGCGCACGACGAGACGGAGCGACTGCAACGTATCAACGACGTCCGCCGAAGCCGTCACGCCGCGTCACCGACGACTGTTCCGCAAAGTTGCCGGTGGCGTTGAGCGTCGACCGAATCCAGGCGATGGGAACGGCGCTCGCGGGCGTAACGGATCCCGCGCGAACGAATGGAGGGGGGACGAAGGGACATCGATCGGCTCGCGCGGGGGGGCGATGTCGGTTCTCGCAAAGAGCGACGCATTCTCGATAAGCTCAGCATTATTTAAACACGATTGGCGAGATAGTCATACTTATGTTGTTATTAATTGAACGCCCCTGAAGATAAATACATACGTGGGTTTATTGATGAAATGTTTTCGAACGATAGCTTGTGAACTAATTAGTTCGTAGTGTGATGTGCGACACACAACGCGTGCAAGGGGCTTCGTGCACAGATTATTCCACCACGACCGCGTTCTGCTCGCATGGGTGTATACACCAGCATCGGCGCAGAGTGGCACTCGCTCAGATGTAAGTTAAAGATTTATCACCGAAGTCAAAGCGACGTCGCGCTAGAGCAGGGGTCGGCCATCTACAGATTAACATCGTGTCCACAGATCAGCGTAGTGACACACAGATGAGACTAACACGAGACCTACAGGTTAACATCGTGTCCACAGATCAGCGTAGTGACACACAGATGAGACTAACACGAGACCTACAGATTAACATCGTGTCCACAGACCCGCGTAGTGACACACAGATGAGACTAACACGAGACCTACAGATTAACATCGTGTCTACAGACCAGTGTAGTGACACACAGATGAGACTAACACGAGACCTACAGATTAACATCGTGTCCACAGACCAGTGTAGTGACACACAGATGAGACTAACACGAGACCTACAGATTAACATCGTGTCTACAGACCAGTGTAGTGACACACAGATGAGACTAACACAAGACCTACAGGTTAACATCGTGTCCACAGACCCGCGTAGTGACACAGAGATGAGACTATCACGAGACCTACAGGTTAACATCTTGTCCACAGACCAGCGAAGTGACACACAGATGAGACTTACAACCTGCGGCTCCGGAACCGCAAGCGCCTCTTTAAGAACTCCTTCGTGACTTTTTTTTATGAAGGACTTTCTTCGTAATACATATTGCATCGCGTCTCTTGAACTACTGAGGGTTTTTTTTTTACCGAATCCGCAAACACCCGAAACCCAACCGTGGTTGATCCATTGTTGGACCTTTGACCCACTCCCCCTCCAATAGTTACGACTTCGAGATTGATCGCTCGAACTCGTAGGTCGGGCTCAGCCAGAAGTTCCACGTTGCTCCCGAGTCTCGCGCGAGAACGCTCCGTGCTTATCCGCGAGCGTTACCAGCGCCGTCAAGCTGATTCGCCTCCCGTGGAGTGTGACGCTAAAGCTGAAAGACGGCGCGAGAGAGAGAGAGAAATCAACAACCTCGCCACCGGTTGCTGAGTCGTAGTCACATCAGCAGTGTCCG
Organism: Lampetra fluviatilis; assembly: GCF_964198595.1. Lineage (NCBI taxonomy): Eukaryota > Metazoa > Chordata > Hyperoartia > Petromyzontiformes > Petromyzontidae > Lampetra > Lampetra fluviatilis. The sequence continues at coordinate 8,720,164 of NC_136286.1, read as the reverse complement.
TACAGCAGAACGCACGACCCGCGAGCGAGCGAGCGAGTGTGTGTGTTGTGTATATAGCGCAAGTAGCGGTGGTGTTAGCGCCCTGCGCTACGAACCCGGCCACGGCTGACATCAACGTTGATTATATGCACCGGTCGATGGTCTCCCCCCTAGGTTGACTCGGCCTCAAGCGAGCAACCTTGTGCGGTGTGTAAACATCGCCACCCTGGGAGACAAAGGCGGCCGGGCGTGGGTGGCGCGTGGTGCTGGCCACACGCCACCCACACCCCCCTAACTCCTCTCGTATGGCGTCCCAGCCTTCATAGGTGCTCGCGAAGCAGCACTTGCCCCAAACAGTCCCGTGTAGCTTCTATATATGGTGGGGGGGGGGGGGGTGGAATCTTTGTCTGTAGCTGTGTAAGCGCGCGTGCGCTCGTCGATCTGTACGTACGCGATCAACGACTTCAATCTCTGTCCTCTCTCTCTCTGTGCGAGCCGGTCGCCCCTGGGCTCTCACGGCTGCTGTTATCTCGCCTGGCTTTGCTTGCTTTGCTTTCACACAACCCGAGATCCACTGCCCCCCCCTCCCTACCACGCACCCTCCTCCGATACCGCAAACGGCTACGTACGAGTTAGGGGACGCACGGTTATAGGGAATGAGGACTTCGCAAACAACATTAACAACAGCAACGACGGCACAACAACAACAAGATTTAAACCGGGACTGCGATGCTCATTGCAAACGGCTTCGTTATATTGCACACAACGGGCGGACTGATATATGACAACGCTACACACGGGAATGCACGCGGACGCAAACGCATGTTCAGCAGCAGCAACGACAACAGCAATGTATCCGTCACTCGTCACCACGGCGCCGGTGCCAGGCTAGGTGCCTTTTGCGGCCGTCGTGCGAAGCGTCGACGGCTCGCTGCTGCTGCTGGGAAGGACGCGGGTGCCATGGGGGGGTCATTCCTCTCGGCGTCGACTGTCGTTTGGTGATCACGCGGCGTCTAAATCACCGCTGCTGTCCGAATGTCGCTAAATACGACCCCCGCGACGTCACTTGCATGGGGGCATAGGCTGCGCGTGCACCCGCGCGCGCGTGCGTTTGTGTTGGGAGCGGTGGCGCGGTGGTTAGCGCGCCGCGCTACGAACCTGGGCCACCCGAGTTCGATTCCCGCTCACGGCCCAACACCGGTAACGATTATCTGCACCGGTCCTGGGCCTCTCGTAGGTTGACTCAGTCTCAAATGAGTACCTGGTGCGGTGTGTAAACACCGCCACTGGGGAGACAAAGGCGACCGGGCGTGTGCCGTGCCCGGCCTTCAAAAATGCTCGCTGACAGCACTTGCCCCAACAGTCCAGTGAGGTTATTCGGGGGCTCTTTGTCTTTGCCGCGGAGGTGGAAGGCTGTGTAATAATTCTACACTGTTTTGTATTAAATATTAAGATATCGTAGATGGTTTATACGCTATTCATAGTAAATATGAGCGTATTTGGCTGCTGTCAATTTCCACTTTATAATACATTTTGTTGAGCTATCATTTTAGCTAGGACGCTTATGAAAAAGCGCCATATAAATAGATCAGTGGGCCTACACCTGGTCAAATAAAAATAGTGAAAATAGTTTCCGTGAATAACACGTGGAGTGTGGTGCGTGGTGTTTACGAGCCGGGTGCTTGAATTCCGCGCATCTCGAACGATGCAGTCGCAATAACACCGCGGTCGTTGTTGACAGCCTCATGTCAATCCACCGCTGGATAAAGGCCATCCTGTAGGCACGAGGGTTGTTCGACCATACGTCAGCCACGCGAGTCGTTGCAAGCCGGGACGACGAATCGAACTCGGGTTGATTGAGCTTCAGATCAAATCGCTGGTAATCGCTGCGCCACCGCTCCCGCATATGCAACGCAGTGGTATAGTTTAACGCTTAGGAGGCTTTCGCGACCAATATAATACATAATACAGTTTTTTTGGGGGGGGGGGGGGGGGTTAGATCGCGTAAATATATAAATGTGCCGTTAAACCCGCCTCCACCCGACGCAGCCAATTAGTAAGGTTCGTCACGTAAACAGAACGTTCCAATTCATTACTTGTTGTGGATTTGCTCTCCAACACACCGGTGTGCTGGACTATTGACGAATTGGCCACGTTCTGTTTACGTCCCAAACCTTACTAATTGGCTGTGTCGGGTGGTGGAGGGTTTAACGACACATTTATATTTAAGTGATCTAACCCCCCAAGAAAACCTGTCGCACCGGTCAGTTGAGCTATATATTTAGCACCAAATGTAATTATAACCACAACCAGTTCATTCAAATGTCTCAATGCGCTCGAATTAGAGGTCACATATGCGCGGCCAGGCAAATGCACGAGGATGAGATAGGTAATGATGCTTATCTATAACCCGTTGAGAATACCGATTAAAACCATTCGCCACTGTCATTGGTTGTGAGCGGGATTAACGCAACGTGCTAACCGTTGCCCCACCGCTCCCCACACTAAACACGCACTCTTACCATAAAAACCCAAAGATTCCCACTTTATAGCCTGAACAGGCTTCTGGGGCAAGTGCTGTTAGGGATCACCTATAAAGCCTGCGTAACGGTACACGATGGGTGGCCAGCACCACGAACACCGCGCCACAAGAACACGTACACACCGCAACACACGCAACATACCAAAACGCGCGTGCACACGGATATAAACATACAAATACACACACACACACAAACACACACACATACACACACACACATACACACACACACAAACATACACACCGGAACACGCAACTACTAATGGCAACCACAACAACAAACACACCACACACACGGGCACGCATTACGGGCATACGCATTAAACAAAAAGGCAAGACTAATTGTACATGGCCTTAGAGAGTGTTGCGGAAAGTGTTGTTCGCGAGCACCTATTAAGGGCACCGATGCACGCTAGGGGATAGTGTGGCCAGCGTCACGCTCACACGCCCGTCTGATGTTCTCTCTGCTGCCGATGTTCACGCAGCCAATCAGCGCACCTCGTTCACGGCTATGTCGACCTAGGGGAGGCCCAGACCACGTTAATGTATCAATGGTGTCGTTTATGGTGGCTTGGAACTGAGCCTGGTGATCGGAAAAGTAGTGTAATTGTATGTGTACACACATATATACGCACGCAGACAAACGGATGCGATCGTATGTGTAAATCATGCGTTGTACTCTATGTAAGTGCCGCTTCCATTTCCTTTCCGCGAATTTCGCGATGGCTACGTTCATCAGAATTATCTTGAACCTTCGTCAGCTTAGCAACGTCACACAGAATATGTGTGCGTGTGTGTGCACGCACCCGTTATGCAACGTTACACAATTACGCCTTCAACGATTCGCAATAAAGGTTCTCATGGTCTTGCGATCCCAAGAGATCGTCTTACTTATCCCCCGACATCGCCCACCCGCAGGCCAAGAGTGGTAATAGTTAACGTCTGCTTGTATAGTCAGCCCTACGTCCTTACTAGCTCGTGCCAGACCTTCTCACGGACGGTTCGAAACTTACATTTCTAAAATACAGCCCTTAATTAGAGGAAAAACAATCAGACAAACTGAATGTCACGAGTGACCTTGCAGCCTCCTTGAGGCTTAGCCCCCTCCCGATAATATCACGAAACATGCCTTCGTGTGGGCATCCTGGTGCCATACCCTGGCTCTCCAGGAGAAGGCAGTACAGCAAGTTGACTCGTCTCCATCTGTTTACAATCGCGCGGGGGATTGAGCGTTGCCCCGTCACGCGCGGAGGGATTTTCTCCGGATGCCCCGGTTTCTGCTCACTTTTATTAGCACTCTCAATTAATATTTTAAGAAAGCATCTTAAAATAAAAACCCGAAGCAGGACCCTCCTGAAAAAAATAGTTATAGGATTCAGCGTGACTTTCCTGGAACAGTAAATACATTAACTATTATCATGTAGAAAATATTCGGTCCCGGTTTTTTTTTTTTACGTAGGTTAAGGTTCGAAGGTCGTGTCATTTTCTTCATCATCATCATCATCATCATCGACACCATAGGCCAGTGCTTCGTAGTCGGTGCGTCTCAGATGAAGTCCCGACAGGTGGGCCGTGGTATTTTCCGAATTCATACGAACGGAGCTCACCTCGCTGTTCGCAAACTCGGGATAGACGAACCCACGGGGCTGCGCAGTGGCCGATCAAGGCCCCGACCTCCCATCTCTCGCCCTCCCCACTCCATTGGCCGTGCACGCGCAGTGCGGCAGCAGCCTCCAGCCCCGCATTACCTCTCACCCACCCACCCACATTTGGGATGTGTGTTTGTTCGGTGAGCCTGGAAGATCGAGCAAGCTCCAAAGTGCCGCGTGCCGTGGAATGAACGAGGTTGAGGAGTAGTCGGCCATTGGCCACCGATTGCTCCCGGTCAGAATGAGCTCTCAATCGATCGCTGTAAGACGGGAATTACTCAA